>NC_047660.1:86022970-86351720 GCF_011762505.2 Arvicanthis niloticus | reverse complement strand
TTCGTGGACTCTCAAAAGTGCAGGGAAGAATTTTTATGGGGTATTTCCATAGTCTCATGGTAGTTAGTGGTTGTTTTTGGCTGGGCGGAAGTTCTGAGCTGTAGGTTTGTTCTGATTGGTTGGCTAATGAGGGCATTTCCAGCTGAGTGTTGCAGAAGGCTGAGACACTGACTTCATTGGTTCATCTAAGTCTATGAGAGCTTCCTGTGGTTTGGCCTTCAGCAGGTGTGAGTGAAATCCTCTCTCCATCCAGGATCTACTTTAGATCACCTCAGCCTTGTGGCACTGTTTTCTTTTAATGCAACAACACCCATGTGAGTTTGTTCTTAACACTTAGCTACATCCATGGAGATCAACGGTCTAAACAGCTGGACATGGGGAACACTGGATGAAATGGAGGGACAGGTTGGCCTGGGGAGGAAAAGAGATCCCAGGCATCAGAGTGGAGTCTGTGAACCCAGGAGCTAAGTGGAGGGATGGCTGCAGAGAGAGGAGCAGCATCAGGAAGTGCTTAGAATATAAACGGGAGAGTGTGAGCCCAGAATGAAGGTAATGGGCTGCCCTGGTCCTCCCGAAGGACTGACCGCACAATTGCACAGCAGTGACACCCCTGAAGGAATCAGTCCATAAGGATAAAGAGTTATTTAACTCATTTGTTTTGCCTGGAAGCCCCTGTCCAAGGTAAGGCAGATTCATAGTTTTGGGCCTCTGGGTAGAGACCTGATGGCAATGGTAAGAGGGATGCATGGGAGTACTGACTTCCCAAACCACTAGCCAGGAGGAGAGCAAGAGGAGGGACAGATCTCAGCTCTGTGGGTGGGGGCTGGGCTGGGCAGGGCAGGGGCTGGGCAGGGTTGGGCAGGGCAGGGCAGGGCAGGGGCGGGGCAGGGGCGGGGCAGGGGCGGGGCTGGGTAGTGGTGGTGGGTGGTGGTGGGTGGGGGTGGGTGGTGGTGGGTTTGGGGTGGGTGGGAGTGGGGCAGGGGTGGCATGGATGGGGTGTGTGGGGGTGTATGGGGGTGGAGTGGAGGTGGGTTGGGGTGGGTGGGGTGGGGCTGGTGGGGATGGGTGAGTAATCCTGCTAGGCCTCAACCCCTAAAGGTTCACAGCACCTCTTAAAAAGGTAACTCTGTGGACTACTCTTCTAGCAATGCCCTTTGGTGAACACTATCCATCGTCTCAGGAAGTGCAAAGAGCTGAGAGTATGGAGGTAAAGAAGGGCAACCCTGGCCTTGGTAGACTTTTAAGCAGTCACAGACACACTAGGACTCCTGAGTAAAAACCTTACGGAAGGATGAGGAGGCTGCTATGTCTGCAGCAGCTGAAACAGTGATCTGGCTTTGCAGAACAGTGGAGAACCCACAGCAAGGTCATAGGCTGGAAGTCTTAGCTGCAGGTGAGGCAGTGAATGGGGCAATGCATAAAGCAAGACAGGCTGGGGTCTAGCCTCCATCTTTCTCCTGGAGCTGACCATCTAACTGGAGCCAGGATTCAGGAGACAATGACCCTCTGATCTCATTGGAGAAAGGTCTGGCCTTCTGTATATCTGGGGTGGTTCCCTATAGGCTGGTCTACAGAGGGAAGGAAGCAGGGAAGCCAAGCAGCTGTCACCACCCATCAACAGTAAAGGGTTGTGGACCAGCCTGTTATATGACATTGGATGAGCTGCAAATCTGTGAGCAGAGATCTGTCTGCATGCAGCCCAGGCCTCACAGCCTATGCTGAGGCTCTGACATGGTTCTTTATCTCACTGTCAGAGATTCTGGGTCTTTCTCTCTCAGTGAGAGAGCCCAGCTAGATGGTGTCATTCAAACTGCCCACAGTTTGATGTGACTTCTGTCTATGCTGAGTAGTCAGTTGTGAAGCTGCGGTGCCATCATGTCCCAGACCCCTAACATATTGGGGGCTGATTTGCGCCTCTCTGGAGCCTGCAGAGGCACCTGGCATGCCGGCAGGAGGCTTTTATGTGCCTAGTTAGGTTTTATGGTGGAGCCAGGCGGATCTGCGTCTGACGAGGCGTGTGAGTGACTATGGCATCTGTATTTTTGGCTGGGACTGCTCCAGAGCAGAGAGAGGCCTGTGGGGCCACCCTGAGGACACACTCCCAGGTCTAACCACAGAACAGGAGTTCAGGCCATCACTGGCTAAACATTGATACCCCTGAGATACCTTGTTTATGAAGAAGCAGGGCTGAGCCATACAGAGGGTAGAGAAAGTGGAGTGTTTGTGGGAGTGAGGGTGGGAGCTAGGGTATGTGTGGGTGTGTGTCACTGGCTTGAGATTTCCTCCCACCACTGCCAGCATCAACTGTAGTCCTGAGAGATCAGGAATGATCCCTAGGGTTCTGCTTTACTACAGAGCTGGCCTTCTAGTCAAGGCCAAGACAGTAAGTCTGTATGGAAGATAAAGTAACAAGGTGGGTTTTTTGGCAGTAGGGTTCCAGGGAAGGCAGGAGGCTAGAACTAAGAACACATGATCAGAGTCATCTGCTCTGCAAAGGTAAGTGAAGGATCTGAGAGGCTACAGAAGAGTGTGTGAGCTGATCTTGTAAAAGCTGTGGGCAGAGCTGTGGAGCAGGAGGGGGGAGAGAGAGAGGAAAGAGAGAGAGAGAGAGAGAGAGAGAGAGAGAGAGAGAGAGAGAGAGAGAGAGAGAGAGAGAGAGAGGGAGAGGGAGAGGGAGAGGGAGAGGGAGAGGGAGAGGGAGAGGGAGAGGGAGAGGGAGAGGGAGAGGGAGAGGGAGAGGGAGAGGGAGAGGGAGAGGGAGAGGGAGAGGGAGAGGGAGAGAGAGAACAAACTCTAGGGCCTTCCTAAGCTTGGTGAGGAGTGTGTACTTCACTTTTATGGACTGGGACAATCAGGAGGCCATGTCAGTCACTGAGGCTCATAGACACTTCAACAGATAGCCACTGTAGGAAGGTAGGAGGAACTGGAAAAGGCTCCTGCTTAGACTGGCATGGAAAGGGACATTCCCATTTATACCCATTGACCAGCCATTTTAAGGAATGCCCTGGTTTTCATGAACAAATACAAGGCCAGCATAGTCATGGATGCCTAGAGAGGTAGCAGTGCTAAGCTCTGCATCCTGCAGGTATAGGTGGTCCCAGGTATACAGCAATGGGCAGATAGTCCCTCCTGAGGCAGGCAGCAGAGAGGAGAAATTCATGTACATGCTAGGGACTGTGGGATGTTCTCTGGGGATACTGGTTTGGCTGTGACAAGAGAGGGAAGAAGAAAGGTGGGGGCCACGCCTGGAGTTTAACCCAGTGGTGAGGGTATCAAGAGTACAAGTTCAGGTCAAGGTTAAGTTCAGAGAAATCTTTGAGGAACAGCTTGAATGTAGGGGGAACTGTCATAGCATTACAGGCAGGAGGTTTCCAGAGCCTGCACTGGAATGACACCATGGTGAAAAAGGTTGGATGTGGGGGGCATGGGACAGACTCAGGCAGGGTATATAGAATAAGAGGCACTGGGGATGGCCAAGGTAGAATCTTCAGGTGTCTGGGTAGGAGTGATAGTTGGCTGTAGAATCCAAGGTCATGGCACCAAGACTTACCTCATTGGGAAGAAGAATATGGCAGCAAAAGCTGAAGTTCCCTTCCTGGAGTTTCCCAGTATGAGTTGAGGCGACACAAGAAGCTCTTGCCAGTGGAGATGCAAATGGAACTCATGTCGACTTCCCTGTCCTGCCCAAGACCATTATCAGATGCTTAGGTCTGCACATCTCCCATCTCCCAAGGCGTCCAAGGTGGTGGGAACTTGAGGTAGAAGCACCCAGTAGAGTCCCTATGTGCTCCAGAGAGGGAAGCCTGCCCGGCTCTATAAACCTGGAATGAAAACAGAGCCTCTGAGATTAGGGGTTTCCTAGCCCTGTCAGTAGGGGTTCTGTGTCCTGGTTGCTCATATAGAGTGATGGGGTAGGGGGTGACAAGTCACAAGGGCAGGCTGATCCAAGGAGGCAGAAGCTGGCTGATATCTCTGTGCCCTGTGGAGTCTCCATAGTGAGAGTCATCCTGTGGCCTAGGTAGGCTGAGGGAGGAGATGAAGGCTTGAGATGCTTTTTGCAATTGTGTTTACTGAGATGCTGGGCAAAATTCCTTTCCTATTTTTCCTTCTAGATTGTCATCCTAGCACATCCCACTTAAAAGGAGATAGACACTGTCTTCAGAGCAGCAGCTATCCAGGCTGGGACCCAGTCCATCACTGTCTTGACTTGTGCTCTGTGAGTTTTGTCTGCTTCATGTTGGCTCCTAAAGCTCCAGTTTAGCACACTTCTTCCCCCTACCCCTGTTTCTCACCACTCAGATGCTCTTGATCTTTGAAAGCAGCCTGGCTTCTAAACTGCCTGCTGGGAAGTCCAATGTCCTGTGTATTTTCCCTTCTTTTCTGTGTGTCTTCTCCTTTGCTGTCTTTTGAACCCAGTGTTTAGAATCTTCTTTTGCTTCCTTGTATGAGTCTTCAGCACTGATATGTACTGAATGAATCTGTTTCTCTATCCATTTTGCTGGGCCATGGATAGACCCTTTACTTAGAAGCATCCTTTACATTCAAGATCCTTTTTTGTTCTTTTTTTTTTTAAAAAAAAAAAAAAAACCTTTTCTTATTATGCCAATTCTCCTGCTATTTTCTCTAATCCATTTCTCTAGAACTTTCCCTCATTTTTTAAAGGTCTTTTTTGACTGCCACCTTTAGTTTCTCCTTCTTCTTTCATATTGTCCATCTCTTATTTCTTGTTGTCATTCTCCTTCCCTCCCTCCCTCCCTTCCTCCCTCCCTCCCTCCCTTCCTCCCTTCCTTCCTTCCTTCCTTCCTTCCTTCCTTTGTTCTTTTGTTCCTTCCACCCTTCCTTCTTTCCCTTCTTCCCCCATACTTCTTTCTTTTTTTAATGTCTGATGAGAAAGGAACATACAACCTTATGCACACAAGCCCAGCAATTTGTTGTTGAGCTAAACCTGAAGCCACTGGAAGAATTATTAAGTGCGCTCACACACACACACACACACACACACACACACACACACACTTGAGAGACAGAGACAGAGAGACAGACAGAGAGACAGAGATACAGATAAGTATTTAGGTATATAATAGGAATTGTCTCAGCTGGTTATGCCAACTTTCCATGCAAACTGGAGACCAGGGAAGGCAGTGGTATAATTCAGATGTAACATTCGAGTCCAATAGTCACAGTATAGAAGCTAATAATCAAAAATTCCAACATTATGAGCATGACCAGATTGATATTCTCGATCAAGCAGAGAGAATGATTTTTCCATTCTTTTCTCTCTTTTCTGTTTAGAACTACAGTGGATTAGATACTGCCCATCTACATCGGGAGGACCATCTGCTTCATTTAGCTCAACAATGTAGATGCTAATGTCTCCTGGAAACATCTTCACTGGCACATGTAGACATAATATTTGAACAACTATCTGGCATTCCTTAGTCAGGGCAAGTTTAACCAGGCTTGACCATTAGCACCAACATTAAAACAGTCATGACAGAGTTCGCTTGAAGTGCCAGAACTCAAAAGGCAGATACAGAGGACCAGAAAAGTCCAAGGCTATCCTTGGCTACATAGTGAGGCCAGCCTGTGTTAAAGAAGACCTTGCTTTAAAACCCAGTCTTGGAATAAGTAGTCACTCAGACCCATATAAAGAAAGTTAACCTAACCTAGAATTAATCATGTTAGTATTCCAAACTTAAATCACACATCCAGAACAATTGTAATTAATATTCTGGAAGATATTTGGTAAATTAAACAAATGGTTATTAACTTATTTGGAAAAGTAAGATGATATAAACAACTATTCAATTTTGAAAAGAAGATATCTATATAAAATAACTAGAGTTAGATAAGAGAAATGAAAGATGTCTAGTGTATATGATTACTCTAGTTAATAATAACATAAGAAAGCAATTAATGTTAATCAACTCCATTTAGATATTTCACAATGTATGCATATTTTATTTTAATATTATTTTTATTTATTCTTTGAAAACTCCATACACATATACAATTTATTTTGATCATATCCCTCCATCATCACCCTGCTTGTCTTTCTCCTAACCTCATGCCTTCCTTTTTTATGTTGTTAAAAATTCTTGGAGTCCAGTTAGTGCTGTCTGTGTGGACATAAGTTAGCTAGGGCATAAGAAACCTACAGAGACTATGTTCCTAAAGGAGAGTGACTCTTCCTTCTTCAGAAGTCATCAACTACCAATGGCTCTACAACCAAGGAGCTCCTACCCCATCTATGCTGAAAGTTTGATTGGCTTGATCCTGTGCAAGTCTTGTGCAGGTAACCACAGCTGCAGCAAACTAATGTGTGTCACAGCCATGTCATGTCCAGAAGTTAGCATTTCACAGCTTCCCTCCCCATCTGCCAGCTCTTGCATTCTTTCTGCTGCCTCTTTTCCAGTGTTCCCCCAGCCTTGGCTGTAGGGAGTAGATGCAGTTGATTCATCCATGGCTGATCACTCACAGTTCATTATACTCAGCACCTTGGCCAGTTATGAGTCTCTACATTGACTGCTGGCCACTGCAAAAGCAAACAAAACCAACCAATCAACCAAAAAGCTTCTCTGACCAAAGTTGAGAGTGACATAAATTTATAGGCATAAGTATAAAAATTAAAAAGAACTTTGAGAAATCAACAATAGAAATTTGGTTTTTCTCCCCAGGGCTTGTGATCTCTACAGAAAGCAAAAGTTCTGACCCTAGTGACTGCAAAGCGATGACACAGAGAAAGGAAAGATCCAAAGAACTGGCAGCCAATCTCCACAGATCAGAAAAGTCAGCGTTATGTCATCCTTTCATCCCCAGTTGATATAAACTAATACAGAGCCAACTGAAACCTAATGGGATTTTATTTTGGAAAAATGTAAATCAATTGTAACATTGATATTAAAATTCAGAGGAACTAGAATAACCAAAAGACTGTGCCAAAGAACAAATTTGAACGACTTACTTAAAAACCTACAAAGCTTCAGTAACAAAAATAACTTAACTTTCACATCAAGATAACACAGAGGGAGAATCCAGAAATCCATAAACAGAGACAACTGATTTTGAAAATGCACAAAGATGATTCAGTAGAGAAAACAGAGTCTTGAGAAAATTATCCACAAGCACCAAAAAGAACAGTCACTTCTATATCATCGATTCAGATGTAAATGTAGAAGGATTCAACTCATAGGAAAAATCTAAAACAATGAAACATCTAGGAAGACTTTCCAAAAGAAATGTGCAAGATGAAAAGTGGGAAATGTTTGAGAAGTGAGTCTGGCTGTATGGAGTTGCTGTATTTCCCCAGCACAAATTATCAGATGTGCAGTTGGGGAGTCAGAAACAGTCAGACAGGCAAAAAGGATTAGAAGACACTTTATTGAGAAAGAAAAGTGTCTGGAAACTAACTCAGTATATATATAGAACAAGGATCAGTATAATGAGTCATTTAAAATGAAAATTGAAAGCAAAATGAGATGATGCTCTAAATCTATTAGAATTTCTAAAATAGAAAACAAACAACAAACAAAAATGGTTAATCAACAATATCCTATGCTGGTAAAGATGTAAAAGAATGAGGGTTGCTACAGTTATTAATAATTACATCATTAGTTATTGATGCAAGTATAAACCAGTGAACCTGCTTTGGTAAACAGCCTGGACGTTTCTTAGAAAATTGAACACAGCCTCGCAGATGCAGAGATAACTTACCTGGGTGAGCTGAAAACTCCCCTTCACACTAAAGCCTTGACTGTTCATAGCAACTCTATCCACAACCCAGAGTATGTATCCTTCAGTAACCCACTGGGTAAACCAACTGTGGTGTAACCCTACAACAGAACATAGTTCAGAAACAAGCAGTTGACTTGCAACACAATGTGAATGAACTTTAAATACACTTTAAATAAAAAATTAGCATTTACTTTTGTAAACTATAAAATAAGGTAAAATCATAAAGATAAAAACAGAGGCAGTTTTGGAGAGGTGGAATTTGAGGAGAGGTGGAATGGCCAAAAGGAAGTCTCATGGAGAATTATTAAGCTTGTGGAATGAACCAAACAGTGCTCTAGTAGGAGACTATCTATCTATCTATGGCCTCACATCAGGAAATTTTAGTTATTAGGCCAACTGATCCAAAAAAATGAATGAAAAAATTTCAAAAGTACTTCATAAGTCATAAATCATACAAAGCATGATGAGATCTTGCACTCTCTTAATTTATGGGATGTAATTCTTCCTTTTGTCCAGTGTATCTATGCCTTATATACTACTTGCCTGCTAGGTACCTAGATGCTATGTCCTCTTAGTTATTACATCAGTTATTATAATATCAAGTAGCCTTTATTTCATTTAATATGGCCCTCAAATTAAAAAACTGAGATGTTAAAAAATTGGAGATGTTAATGAAATATCTTATTTAAATAATAAGTAAGTGCTATCCAACTTATCAAAGGAGGAAAAAATCACATGCTGAATTTGCTAAGATATATCATAAGAATAGAAAATTCTACCTATGATATGCTGAAGAAGAGAAAATAAATCTGTGTAAATCAGTGCCGGTTGTGACATCACACCTCAGAGAGCAAAGGTTGCAGCTGCAGTGCCTGCTTAGTGCTTAGTTAAGACTGAAAGAGCAATTAAATCTGTAGGTGGAAGGCACAAGCAGAGGTGTCCTGTCTGATCATCATGTGTTGCACCAGGAAGTGTTAGGTACCTCAGGATAGCCAAGGCTACAGACATCTGCCAGCAGCCTTGAACTGCAGTTCTCACACATAAATGGAATGATTCTGTGCTTGGCTCTGTCTTTATGAAAATCCATAAAACGGAACATCCACAATGCAAATATTAAGGACTAGAATGAAATACTCATGGCAATGCCATAGAGGAGTCAGCACATATGTAATATAGTGATATATGTTTGCAGGAATGGCTTTAAGAATGTTATCATGACTATTGCTGGGGGCCGGGGACAGGATTATTATTGCAAAGGAAAAAGAGACTAAAACGTAAGAGGGTGGTGTAGGGACCTGTGGTGAGTGTGCTCAGAGTCGCACACTTTGATGATTCCAAACTTGTCTGTCAAATCAAGACAGAGCCAAGAATAAAATGAAAACCCAGACTGAGCCATGCAAAGCAGATAGGAAACTCTTTTGAGTGTTATGCCTATGTGGGTGATTCTGGGGCTAGTCCTTTCCTGGGACTTCCCAGTCCTCTCCTCGTCATATGGATATAGGAGACCTTGTCATCCCAAAAGATAACCAATGCCAGTTCATGTTCTCATAGGCAGCACTGCACTCCCATCTACTCTCCAGGGAGGGGGAATGTGGATGCCAGACTGCAGGAAATGCATGGAAAAGGGGTTGAGGGCATGGGGACTCAAGTCTAGAGGTGCCTTTCCTCAGCACGACTGTGTTCCTGAACTCAGTCTCCTCTTGCATCTTCCCGAGGGGAGAACACTGTGGGTATCCTGTGGATAAGGCCATGACAGAGAATATAATCTTCCCAGTCTAGTCTCAGTCCACCTCGCCGTGATTTATGTCATAGGGCAGTAGAATTATGGTCATTTTCTGCCTATATCACCCTGGGGGAACAGTCAGGCTTCAGAGACCACTAGGCAAGGAGGAACTACAATCAATGGCTCCATCCTGCTTACTTTTAGGCTCCTGATCCTCTGTAGGAAAGTCCAGTGTGGAGATCCCTCATGCTGAGAGTGTTCCTCATTGGAGACCAGCCAACCCCTTCTTCCTAAGGCAGCACCAGTGGGTTATGAGCCTTCAAGTGCCATCACGACCCATCAACATTACAGCCTTCTGCACTGAAGGGATTCTTCTCTGATACCTCCCGTGGGCCCCTCACACAGGCACAGAAAGGCTACTGCTTGCATTTAGCTTAAATCAACTTAGTAAAATGTTATCTTGACTATTAAACACACATATCCGAAGAGACAGTTGAGAAAATACCAACTGGAAAAGGATCTAATGCAATTCTCATTCCTCTTACACAAAGTTGACTTCTGCTGATGGCAGTTATCCTTTACTCTTCCTAAGGCTGTATTTGCTCCGTCACACAGCTGTGTTATCCAATCGCATTATTTTCATGTCTCCATGTTATATCTATTTTTTCTAAAATGCAAGAACATATTTGCAAGTGATCATAATCTTTTTCTGAGATCACACATAGTGGCTGAGTACATGCAGTGGGCATGCCATTTATTGTTGGTCACCTAGAGTATTTTAAACCTTGGGTGACATAAAGAATACTGAAATGACTCACTGTTGTATAGCCTTTAAGCCTAACATGAGAAGTCTAGGGTCCAGAGAGGAATGTTCTAAAGGACATGCTTTGAGGATCTCAGTCTCCTATAGGAAATCTGAGTCTGAGCATCCCACATGCTGAGAGTGTTGTTCTTCTGAGACTTCCTCTTTCCTGTCTCCTCATTCTCTTCTTTTGCTAAGGGCTACGGAAACTTTTGAGTAGTCTAGGCTAAGTGAGGTTGAACAATTTTACCAGCAGTGGTTGCTCCCTTGCAGACTGGTCCCCACCCCTGGAAAATCCTGTAATGCCATGCCATGCCATGCCATGCCACACCATGCAAATGTACTAAATTTCCCAGGATGGGCCCATGGGAATGGGGTGACTAAGGAGGGTGCCTTCCTGTCTCTGCAAAGTTCATGCTGGAGATCCTGGGTTCAAAGACTTACATCTGATTCACTTTTTCCAACTCCCTAAAGGCAATTCGAACTGACCAACACTGAGCCCCTCCCTCCCTGCCCAAACAAAAGCCCATCAGGAAGGGCTTTCCATTTTCAGGACCCGGGCAGACCTGAGAAAAATAATAACTTCCAGGCAGGAGGTAGCATGTGCTATTGACCTCAAGAGTGCATCCTTTTCAGGGCCTGTGCTGTAACAAAGACTTCCCCTGGAGACCTTTTCTCAGACCACACTTACCCTGACCCCTTCTATTTCTTGGGTTTATCTTTCTCTGCTCTCGTTCTTTCAGGAGTATGAGAGATGGGAAGAAAGCTGATCTGGGAGTTCCCTGTGCTTAATGGTCAAAGAGTCTCAGGTCAGTCAGCAAAGGTGAAGAAAAGGAAAGAGGCTGTAAACCATCCTTCCAATTTTACTAGCAAGCCTGTGTGACTGAGGGGGGTGCAATCCCACCGGTACCATGGGCAGCTGAGAGGTAGGCACTCTGATATTGGTGAGGGCACCTTGGTGCTGGCAGGCAGCAGCTGCAATTGTGCTGTGAAGCTCAGGGATGGAGATCTGGCTCCACTGCTGAGCACAGTGGTGTAGATATCTCAGGGGGCACAGAGCCCATACCATAGCATAATTGCTGTATTTAGAGAAATCCTGTTCATCCACTTGATCTTTGGATTCCTTATAGGAGTAAGGAGATTGTACAGATGATGGATGCACTCTTGCTATGAGAAGCATCTCTGCCCCACAAAGCCTGTCCACTGATCGTTCTTTGTTTAAAGAGTAGCAGAGTGAGATTAGAACTGTCTTTCCATACACAACATCTCATGTTTAAAGACATCCCAGGCAACCATCTTCTTTTCAGATTAAATTTTCATATTATATACCCCCCCATGTGTCTGTGTGTGTGTAGCCCTTGCCTATCATGTTCAAGATGTTCAAGGCCCCAGATTGGATCCTTGGCACTGACATAAAGAAAAGAAAGGAAAAACTTCCCAATTCTCTGTGTCCTGGTTATAACCCATTCACTTTACTGGGACAAATCCCACTTTCCCTTATCCTCCGAGCCTGTGATGTATAAGTAGAAAAGTCTTTAGAATACCTTCGAGGATCTATTGATGCCTATGCTGTGGGATCAAATGTCTCCTGACTCCATCAACAGTTATGATTGGTGTAAGACAAGCCTGTAGTCAACCCTTTTACCCTGAATGGACTATAATATTAATGTTTGTGTAGGACAAGATGTCACACTTCTCTACAGGGTGAGGCACAGGATTTATAGGCTCAGGAAAGCACTTGCCTTGCATGAAGAACCTGAGTTTGAGTCCATGTGCTTCCTCTTCCTCCTCCTCTTTCTCCTCCTCCTCCCTCTCCTCCTCCTCCTCCTCCTTCTTCTTCTTCTTCTCCTCCTCCTCCTCCTCCTCCTCCTCCTCCTCCTCCTCCTCCTCCTCTTCTTCTCCTTCTCCTCTTCTTCCTCCTCCTTCTCTTCTTCTCTTCCTCCTCCTCTTCCTCCTCTTTCTCCTCTTCCTCTTTCTCCTCAGTGACATATTCCAATTATGTTATACTTACAGAGGTGGCTTTACAGACCCTGCTGATCTCCAAATGTCAAATCTCTGTGATCATGTCACAGTGTGCAGTGTCTGGAGCTGGTACATAAGCACAGCCAAGCCTATGAACCAAGAGATGGGACAACTGCCGTGGAGTTCCTCAGTATGTGAGCGGGGCAGACATGAGCAGAGAAAGTTCTGTACAGCTCAGACTTAGGACAAAACAGCATGGCATCCATATTGGTCCCTCCCTCCCAGTTCCTTACTGAGTCAGGCCATGGTCCATGAGCTCTAAAGAAACCCAAGCAGATGAATTCAAATAAAGCTGTTGCCTTTAAACCATAAACTTTGTGAGCAGTGAGAGGGGACTTTGTGTGGCTTGCTTTCTTCCTGCTGGCTGCATTTGCAGAGTCTTTGCAAAGCTACCAGCCTCACAGCTGGTGCTGATTAAGGGAGTGTTGACAGCATGGTTTTCTTTTCCTACTAGCTGGGGCATGGAAGTGATCGGCCACTGAGTTTCTGGGGAGCAAACTCAGGCTAGGTGTTCTCTATGCCCCGGCTTTGTTAATTACAGCCCCTGTATCACAAGGTAATGCTGAAGATGACAGGGCTTAAGTTGTTTGTCATTGTTGACAATGCTGGTAAGGACAGAGTTTGGCTTGGAAGGCAGAGCTGTTTGACTCCAAGCCCCACAGGCTGCCTTTGCTTCAGATTGTAGACCAGTGCTGTCCAATAGAAATAGAAGGCAAGCCATGGGGAAAAGCCAAATGTGCAATTTTATATTTTCTCATAGCCACATTAGAAAAAGGAAAACCAGGTGACATTAATTTCAATTTTGGGTTATTTAACCCAAAATAGTATTTCACCATGCAATCAATATAAAAACAATCAATTTTACATAATTTTTTGTGGTCCTTGGACTCCATTGTATAATTTACAAAATATAACACATCTCAATTTGGACTCGCCATATTTCAAGTGCTCAGTAACCATATGTCATTTGTGGCTACCACATTAGACAGCTCATCTATGAGATTTAAAACTAGCTTTTCTTGGTTCGTCTCCTAGATATTCTTGAAAAAATTGCATTTTTTTCTTAAAGCTCTTAATCAAGTAGAAGGTTCTATGAAGTACTCAATGCATGCTCAGTATGTAACTGAAATGTTTTTCTTTTTTTTTTAAAAAAAAAAAAAACCTGTGTTAGTCAGCTTGGGCCACTATAACGAAATACCATTGGTGGGATGGATGGCTTCACCAACAAGACTTTATTTCCTGACAGTTGTAAAGAGCAAGAGCCAGTTCCAAGTAGCTAGAGTCTGCTGAGGGCTCTCTTGCTTTGCAGTCAGCCGCCTTCTCCATATGTTCTCACACATGGAACAGCACAGAGGGGAAGTACCTGCTGATTTTCTGCCTCGGTCTCTCGAGGGCTGGGATTACAGAATTTCCATGACATTCCACACCCCAAACTTTCCAGCATTTCTCTTGACCTCATCTAATTCTAATTATTTTTCCAAAGCCCCATTTCAAACACCACCATGGTAGAGGCTGAGACTTCAGGCTGGGACTTCAATAAATGAATGGGATGGCTGATCACAAGCTATCTCTAACTGAATGATATGCAGGAGCAAAGCGTCTCATGGTGTTCAGTGATTCCAGCTGTCCCTTGGTTACTGAGAGGCCAGTACCCTGAAGAAATGTCCTACAGAGTAATGGCTTCTGTGCAGACTCTGCTCTCTGCTGCTATGTAGTCAGCTTTCTCCATCCCTGTACAAAGGTGGGGGTGAGGGGATCCTTACTCCTCGTTTGAAGATTCAGAGGTGAGCTCTGAGGTTAGTGAGCTGTTTCAAGTCACACAGGTAAGGAGATGAGGCTTGCCTCTCAGGCTTTCTGAGGCCAACGCCCTGGTCCAGGGTCCTTTCATTCTGCTTTGGGAACAGGCTTTGTTGGTATGTTCCAGGAAGACCATGTTTCACACAGGTCTTGTCTGTTTGTGTTTACCTTTGTGGCCCTTTTGAACATTGAGCAGCTGCTTTTACATGATCCGGGTCATCAACTGTGCCAAGGGCTTGATGCCTTGGCATGTGGGCTTTTGTGTTGATACCCAGTGAAGACACGGGGCAGCTTTGCATATGACAAGATACATTTTAGGAAGTGATGGCTGTGTGGTGGATTATAGGGTAGGCATTTGAATGGGCTTTAGCTTTCCCGTGGTTACTGTGATTATAATCTTGTGTCATTTTCTTCTCTAATTTGGTTTTTAAGTCTCCTGAGAGTTGGCACCTGTCAAAGTGGTCATTCTCTAGGCTAGTTCTGGCCAGGAGAAATGAAGTATGTCACATGAGGCCCAACATGAGACTAAATACACATAACACTTACTACTCACAGATACTGAAGGGGTTAAAGGCACTGGAGGAGGCCTGCTGGAAAAAAAAGAAGTAACAAAAAGCTCACAGGGAGGGATGAGGAGAAAGATGGAGACAGATAGAGACAGAGGGACAGAGACAGCAATAGCAAGATAGCAATAGCAAAGTGAGACCCATGGGACCCTGTTTGCATTAGGTTTCATGGCATTCTTTCTCAGTCTTTCTCTCAAGGCCGTGTACTGACTAATTATTTACTTACATGACTAGTGGTGATCGCTAATTGTTATTCTCATCAGCAGCTATCAAATGTGTCAGATTTGGGGCAGAGTGGGCTGAGAAACAAGAGTGCCATATCACTAACCAAGTCATGAGAGACAGCAAAAAAGGGATATCTAACAATGTCTATTCCGCCTAACAGTGAATAATGAGGTGGCAGCCATGGTAAGTAAATCTGTAATAGCTTTTCGATTGAAATTGCAATCTCTACATTGAAGCTGCCTGTGGTTATGGGTAACCAGGTTCACCTGAAAGGAAGGCTGGGAATGAAAGGGAAATGGAGGGTGAGAGAAAACATGGGGCCAAGACAACATATCCTGATCAAGGCCCGAAGTTTAATATTTTGCTTTCACATATAAAGGGGAAGCCCCAACCCCCAGAGTCTCTTCTGAGTTTCAGCCCAGTGGCTAGGTGAGGGGATAGCAGCCCAAAGGTGTCAAGGCAAGCTCAGCAGGTGGTCCATTCTTCTTAGCTCCTGTAGCAGACTGCAGGGCACCAAGGCCTGCAATGCAATGTCTCCTAGGTCCTATTGTTTTGGTCTACTGTGGTAAATGACTCCTTCAGGACTGCTCAAGCCTTGGGGGAGGGCACAGTTCCCCCCTTAATTTTTTAAGATGGCAGTGCCAATATCTGGACGGGGAACAAAATTTCATCCTGTCTAGGGTTTTGAGTGGCTGGGTGACCGTGTATGACTTAGGTCGGTGTCTATATTACTCCTATATTACCCGTCTTTGAGGAAAACATACATAGCATATTGATGTATGCCTCTGTCTTAGGTTTATAGGAGCTCAAGAACACTCTTACCCATCTTTGACTAACTGGCCATCATTGGCACACTCTTTAGACCAAGACCACATTCAGACCAAAGGACCTGTGGGCATGCACTAGATGCAATTCTTCCCAACAATGTGTAAGTGCCAGGATGAATAGCTGAGCTTGCTGAGAATGATTCTGTGTGAGGGCAATCAATCTGCTTAAAATACAAGATTCAAAGGTTAAAAGCAACATGGTTATCCAAGCAATGTAGAAAATAAGGTTGAGAGCAGAAATGTTCCAATATCTAATCCAACTGCTAATTAGCAGGGATCAGACACAAGTCTAGCCGCCAGGTATATAGTGGGTGGCTTTAAGTAATGATAAGAAACACTCTCCAGTAAGAGTGGAGATTATATGCCAAGTTAAATCAGCTGGTTGATAAATATTTTGAGCCATCTTCATCATTAGAATCATAATTATTAGGCTCAAGATCTGTGTCCACTTGATGGACCAGTCTTTTAGGCAGCCATCAAGGCTCCATTCTCTTTTTCTGAAAAAAAATGCAGACTGACCCACGATCCCAAATTAAAACAGGATTGGGACCACATCAAGTATTAGTTAATGGGTCTCTCCATATGACCCTGGCAAATGAGCTGGAAGTGACTGGATGCCAGTGGCGAGCTGCTGCAGACTGATGTTTAACATCATTTTGCAGAAAATTTAAAACAAATAAGACAAAAGCAAGGTGTGCATCATCACTGAAGATGCTCACCTGAACCAGGTGTGAAGCAGCCTATCCTTGCCTAATAATCAGAGCCTGGGCACACAAGGAGAGAGCTGAGATGCTTTTCAATGGGAGCATGCATCAATCAGGAAGGTATCAGTTTACCAGCAGACGCAGGGGCTCTGGGCTCCAGGGAGGCACTGTTACCCAATGGCTAAGGCTCTGAACAAGGGCTTCAGGGAGGAAAATGAAGTGGATAATCTCTCAGCTTGGAGAAGCCACCCAAGCCAAGGGAGCTTAAATCCTATTTTCTGTTCTTCAAGCCCAGATGTTGTTAAGAGGGGACTTCATAGACAAAGATGAACATCATTCACTGAGGGGCCATAATGTGCCAGCCATTTGATATATTCCACTTCGTCTGGATTTAAATGTAGTGTATTAGTGACAACTCTAAATTTCTGTATTGAGGTCCTAATCCTAGCACCCTAATCAGGCATTGATGGAGCTACAGTTAAGTTGTTGTTTGAGTGGACGCCATACCTAAGAGATCAAGTGTCCTTGTCAAAAGGGAAAATCAGCAGAGACACGCTCAAGAGGAGTCTCTATCGAAAAGTGTGTGTGGAGTCGGTGCGCTGTGCCTGTAACTAGAGGAAGCCGAAGATGAAGTGAAGAGCCAATTCCTCCTCACAGATCTCAGTGGGGCCAAGCCTGCTCAGTTCAAGCCTTGACCTTGAACCTCAGCCTACAGAACAGCGAGACAGAACTTTCTGGTGTTTATGCTGTACAGAGTCAGGTGTGCCCTGTAAAACAAGTGCACCATTCCATTTAATGTGCAGAACAATCTTTGGGAAATGTCTCACCTCTGTTTTTAGAAGAACACATAGTTCACAGAAGTGGCTCACTCAGTTATGCACAGGTGTCATCTGAACTCCATTTCATGCCAGCCTACCACTTCCCAGGGACCTCCGTTTAGCCTTCAAATGAGCACTTGGCACGAGCATAGCATCCTGCCTCTGGATGACAGAACTATGCAGTGAGAGACACCAACAGCCCACTGGGGTATGTGAGTCTCTGATTTACATGCTTGTAAATCTTTTGTTTCCTTGACAAAATGTATCAAGAATGGATGAATCTTGGAAATAATGTTTTTTGGCTCTGTTTGCCATTTACTTTAGCTTTATAAGCCAAAGGAATGCCAGGAAGACCCCCAGGAATCCCATCAGGATACAGTGCAGCTGGGCATAATGATTACAAGTCATATGTATATACCTTTCACTTGCCTGTAGCATCTAGCTCACGGCATGGAGGCTTTCTTTCTGGCCAATTTCTCTTTTTTTGACGGAATATTAAGGAACTGGGCTGTTTTAAAACAAGATAGCTGTTACTCTCTGAAGAATTTCTCTTCTTAGCATAGCTTAGTTCCTAGAGGCCTCAATATAGAAGGAGGCTTCACACCTCCACCTCCCATGTAGGACCTCGCAGAATACAGCTCAAGGCTCAGCCACACCCAGCAGGACCTTATGCAGGCTCACAGTGATTCACCACACATGAGACATCCCTGGAGAGAATTCTTGTCATTGTCAAGTTTTTTCTACTCTTGGATTTTGCAAGAAAATAAAAGGTAAAGCATGGTGCAATTCAGTATTACTGTTGAAGGGGTGTATAGTGCAAAGTGCATAGGTAGCCACCTCCTTGCAATTAAAAAGTAATTTAAAAGAAGCTGACTCATATTAAGTCATGTATTTATAATGGATTTTTCTCATTAAAGAATAAACCAAGGGGTCTTCTCTATCAGTGAACCAATTTCAATTTAATGGTTTTTCCCTCTTGATTGCTTCTCCCTTTTTGTTGTTCTCTATATTTTTATAATTTTGGAAGTAAATGCCCCCTGTTGGTGATATTTACATCATATATATATATATATATATATATATATATATATATATATATATATATATATATATATATCTTGGGGTCTGTTACTAGTAATCTAGTAATCTCTACTAGATGCTAGTAGTATCATTATATAATAAATAGTTTTGCTTTTGCTTTTGTTTTTGAGGTGCCATCACTATCAGGTAGCCCTGGTCCGTCCAGTACTTATTCTGTACACTGTTTAGGCCAGATTGGCCTTGAACTTGTGACAATTCTTTTCTCAGCTGTTTAAGTGCTAAGATTACCAGCATGTCTTACTTTACCTGACTAAGAAATAACTTTTTAAGTAGACAAAAGTCTCCATTTGAAATACTAGGAAAATGCTAAGTTCCCCATCTCTGCGGTGCCTCTTTTGGCTACCTAATAAAAGAGAAAGGATTTTCAAAGAGCCCTTCCTGTGGATCCTGTTCCTCCAACTGGGCCGCCTTGTCTGCCCTTAGTGGGAGAGGATGTACCTGGTTCTGTGGTGACTTGATGTGCCAGGGTAGGTTGGTACCCAGGGGAGCTTCCCTCTTGGAGGAGAAGGGGATGGGAGGTGGAGGGAGGGGCTGTGTGAGGCAGAGCAGGGAGAAGAGGGGGACTGTGATCTGGATATAAAGTCAATAAATAAATTAATTAATAAAAAAGAGAGACCTTCATCATTGCTGCATCATCCTTTGAATACCAGGTACCATTTACAGGATTTTGCTAACCAGAAGGTCAAAGGTGGCATACGACTGCTTTGAGCTTTGACCCATAGTTACTCATGTCAATGTCACCAGCCTGCCTGTTTTTTCTGTGTTATCCCTTAACACATTGGGCCTTTCCATTTTGCCACCGCATGGCTTGAAGTTTTGTGGTTCAGTCAGTCTTCTACTTTCATGACCAGTTGGCTGGGTTCCCTCCAGCCTACCTTTCCTGCTATTACCCGAGGTTAGAAAGCTCCTTGCCAGTCAGTTTTCTTGGTTGTGGGGACTAGAAGCCAGCTTTATTTAATGTAGGCAGAAAAGGTAAATATTTTAAATGATGGACACCTCAGTGAAGGGATTAGGTGTTTAGAAACAAGTGTTGGGTAAAAAGCCAGTGCAGGAGACCAGAGAGCCAAAAACACAAGCCACACTGCAGAGCTGTCTGGGAGTGCTGGAATGCTGTTTCCTGTTCTTGGATTCACTTGTCTGGACTCTTTCGCCATGCTCAACACTACTTTTCTATGGGGTGCTGAAGTTGTATCATCTCTAACACCATCATCTCCACCAATCCTCCACAATCCCCAGCACCTCCATCTCTGCACTGCAATCTCTGAGGGCAATTATCCCTATGCTCTATCCTCTACCCAGCCTTCATTCTGTCTCCATCCCCAACACCAACCTCTCTTTCATCAGTCATTCTGCCACAATCTCCTGTGGTACCATCGGCTCCACCACACACCGCCATCTCCTCTCCCACCATTTCCTTTCCTGTCACCACACCACCATTCCAGTGTGACCACCTTCCGTCATCACACCACCGTTATCTCCTCCAGTGTCGTCAGCCCATCACTGTCTCCTCTGTGGTCTCTACTCCCACATTTAACACCATCTTCTCTATCACCATCACCCTCTATCATTTCCTCCCCCACCTCTACCACCAACTATCTAGCACCATATATCCAATGACCCTTACCCTCACCATCATAGCTGCCAACATTGCCTGCCACTGCCACCCTACTACCATCAAGCCCTGCTAACCATAATTCCCCTACGGTGCATACCTCCCACCACTGCCAAATCTACTGTGTCTCCACAGTTCCTCCAGCATCCCCATCAGGTTATAATAATTACAGTAAAGTCTAAATTGTGCCCAAGTTAGAGTCTAATAATTTGTATATAAGCTCAGGAGTCAGTCAAGGAGACTAATCTACATCTGAACGAATTGGGAGAAGATCGATATCCTATATTTCATTCTATGTATTGGCGAGTATATTTTGTCTATCCTGTCTTCCCGGGAGTCTTGGATCATTTCGTGTGCCACAAATCCTCACTTCTACTGCCATTCTGTCAGATTCCAACAAGCTTTAGAATTCCAATTCTAACAGCATGGTTCCAGCAAGTTTTGTTCATAGAGGCCTGTGATATTGGCAGTTGGGTAATGGTACTTTTCCATGCTCTTGACTTTCAATGCATCTTTCACATTTTAAATGTGATATGGTATTATTCCCATTCATTCTAAATGAATCTCTGAGTGATATTTAGTATGAATTTCTTTCTGCCCTGTGTGTTGGAAGATTGCCTCAACTATATCTTTTGGTCCATTTCCTGATGATTATTCTGAGGACAGGGAGTAGTAGGTAATATTCTAAATATCTCAAATATGTTTCCTTCCCAAGCTATTTCTATGAACCTGAGCCACTGCGTGCTTTGTTTCTCTCCTCTTCTGGTCTCCACTTTGCATGTGTTCCTGGTTCCATCTGCCTGGTGTGCTGTATTGGCTCCTTTGGGCTGCTTCAGCAAGTTTTAGTCCTGTTTCCTGCTCTCCAGAAAGTTTTTCAAGTTTTTGAAATGCTGAGGAGGCATTTCAAAACTCGGACTGCTGAGTACCTGGATTGTCCACAGGCGTTCTGCATAGAGCATGCAAGGAAACTAGTCTTCAGGTACAAGGCTGATGTCAGAAAGGGGAGCTCATTAGTTTTCTGTGGAAGGCTGACATGAGGAAATGGTGCTCCTGTGTTTGTGGTCATCTGCCTCTCCTCCAGCCCTTTGACTGACTTGCGATGTGTCTGAAGATGGGCCTATGCTGATTTGTGGAGAGGAGCTGACAAATGACAAATGGCTCCATGTTTGTACTTTCTACTGGTGAATTTCCATTCAATTTTCCATCCTGTGCCAGAAATAACATTTCACACTCATGTGACACCCTTTCTCCTCTGAGCTCCAAGCAGTTTACAAGTAAGAAGTTACGATTATAGCCTTCTGAACTCTGTCTGACAGAAAAGTTGAGGGCTAGAGGATCAAAGCTGGCAGAGTTGGAGTGACGATGGGGACCCCAGGACCTGGATAGCCATGGTTCCTGGCAGAATAAGAGAATAGACCCAGGCTCCCTTGTTGAATAGGCTAAGGAACAGTTATCAGCACTGGGTTCCCAGAGACCTCCCTGTAACCCTCCTATCACAGCAACAGGGTGATGTACTGCCCCTTGCCAAGGCCTTTTGAAGAGTGGAACTCTTGAGAACACCATCTGCTAGTAAAGGTGGGTGGATAGTCTATAGTTCATCTGGAATGAGAAGATCCATGGTCTCCATAGTGTTGTTGCTCATCCCGAGGAACAGGAGGCTGATGTGAGTTGTGTGTCCCTAGGTATTGTAGCCAGATCGCATTGCTACAGGCTCACATTACATGGAGTCCTTGCTGGCCCTGAGAGTCCCCATCTCTGGTGAGTACAAGAAGCTACTCTAGCCATTATTGTCCTGCACAGACTGAGACATAGAACTGGCCAAAGGCTACTGTGTGTGTGCATGCACAGAAGGCCATGAGCACCCAGCACATGCAAAGCCAGATAGATACATCTCTGGGTTGCAAGTTGCTTAAATCTCCTAAATTTCAAAGGAGCATTATGATTGCATTTTGTAGGTTCAGAATCAACACTTAGTGTCTCCTGAACTTAGTACCACCCAGGAACAAAACTGGGGCTTATAACAAGTTCTTTGACTCTGAGATACTTTCATCTCGGAAGCATAGACTGCCTTAAAGTTAAACACCATCAACAAGGTCTCATAGATCTTGCTTGACTGGCCTGGAGTCTTTTCTGGTTGGTCAAGTCTTCTCAGGTCCCAAACTCTTTCCCAAAGACTGGCTCTATCCTCCACACCAATGCCAAGAGGTTTCTCTGGGGTCCAGCCCCCAAGGACTTCACAAATACTTCAAAGAATTTTGGGCCCGGGCCCAGGCACAGCAGGGCAGCCCTTGTCCTGCCCTGTGGTTTGTGATCTGGCCATTCATAACTAGCTCTGAGCAGGCACTTATCATTCTTCCCTGACCACCCAGTCAGCCTATACAGCATACAGCTTGGAAGTACAGTCTGAGCTGCCCAAACCAAGGCTGCTCAGCAATCCTCAGGGGCCCTGATGCTCTGCCCACCCGCTGTCGGCCACCCTGCTGCAGACAGCCGGGCCTGCCCAGCCAAGTGGACACTGGAGCCCAGAAACAGCAGGAACTGTGCATCTCCCACAAGCCACAAAGGGGGGATTCACAAATCAAAGGGGCTGAGAGAACAAAGCTGTCACACCCGTCCATCATGAAGCTGGATCTTAAAATAACGAAGGCCAGAGTCCTGTAGCAGTGAGTCAACACCCGCCAGAACAAGCACCATGGGTCCCTGGCCGCATGGAAAAACACCCTGGTAGCCAGCTGGCTGTTCTTGCCCAGACCTGGGAGGTTTGGGTGTCTGTGGGGTCATTTTCAGCTTCTGTGTCACAGTGGGAGCCCACAGGGTGGGAGAAGATGAGGGAACAGAGTTGGACCTTGTCTCCCAGGAAACACAGTTACAGCTCCCTCCAGCCCTCCAGCCTTGCTTCAGGATAATGAATGGTGAGCAGGAGGCTGGCTTACACGCTGGCTCAGCACCATATTAGAAGCCCCTCTCCTACCCACAACTCTGGCCCCGAGATGACTCCGAGGTTGAGGCATTTGCGGCACAGGTCTCATGACCTGACTGAGTTTGGATTCCCAGAACCTGTGTAAAAGACACAACAGTGCACATGTCTTTAAGCCTACTTCTCCAATGGGGAGATAGGAGGCAGAGACAGGAAGCTGCTGAGGCAGGGGTCAGCTAGTCTGGTGCATGCTGTGGTAAATAAGAGAGTTTATCTCAAACAAGGTGGAAGGTGAGGACAAACAACCAAGGTCCTCTGACACGCATATGCACTCCATGGTGCATGCACACTACACATGCACACACTTGCACACAGGCACACATACACACACAGAGAGAAAGAGAAATAGACAGAGAGACAGAGACACACAGACAGACAGATAGACAACAGACAGATAGACAAGATACAGAGAGGCTGTCAGATGGCCAGATGGCAACATGCCAGTTACTTCCTACTCTCAAATCCAAGACCCAGACATAGGGACACTCACACAGGCACAGTTTTTCTTTCCTCCTAGATGAGCATTTTCCAGTGCAGATGCTGTCTGCCATCACCCCACACACAGATCTTCCTTCCTCTCAGCATCCTTGAGTTTTTGTGGCTTGGAAGCCAGGGGAAATGTGTCAATACATATGAAATGGACTGAATGATAAAACACAGAGCTATGATCTAACTTCGTTGACAATTCGTTTCTCATTCCTAGGCCTCATTGTCAAGATGAAGACCAAGAAGAGACCTGAAGGAGAATCTCAGCTTGGAAATTCCGGCACTGTGCATGATGACGAGGTGTCTCATACCGGAAGCTGCAGCAAGCTCTCTGTGTAAGGGAGAGTTAGAATAGGAAGTTAGCCCTGGTACTTTCTCTCATTGAGCCTCCCTCCATGTCTTCTTTGATGACTTCTCTGTTCTGAGGACGCAGCATGGTCAGGACTGGGTGGGGCTGCCTGAGTGGCAGACAGACTGTGCCAGGGCTCTAGTTCAGGTCTTGCTCATCACCACGCTCTGCAAAAGTGATTTTCCCCAGCAGTCCAGAGTCTGCTCTCCCACAGCTCAGAACTGACCCAGTGGGGCTGTGAGCTATGACGGCCCTTTAGGATGTATCAAACATCCATTATGCATTATGCATTCGGCTCCTTTCAAAGCCTCACCACCAGCTTTGAAACATACTTGGCTGCCCTTGGGCATTGCGTGCCCGATGCTTTCCTCTGTCAGGCTAAATGCCTGCAAGAGAACTCACCATGTGTGATTTCTGCCCATCTGGGTATAGGATGCCCTTACAGAGTGAGGACAGAAGGCTCAGGCAGCTGGATGAAGGCTGTTGAATCACAGTTCTGGTGATGTCTCAGGAGATAGAAGCGTCTGGACCCATGTGCAACATGAGGCAACAGGGGTGCTGCCACCTGCCAGGTTCTGCGAGCTGGGAACACTTCAAGTCTCTCTGTGCCCATCATCAAGCACAACATCTGGGGTGTTTCTCCCAGAATCTCTGTGACCCGGTATTTTCATACCAGGTTGTAAATATGAATACTAACTGGAAAAAACCCAGCTCTCTTATTATTAATGACACAAGGGAAAGCAGGGAACTGTACTTTACTCTTAGACTCTGAGAAGAGGTAGGGGCAGAGCCAGCCTGAGCTCTCACCCCACACCAGAGCTCCTAACAGATGTAACCCTGTTGCTGCCCTGGGTGGGGATGTTGTTGCTCAAGCGAAAACCAGTTGCTGAAACTCTTTCAGGCTCAGGTCTATTGGCAGGACCAGAGGCAGGTCCCCCATCTTTGTACTTTGTCTCATTCATTCCCCCAAGTAGTCAGTAAACGTAAGGCAGAGGGAATTTGCCACTTACTAGCACCTACTATCTACCCAGCAGGCTCCTTAAGCTTAATGTAGCAATAGCTACACTTAATGTAGCAATTGTGTCCTAGGAACAGTTTGGCTGGACCTAGAATTTTTGTTTGTGCAGACACATTGTCTTGTTCCTGATCACTCTGTCTCAGGGAACTTGGGTGCTGGAGATAACTGTGACTCCACAATGACTTTAAAACTCCTTGAGACCCTTTAAAGCGTAGCCTGAAAATGTGACTTTTTAAAACAGAGGTGAAATGAGCATCAACCATTTAAATATACCGAGTCAAGTACATTTAATGTCCTCACAATGTGCAGCCAACAGTTCGCTAGCTGTTGAGCGTTTCCATCTCCCCTCTGATACCCCCACATGCATTAAGTGATGCCTCTTTAGCCTCTTGCCTGTCATCCCCTGGTCCTCTCAAGTCTGTTTCTGTTTCTATGCTTTGGCTGCTCTGGATGGGTCATAGGGAAGGAAACACATATTTAGTCTGTGTCTGTTTGGCTGCTTTGACTTAGAGCACAATCCACAGCTAACGTTTAGCACTTAGTTTCCAAAATTCCTTAGTGCTGGAGCTCACATCAGCGCTGCCATCTCAGAGCTGTGGACGAGCCAACACTGGTCCAGCCACACATCCCTTTGTGGATATCTGTGGTGATGCCAGCTTTTGTTTATCTGTTCTGAGTAATGCTGCTCCACACACATTCATCTATAAGACCCTGTATGGACATGGATTCCTAAGGCAAGTGCCACAGAGTGGAATCATAGCGTATGTTTAAGTTTTTGAGGAACTTTGAAAGCATTTCTATTTTACAGTACCCTGCCCCAGGAGTGAGTGAGGATCCAGCCTCTCAGCCTTTATGGAGCTTTTTCATCCTACCCGCCCTAGTGGATGTGAAGCAGCATCCCCCCCCCACTGTGGTTTTGATTTGCATTTCCTTAATGATGGACCTGGTCAGCATCTTGTTTTGTGCTTATTGGCCATTTGCACATCTTCATTAGAGAAAAGTATATTTAATTGCCTATTTTTAAACTGGGCTGTTTGGGTTTTATTATTGGGGTGTAAGAATACATTACACATTCTGAATATCGGATCCTCACCAAATATGTGACTGGCAGTTGTCTTGTTTTTCAGAGCTGTGGATGGAACGTGGACCCTCATGCATGTTAGACCGAGTGCTCTGCTTCTGAGCTATGCCTTCCTCTTCACTTTCATGTTCTCTCTCCTGCAGCTCAGACCCCAGACCACCGCTGCAGCCACCTCCTGCAGGTCTCTCCTGTTTTACGCTCCAGAGCTTCACTCTTTTGGAAATTTCCAAGCCAACGATTGGCCAACTAGTTTCCTTCTTGATTTAGATGTGTGGGGTGTTTAGTGTTGTTGGAGAAAAGTCAGGCTAAGGGTGTGTGCTTACAATTAGAGTTCCAGAGTCTGTATTCACTCTTAGTTGGTCCCTCACCACCCTCCTTGCAGCCATTCAGGGATGCCCAGATCCTCTCCTCTGAATGCATAGCATTTTATCTCCATGTCCTTCCCATCTGCCTTCTAGGCTTTGCCCCTGGTGATCCAGTGTTTTCATGCTACCATCTTTGCTTCCCTTTCCCTGTCACAGGTCCCGTCTTGCTCTTTTTCTTACAAAGATCCCAAATTTGTCTAACTCGCCATGTCCACTTCTCTTGTCATTCATTAGGTTCTGGTCCACACTTCCAGGTAGGTAGCATCTGCAGTCTTTGTCAGTACCTTGGGTTTGAATCCAGCCAAAGAGCCTTTTCCAGCCTCAGTTCTCATGGTCATGTGTTACACTGGAACATGCAGACTACACCCCCCTTGGCCATGTGGGAACACTTCCTTCTCAGCTTTTCCCTGTAGCCCCCAACATGGTTTTTCTATTTCCTTCATGGTCTCCTTTTATCCTTTTGACTTAAGTGTTAGATCTTCATTGGCTCTGGTATTTCCATCCTCTCTCTGTGTCTTTCAACTCTGAACCAGTCTCCTGTAATCTGGGAAGGACTGAAGGCTCGTTTCCCTTCTCATTGTGATCTAGGCCTGGTGTGTGGGTTGTAATCTACTAGGTTTTCTGTATAGTAGTCCAGTCTGGGAATATCCAGTGGATCTACCAGGAATTCCACTAACTGTGTCCTTTGGTAAGAGAAGCCCCTCTGGATAGAAGATTCTGGTTAGATCCTCCACCCTAGCAAAGATATGACTCTTGGGGTGGCAGTGTGGGCATTACCTAGGAGATTGTTAGATCTGCAGGATCTCGGCTTACCCCAGACTTTTAAACCTAAGGTGTATGTTAAGATGTCTTGCTTGAGATGAGAAGGTTGCCAGGTCCCTCACTTGCTTCTGAGCAGTGAGAGTCAAGAAACCTGGCTGTTTTCAGATGGTTTTGCCTCAAAAAATAGAAACCAGCTTCTAAGGGCTAGTTTGGTGGAAGGGGCACTTTGTTTTTATCATATCTAAGATTATGCTCTGCAATAAAAGACATTCTAATTAAAGACTAATGCTTGCCCTTGTTTGGTAGGCCACTACAGGGTCTGAATTAGAGAAACCAAGCAGTAATAGCACAAGCCAAGGTGTGCCAGAGATAGATCCCAAGGATGAGGTATTCCAGTCGGGGAACAGCTGGACAACATCCCAGGCAAGGAGATGAAGAGGGTTTGGGGTTTTGCTCTCAAATGAGAGCCAGTGATTCCTAGAACAGCCCAGGTTATTGTCATCAAAGCTGTTACTGGGGCACAGCTGGGCACATCCTCTGCCCCTTGGGTCAATGTTCTGCCTCCTTTGCCTGTGAACTGGGCCTATAGAAGCCGAGCACATGGGCTTGCAATGGGTAATGTGAATAAAAACAGCCCAGATTTTTGATCAGTGCCTGAAGTTTAAAAAAATAAAACAACACAAAAATTCCAAACAATAGCTCTTCCTGCTTCGTGTGAAGAGTGATTTGGGCTGGACTGGTGACTTACCCAGTCACCAGCTCTGCCTGCATCATGAGCACCCTCCAGCTACTCTGGGAAGGCAAGGCTGTTTACAAGAAACAAGAGCTGGCATGTCCTGGTCCCACTCACCAAATGATGAGAAGGGTGGAGAGGAGCTGAAACTGGGTGAGCACGAGGAGTCTCTGGCTTTAGAAATAATAAGGACTGCTTGGGGGAGCTCCTGGCAGACTCTTGGAAGGGACTAGGGTCCAAGTTCCCAATGTCCCTGAAGCTACAGCAGTAAGCCCTTGCTGCGATAGTCACCTTCTGGCATGCACGTACTGAGTCTTGCCCTGGAGCTCTTTTTTTTACCCTCCTAGGTGCCTCCCAGTCATTATGCAGCCTCTAGTTCTGGCCGTCTAGCACTGGGGCTCCCTAAATCTTCACTGTGCTCTGGTCCCTATAGAGCCCCATCATCAAGATTCATGTGGTGGGCACGGAGAAACCCTGTCCTTGCTCTGATGCCCATCTGTGAGAGCAGTCAATTGACGACTGACCTCAGGTTGCTCCTAGCCAGTCACATGCCAGGGCAGCCATGGTCAGTACCTAAGAAAGGTAGTGGTCAGGCATAGCTGCTGTTACCCAGTTTATTCTCTTAATAGTTAATCTAGCTTGTAGGAACTCCATGCCTGGCAAAGACATTTTCCGGTCTATGTCTTTCCTTATCTTTTTAGGTAAAACTTCAGCAGAGATTTGTACTAACTCTGCATTTGTATCCATTCCTCAGAGAACCCAATTGGGCTAGGACCAATGCATTCTTTTTTTTTTTTTTTCATTTTTTAAATTGGTTATTTTATTTGTTTACATTTCAAATGTTATTCCCCTTCCCAGTTTCCCCTCCACAAGCCCCCTATCCCCTCCTCTCTCTCTCTCTTGCCTCTATGAGGTGCTCTCACACCCACCCACCCACTCCTGCCTCAGCACCCTAGTGTTCCCCTATCTGTGTCATCAAGGCTCCACAGGACCTAGAGGTTCACCTCCCAGTGATGCCAGATAAGGCAGTCCTCTGCTACATATCCAGCTGGAGCCATAGCCTCCCCTGACCCCCCACTGTGTACTCTTTGGTTGATGGTTTAGTCCCTGGGAGCTTTGGGGGATCTGGTTGGTTGATATTGTTGTTTTTCCTATGGGGTTGCAAACCCCTTCAGCTCCTACAGTCCTTGCCTTAACTTCCCCATTGGGGTCCCCACACTCAATACATCCTTAGTACTTACATTCTCTTGGCTCTTCAGTGGGTTTCAGAGGCAGATGAGGAATGGACGGGTAGATGGGTGCACAGATGGGTAGATGTCTGAGTTGGTGTTGATACTGAACATATATCAGCATACCCCTGGCTCATAGAATGGTCTGCTCCACAGTCAGAACTCGGAGAAGACCTGACTGCCTGGAAGTACCTGTGAATTGCTTCCTTTGAAACATACGGTTGTTGAGCCCTGCTAGGGAAGTAAGAAAAAGGCACAGGGAGACTGACTGGTAGTGAGGATGACACGAATGAAGTGGGCCAAGGTATGTGAGCATTACTGAATCTAAGACCCATACCAGGTTTCAAAGCAGACAGGTTCAAACCCAGCTGCCATCAAATTTCGGACTGTTAGTCCTATCAATAGGAGAGGGTGGAAGAAGGCCAGCCAGTCCCATCTGAGCTTTCAGAGACCTAGGCCCAGCACAGGTATACAACTCTTACGGAGGCAAACTCAACCTCAGCATTTCATAAGTATGCATTAGGGAGAATATGTGTGTATGCACACTGTGTATGTGTGGTAATGTGTGTATGTGTGCACCTGTTTGTACCTGTGCATGTGTTGGTTATGCACATTCACGAGAGTGCACCACAGTGGTTATGTGGAACCTGCACATGCTTCTGCCTCCAAGACTGAGAAAGGCTTAGGGAGAAAGCAGCGTAGAGAGCCCCCTCCTTTCTTCAGCATAAGTAGATATGAGGGTCTCATGGAAAGCCAGAAGGCTTAGACTGTAAGGCCATAGTCATCTCCATAGGCCTGGTGAGTGTGGTATACGATAGACCAGAAGAAGCTCTTGACTTTGGGTCCTTTCCTTGCCTTTCCTTCAAGGTCAAAGACTATTATGGAAAGATCTTCCTTTGAAACTGCACAACTTTGATTCTGGGGGGGAAACCTTCTGAGAGTACGGTAAGACTCAACACATTGTTTTAGCCTTGCAAAAGTATCTTGGCTTTTAATGCCCAGCTCAGAAGGCTTTGGTCTTGACTGCTTACAGAAAGTCCTCTCCAAGCACAACTGGTCAAGTTCATCTGTCCCAGTGCCAACACTCCCAGAGTTTGGGCCTAGTTTCCCCCTTACCTGCTGCCCTTAGGTTTCTTTAAGCATAACCTCAATGGATGGAGACAGGAGATGGTAAGGGAAGGTAATGCCACTGACCATGACTAAAGTTGGTTTACTAATGATAGAAGGTTGTACTCCGAACAACCGAATTCTTTTACTGTCTTCTTATTGTGTTCCTTTATGAGGGACACCATGTAGTGAAGGAACTTGTTTCAGAGGGAAATGGCCCTCTACTCCAGGATCAGGACAAGTGAGGGGTACACTCTCAAACACTGAGGCCAGCAGTCCACAGCCTTTGGCCATATCACCAAGAGCTCTTTGTGCCCCTTGTCCCATCTGGCCTGTATTGCCCAGGGGATTCTCACAAAGGCCTGGGAGCCTGGGGAGGACAGGAAAGGACACTCTGGTCTTGGGCATCTGTTTTCAATGAAGTATCCACATTGTCTAGACTGCAGCCAGCCTCCTTCCTGCCAAAGAACCAGCTTCAAAGGGTTGCTCAGATTGCCGGGGCAACCACCCTCTGTGGTGCTGGGCTAGCCATGTGCTCCAGCTGCCGAAGCCCCTCCTGCAGGCCTTAGGCATTAGCGCTGGCATGGTGAGCTTGGGCACAAGACACTTAAGCTAGAGAGCCATGCTCCTGTCTCACTTAATCACACAGCCCTTCCATCATCTCCACACTAAAGGTGAGAACAGAGCTCAGATGTTACATGTTTTCGCAATGGTTTTCATGGTGCAGAAATGCCTGCTTGTAGCATCATGTTGATGATCAAATGAAAAGCAGAGGGAGACAGGGAGCAAGACTTCAACTCATTACACACAAAAAATGTGCTTGTGCCTGAGTCGCAGCTGTGAGTCACTAAGGCCAGCTATCATGCGTCAGTAGATGTTCCGGATAAGAACATAGAGAAGGGCTTCAGACACAGAGCCCAGATTCCATACAGGTTTTTTTTTGGCTCCTGCAGGGCATTCACTTTGCTCTGAAGATTTTTCTCAGGTTGTTCTCATGCAGGTGTGGCTGGGGATCCAGAGGCAGATCAGTCCTTAAGCTGGAAAGTTAGAGATCCCACACACTGGTCCTCAATGGTCATCTTTATACTCAAGTGCTGGACTGCCAGACTCTGGTGACCTGTCCCATGGACTCCTTGAGTACCAGTCCTCTCTTCTGTAAATTAGGAACCAGTCTAACTTTCTCATAGGACAGTGGAGAGGTCATGAAGGTACGTTAGAAACGTGAAGATTTGAAGACCCATGGACTACTGCAAGTCTAGCATCCCTTATTCAACACACTTAAGTAGAGAATGCTTGCAGTTCTGAATATTTGCATATACACAATGGGCTATCTTGAAGATGGGAGGCAAATTTAAACACGAAAGTCATCCCCATGTTTCAGTCCACCATATACAAAGAACCTGCAGGTAGCCTCTATAATAATCTTAATGATTTTATGGACAAAACAGTGTTTCAGTGTGTGGAAATCTCTGCTTGTAACATCATGTTGGCGATCAAATAATTTCAGATTTTAGAGGACCTCTTAGATTCCAAAAAATTCAGAGTAGAGATGCCATTTGGCTTTCCCGAGCATACTATAATAAGAACCAGAAGAACAATCCAGGATCTGTATTCACCAAGTGGAAAGAGCTTAATTTGTATGGCAGGATTTTTACATTTCTGCCAGAGCCCTCTTCACTAGAGCTGAGAGTGTTCCTCCTCTCTTCAGTGCATAGGTCCAGTGTCAGGACAAAGGGCCTGAGAGGGACTGTCCTGCTCTGACAGCATCATGGTCAGATGTCATCTGGGCTTTCATGGAGCTCCATCTACTACTTGCTAAGAAGTAGATGCTGGACCTTGCAGGCTGTGCCCACATAAGCATTTTCTGGTGACTAATCAGAGCTCTGCCTAAGGAATTGGGGCTTGGTGGGCTGGGCCCAGAGTTTCCCTGGGGTAATCTATAGAGGAGGCCAGCTGGACCGGAAAAAGAGGCCATTTGGTCGCATTGCTCCATTTCAAAAGATCACAGGCGGCCACTAGTTCTGCATACAATGCTTCAGCTCTGTCCCTGGGGACCTGTAAATCCACAGAGGACTGAGCATCTTGCTTGCCTCAGCCTGGCTTCCCTAAAGGCAAAGGCTGTCATTAGTATCCTAAGAGGCCCTTCTAGACTTTATGTTTCTCAGAGGTGTCCAGCCTGGCTTCATCTGTACTTCAGAACCTAACTGCTTTGATAGTGAGTTGTGACTACATACAGGGTTGCATAGCTACACGGAGGGGTCCATGAACAATTTAGCAACAGTGAAAGGTTTCTGAACATTCAATAACCAAAAGTTAATACAAAATCAGTCACATGTGATGAATCTGAAGTGTTGCTGGCAGCACTTACCCATGATGCACTGAAGGAGCGCTCCATAGTCTTGCTTCCAAACACACCACACATTCACTGAGCACTGCTCACATAGAAGGATAGTGTTGCCATCCCGTGCAACACCAGCAAATGCCTGAAACACTCTCAGCTCCGATCCAAACTGTTGTGTATTGTGAACTGTAGTGGTTTTACTGTACAATCAAAGTTTTCCACTCTAATAAAAACCATGGCTTAATTATGAAAAACAAAGACTCAGTATTTTTCTGCCATCCTTCCTCAGCATGTAAGCATCAGTCTGTAAAGTGTTACAATGTTTGAAACTGAAAAATTCTGTTTGTGTTTCTGACCTAAGTTTACTTTTTAAAAGCATGAATTTTGGCTTGTGATTAGTGCAGAATTTCCAATCACTTCTGAGTAGCAGCCTTAAACACACTCCTGTCATTCTATGCATTGTATTTATGTGAAGCATCTTCTTGACATAGAATACTATAAAATTAGAATATTGAATAACTCTAAAAGACACTGAAGATTCTCTGTACCCTGCTGCACTGAATGTTCATCCAAGAGATAATGATTTACGAAAAAAATAATCAGAAAAATATATCCATTCCGTTAGTCTGCAAATTGTCTTTCATTTTCAATAAATGAAAAAATTACACAAATACCAAGTCATTGTTTTAAAGTAAACTTTATTTTTTATTCTCAGTAAGTGTGTGATTGTTTGTTGCGACCCGTACTCTGCCTCAACGCTTTGGCTCAACGCTTTGGAGCCACTGTGTCCTGGCCCAAGCTGCTGCTCTGGTCCGAGGGTCAGGGTCTAGAGAGAGAGAGTGGGGCTCTTGGGGCAGGCGACGCGAAGAATGGAGACAAGACAGGGTGTGATTCAGTCTCAAGTCTCAAGTCTCAAGTCTCTTTTATTGAAGGGAATTTTGAGGTATTTATACGCTTTTGTCACGTGCCTTGCAGGTGTTGATATGACGTAAGCCTTACAGGCTTGGATACCACGTGCGCCTTACAGGCATATATGGCCTGGATAGCACGTGGAACCGCATGCCTTGCAGGCGTGGCTATCACGTGCGTCTTGCAGCTGGGGGCAGTAAACAGCAACACAAAATATGTGGGATATCAGAGTGTGCTTCAGCTGTTGTAGGCTATTGAAAACCAAATCTCTTATCAGGGTATATGGTTCCAGATGGCTGCAAAGATGATAGCCACTTTCTGCTAGGAGTCGGCTCCCAACAATTGTTATACCCATTTGATATGCCTGAAGTCCTATCAGATTTCCTCTGGTGAAAGGGGTTGCAGTAACACCCCTCAACATCGACTGAAACAAAACTGTGAAACAAGACAGTCCTTTTCCCTTTACACTGGTTATCTCATGTCCTCTCCACCACTGACTGTAGCATAACAGCCAATTTATCTAACAGGAACCCTCTCTCAGACAAGCTATTCGGCTTCTACCCAATGACCAAATCTTCCTTAGAGGATAGCCCAGCCTATGCAGAGAGTGGGTGGGAACTCTGGCAGTGCACTTCACTGGAATTGGCAGAGATGTCGTCTCTTAGGCATGTGAAGGCTGTGTCTGAGGTAGGGGTGGTAAAGTGATGCTGTTGATATTTACATGGTCCTTTGCTGCATTCTGATCCAAAAGATGTCCAAACACTGGCCTGTTGTAGATTTAATACAATCCTTATCAAAATTCCAATGCTTTGCTTCATAGAAATTGAAAAAAATCTTAAATTACATATGTAAACATAAAGAAACTCAGGCTAAAACAATCCTAAACAATAAACAAAATGCCAGAGGTATTTATGCCATACAGAGCTATTGCAATTAAAAATAAAACAATAACAACAACAAAAAACCCAAAACACCTACACCTATAGTGCTGGCATAAAACAGACACATTGATCAGTGGAATAGAGTTGATGATCTAAACGCTTAGGAATAACATCTTATTGCTTTTGAAAAGAGGTAAAGAAATATACACTAGAGAAATAATAGCATCTTCAACAAACAGTGCTGGTCAAAGTGGACAGGTGCGCATAAACTGGATAGCTGTGTGTAGAAGAATGAAAGAAGACCCTTGCCTCTCGCCACACACAAAACGCAACTGCAAATGGATTAAGGAAGGACCTCAACATGTGACTTGACATCCTGAGTCTGATAGAAAGAAAGTAGAAAATACAATTGAACATATGGGCACAGGAAAGGACTTTCTGAACAGGACTCTCATAGTACAGTCATTAAGACAAATGGGACCCCACACACAGAAAAAGACACCATCATTTGAATGAAGAGGCAACCTACAAAACAGGAAGTCTTTACCAACTAAACACCTGATAGAGGCTTAGTATCTAGACTATATAAAAATCTTAAAGATGAAAAGTCAAGAAAATAAGCCAACTTAAAGATGGGACATGAACTTAAACAGAGAGTCTTCAGAAGATAAACTAACTAGAAAATGACTGGGAGATATTTTAAAAATATTCAAGATTTCCTTTCTTGAAGAATTCTCTGCCTTCCACTCTTAGAGCAGCAGCAGGAGGAGGAGGAGAGGACAAATTTCTATGTGTCTTCTACACAGCAAGCGCTTCTACCTGCTGACCCAAGTTCCTGTGTTCCCACGAGAGGCTACTTACCTGTGGCTCTCAGACTAGACATTCAGTCATTCAGCTTCAAAATAAAACCCACGCTGTTCCTGCAGAGTGTAAACCATTGCCGATTATCTTAGAGGAAAAAAACTGGGATTCTAAGAGGTCATTTGCCTAGGTGAAAGTTCCAAATTAGCTTCCTCCCACGGCTGTAGCTGGTAACTTCTGGGCCTGTGGAAAGACATTCCAAACTGCCTTAGTAGAGTCTAAGTTGTTGGAAACTTTCCAGCTTTTCTTCCATTGCTCCTTTACTGGCTGGTATGAAGACGTTCTCTCCTCTGGGTCTCCGTGTTCGGGAAGAGATAATCCCTTAGCTCATAATCCTGACACAGATCCCGTTATGTTCAGAGCCAGATTTGCAGATAGGGCTCAGGTGTCCCTTTTATGTTAAGTAGTTCATGGCCTACACTCTTGGCCATGTAGATCTAGAGGAGGAGACAGTTCTAAGTGGCTTTAGCTACATCCTCTGATCAACTCTGTGTCTGTCAGCAAGATTCTTGTTTCTCCCTCCCAATGGGAACTTAAAAGCAGTGTTAAATTGAATTCCCAAAACGCCAACACTTAAGTGTCTTATTTGTCTGAGACTTCCAGCGAAACTCTTGCATGAACACTTTCATGACCTGACCCAGCAAACCTGAGAGGCAGTGAGCTGCTCCTCACTGAGAGAAGAGCTCAATAGTCCAAAGCTCCTGAGAGTCTTGTGAGACGTTAAAGAAAGCTGGTGCAAGCTCATTGCTGTGCTCAAAGATGATGAGAGCTAATGTGATTGCTAAGCAAGGCAAAAGCTCTGGAAACTTCTTCCAAAATCATGTAAGGGGGCATTAGAGGAGCTCTGTTTCCTGCCTCAAGACATCCTGTCCCTAGGGTCTCTCAGTAGAGCCAGAAAGAATTCTCTCTTTCCTCTTTCCCCCTGTCCCTGGAGGGTTACAAATCAAAAGGGACCTCTCTCCTGGCTTATACTTACCTTGATTGGTATCCAAAGTTTCAAACCCCTTAGTATTTTAAGTTTAGGTCTTAGGTTAATCTGAAAGTCTACTGGGGACCACCCACCTCCCCTAAACAAGTGGCTCACCTTTCATTCCAGAGCTGCTTTCTGCCTGGGAAGTGTGAAATGCACAGTCTCGCCTATCATGCTTAATTAGCTGTCAGATCTGCCCTCAGATCTATGGCCCTTTCACACATGTTGGAGCCAGGAAGCCCCCATTGCTTCCTCTGAAAGCCATTAAGACCATTTTCTTCAGGCAGGGCACTAAGGGCAAAGCTGACTAAGCAGCAGACTTAGATCTTTGATCAAGTTGGAGTTAGGTCTTGTGCAAGGTGACAGATATGGTCTGATTTCATTCTTCTGCATGTGGACATCCAGTCTTCCTAGCATCATGTTTTTCAGTAACGCTGTCTTCTCTCCGGTGTCCGTTTTTGGTATCTTTGTTGAATATTAGATGGATGTAGTTATGCATAATAATCATGCTTGGGTCTTTGATTTTGTTTCATTGGTCTAAATGTCTGTTTTTGGGCCAGTACCATATTGTTTCTATTATTATGGTTTTGCAATATATCTTGAAGTCTGGGATGATAATCCCTCCTGCTTTGTTCCCTTTTGCCCAAGATTGTTTTGGCAATTCAAGGTCTTTTGTGGTTCTATATACATTTTAGGATTTTTTTTTCTATTTCTGTGAAGAACTAGGTGGGGATTTTGATTGGGATTGCATTGTATCTATGAGCAATTTTTGGTATAATTGTCATTTTGACAACACCAATTCTACAAATCTGTGAGCATGGGATGTCTTTTCATTTTCCAGTACTAGTCTTTATTTCTTTTGCTAGAGTTTCAAAATTTCACTGTAGTGGTCCTTCACTTCCCTGGCTTTGTTTGTTTCTAGGTAGGTGTGTGTGTGTGTGTGTGTGTGTGTGTGTGTGTGTGTGTGTTTAAACAGACTATTGTGAATGGAAGTTTGTCCATGATCTCTTTCTCTGGATATTTGTTGTTGGTATATAAAAGGATATTGATTTTCAAGTCATTTCTTTGTCTTGCTACATTGTTGATAATGTCTAGAAAAATATGGCAGAAATGTTAAGATCTCTTATAATGTCATGTTATCTACAAATAGAAAAGGTTTTCTTCTTCATTTTCTATTTGAATCCCTCTAATTTCCTTCTCTTGCCTTATCACTTCAGTTAATTCTCAACAATACTTGAGAAAGTGCAGAATTTTTCCTGATTTCCTAACTTCAGATAAAACAAAGACCTAAATGTCAAACCTGAAATACTAATACTTCAAAAAGAAAACATAAGCTGTGGCTTACAGGATGTGTGTGTCAAAAAAGACCTCATGAATGGGACCCTGTCTATTCAGAAATAGAGGCCAACGATAGACAAATGGGACTTTTAAGACTAAAATGCTGCTTCACAGCTAAAGGAAGAAAGTGAAGAGAAAGCTCATAGAATGGGATAGAGTCTGTGCCAGCTGTACCCCTGACAGAGGTTTAATATCTAGAATATATAAAGAATTTAAGAATAAAAAAATGACACATTCAAGAATAGGTCTTCACAGAGTGTTCTCAAAAGAAAAAAGGAAATGTGTAAGTAATATCTCAAAAAATGTTCATCACCTCTAGCAATGAGGGAAATATGAATTAAAATAATTCTGAGATTTCTTCTCATCCCAGTAAGAATGACAAAGATCAATAACACAGGTGCTGGAGAGGACTGTTGGGGGTGGAGGAAAGAACATTCAGTCATGATTGTGGTATTGCAAGCTGGTCCAGCTACTCTGGGAATCAGTGGAGGGAGTTTTAAAAAGCTAAAAATAAAACCCAACATCCGACACAGCAATACCACTCCTTGTATGTGCCCAACAGACTCAACACTTTACTTCACAGATATTTGCTTAGCCGTGTTCATTGCTGCTTCGTTCACAATAGCTGGGGGTAGAAACGACCTAAATACCTTTCCAGTGACCATTGGGTAATGAAAATGTGGTACACGCACTATTCAGTTGTAAAAAAAAAAAAAGTAATGAGATGGACTTTTTGGGGAAGTGAATGGAACTAGAAAAGATCATATTGTGTGAGGTAACTTGGACCCAGGAGAACACTCATGGTGTGTCTCTGTCATCTGTGATTCCTAGATCTAAGATCCCAGATTTGAGTATACAATCTGGAGTAACTGCCGAAGCCAGGGAAGGAAAATGGAACCACGTGCGAGCAAGAGATGGGAATAACAGGGTACAAATAGTTTGGACAGAAAGTGGGAAAAATAAGGGGCTTGAAGTAGAGAAGGGAGAAAGATAAATACAGAGGAAGGAGGGGCTAAATATCATTAAAAATATCTGAAAACATCATCAGGTATCATATTGTTTTCTACTTACCTAAAATTATATGACTATATATACACATACACATATATACATATGCATACATCCAGACATGCACATAGACATATATGTGCGCGTGCGCACACACACACACTGCATATATTGTTTAAATAGAAATTTCCCATCTGGGCTGGCAATGCTTTCCCCAAGAACCACAGGATTCTGTAACAAAACCCTCATCACCAGGCATGAAAAACCCCCTTTCGAGTTGTTGGCCAAAGTTGTCGAAAAGACTCCCCAAACATACAGTCCGTTGCTGTTGTCCTTGGTTGTCTCCCACTGGTGGAAGTTAGGACCCTATTGTGGTATACATTTGGGGAGTGGCAACTGTGACTCTCCATCCTCTTCCCTCTGCTTCCTCCCTCTCTGGGTGTTTAGAAACTGCTGTGTACAGGGCTGGAAGGATGAAGAAGAATCCAGAATGGGTGGAGTTCTGCAGGATCTTGGTCCATCTGGGAGTGAATACTAAAGGTGAGAGGGTTGGGGAGAAGGCCTTCTCCAAGGATCTTAGTGTTAGAGTTCTTTTAAGAATATCCAGGGTGGGCAGAAGTCATTGGCTGAGGCTAAGGTACTGAGAAGCATGGGGAGACATTCTAGGAATCTCAGGTGCCGGACTATGTGGACATTCCTTAGGTAGAGGATATAGGGATTTCACGCTCTTCAGACAAGGTCAGAGAAGGAGAAGCCCTGTCGGAAAAGGAAGTCATCCATTTTACACTGAGATTAGAAGGTTATCCTGATAATGGTAGAATTTGACCTTAATTAGCAGGGCCCAACATCCTATTATTAAAGATTCCATGCAGACATAGGTCGCAGAGACTCCTAAGCTGGATATGGTCTAAAATCCTCCTCCATGGTGACTACTAGCTTTCATGGTGCCAGAAAGCTCCATGCAAGCTTGCAAGAGAGATAAGCAAACAATATTTCTACCTTGTTATGATACTGTATTATTCAGGGTGAAATAGAATTGATAATATTTATTAGATTTATTAGAATGGCTTAGAGGCTATAGTCCAGCTAGTCCAACAAGGGCTGTCTACCAACAGAAAGTTCAAGAATCCAGATCAGTTCATGAGGCTGAATGTCTCAGCTGGTGTTTAGTATATACCAGAATCTTGAGCAAGTAGGCTCTAATGCCAGAGAAGTAATGGACTTGCCAGCAACAGTGAAGGCAAGCAGGCAAAGAGCAAGCTTCCCTCTTCCATGTCCTTTATATAGGCTGTCAACAGAAGGTGAGGCCCAGAGTAAAGGTGGATCTTGCTACCTCAAAAAGTCAGGATTAAAGCTGGGTCTGCCCACTGTAATGATTTATTTAAGAAAAAAAAATCTCTCACATGTGTATCCAGCCCCTTGGATTTTTTAATGTGTAGTCAAGCTGACAATCAAAAATAACCATCAAATCACACCCCTTGTCAAGCGTACATACAATCATGACTCCTTATATCATGTGTAATGTCCAAATGAAAACAACAGGCAGGTCATGATTTTGCCTAACATGATATAACTATTTCTCATACAACCACAGATGCATTATAAATTTTAGAATAGGTGCCAATCTCCTTTGTGGGACATTCTTGTGATATCTCAAAGCATAAATATTATAACCACTGATATTCTCTTATTTGATATTATATTATATGATAAAAATTGAGGAAAGAAACATAAATATCTGTACAGACACATTCTTAGCAATATATGACAAAACACTCATGCCAATTATAATGCTTATTTATAATTTCTGCAGTTGCTCATGTGGCCTTAGTTACCTTTCTCTACTACCCATAATGTACTTCCTCCACCCTCAGCAAGTACCTCAGCAGGTCTTGGCTCTTTCCTGGAGAAATGACCCATATCATTCCTGAAAGGTCTTTGGATTAGGCTGTTGTTTCCCAACTACTCAGAATATGGTACCATTAGGAGACACCTTAAAGGATCTCCTGCACTCCAGACATTATCTTTCTTACCTCCATTATGGAGAAGAAACCAATTTCCTGTTGGTAATTTGGATCACCTACTAACACTGCTATCCTTTCTTGGCCTGTTAACTTAGAAGCATCAGTGGCCAGGGAGAAGTCTAAGCCTCCAGTTCAGTGGGAGGGTTACAGTGTTTCCTGGAAGGAGTATTTTCTGCTTCAGAACCAAAACTTCTAGGACAGCAGAACTTAAGGTTGCAGGAACAGAAAACAAAAATTTTCCTAGTGGATCACTAGGTATAATGATGAGTGGAATTATTCCTTTTTTATCCCTTGATACCTGGATCCATGGATCCTAGCTATAGGAGAAAACATACCATATATTGGATGCTGACTCAAATCATATACTGCCTTCTGGAGAACCCTGATCCAGTACCTCAGACTGTTGCCACCTAATTGGTACGACAACTCCATCTTCAAAAGTCCATTCCATCTTTCCAGCTGCTTCAAGATGGTGGAGACCATGGTAAGACCAGTGGAGTCCATGATTGTGGGCCCACTCTTGTACTTCTCTGGCTGTGAAGTGAGTTCCTTGGTCAGAGGCAATACTGTGTGGAATACCATGATGCCAGATAAGGCATTCTGTAAGTCCATGAATGGCAGTTTTGTTAGAGGCATTATGTGCAGAAAAGGAAGATCCATAACCAGAATAAATAGTTTGTCTCCAGCAGGGACAAACTATTGTCTTTTCAACAGGGGAAGTGGTCCAATGTAGTCAACCTGCCATCAAGTTGCTGGCTGGTCACTCTGTGGAATGGTGCCATATCTGGGACTTTGTGTTGGTTTCAGCTTTTGGTAGATCTGCTTAGTGAAAGTTCATGTTGGCAAGCCCATGTATAACCCACATCTCTGCCACCATGGACACTTTGTTCATGGGCCCACTGGGCAATGACAGAAATGTTTGGGAAAGAAGCTGACTGTCCATAGAACAGGTGATTCTGTCTACTTATTTACCGAACACCTCAGCTGAAATCACCTTATGATGAAAATTTACATGGGACATCTTCACACCCTTCACCCATTTGGAGAAAACTATCCAAATACTTCTTCCCCAGATGTTTTCCTCATCAATTTCCAATCATGCTTTTACAAGTGCATGACTATAGAGCCAATACATTGGCTATAGCTCAGGAGTCAGTGAGCAACTGCTTATCTGACCATTTCTCCTTCCAAACAGTTATGACCATGTGTTCTGCCCACTGTGAGGATTTCCTTTCACTGGTGTCTTTCAGGGTTGTCCCAGAAAGGGGTTGTAATGCTGCAGCTGTCCACTTCTGGGTGGTGCCTACAGAATGTGCCAGAACCATCAGTAAACCAAGCACCAGTCTCCTCTTCCTCAGTCAACTGATCGTAGGACATATATGGTGAGGTTATAAGTGCATGCCTGGGAATAGACAGCATTGTACCAGGAATAGAAACCATAGGCCTTTGGGCAGCATCTCCCTATAATTTGCTTGTGCTTTGAAGACTTGCTCAGGTTGGATCACATGTATACCCCTTCCATTGGATAGCATATTGTTGCTATGCATATCTAACTTTATGACTTGGTGGATCAGATAATAATATTCAGCTCATGGTGGTCATCCCAGGTCATATGGTAACATGGTAGTTCATTGTCAAATGTTCAGTTTCTACTAAGGTCCAATAGTAGGCTGTGTACTGTCTTTCCAAGGGAGAATAGTTGTTTGTAGATGATGATAGAGCTTTGCTCCAAAATCCCAAAAGTCTCTTCTGTGATTCACCTATAGGAGCCTGCAAAAGGCTGCAACAGCATGCCTATTTGCCACTAATACTTAAAGTACCATTGGCCCTGTTGGATCATGTGGTCCAAATGATAAAGCAGACTGGACCTGTTGAAGAGCCTTCTCTTGTTCCAGGCCCCAAACAAAGCTAGCAGCTTTCTGAGTCATTGGTATATAGACCAGAGGAACATACCCAACTGAGGAATGTACTGTTTCCAGAATCCAGATAGACCCATTAAATGTTGTGCTTCTTTCATGGTGGTGGGAGGGACCAATGCAATAATTTATCCTTCACCTTAGAAGAAATACCTCTGCATGCCTCACACCAGTGGGCTCCTAAGAATTTCAACTGAGGTAGAAAGCCCTTGAATTTTGGTTGGATTTATTTTCTATACTCTGGCTCACATATGTGTTACCAATAAGTTCAAAGTGATTGATACCTACTCACTTGATCTAATCAGCATAATGTCATCAATATAGTGCACAAATGTGATATTTTGTGTAAAAGACAGATGATCAAGGTCCCTTCAAATTAAGTTATGACACATGGCTGAAGAGTTCTATGCCTGTGAGGTAAACTGTGAAGGTAAACTGCTGGCCTTCCAACTGAAAGCAAATTGCTTCTGGTTTCCTTATGCAACGGATACTTAAGGAAAAGGCATTTGCTAGATCAATAGCTGTATACCATGTACCAGGAAATGAATTAATCTGCTCAAGTAAAGATATCACATCTGATACAGCAACTGCAAGTTGAAGCCACTACTTAATTTAATTTTCAGTAGTCAACTGTCATTCTCCATAATCCAACTGTTTTCTGCACTGGCCAGATAGAAGAGTTAAAGGGAGATGTGCTGGGAACCGTTACTGCTGCATCTTTCAAATCCTTGATGGTGGCACTAACTTCTTCAGTTCCTCCAAGGACATATTTTCTTTGATTCATTGTTTTTCCCAGTAGAGTAAACTCCAGTGGATTCCATTTGGCCATTATAACTACAATAGCCCTTACTCCATAGGTAAGAGAACCAATGTGGGAATTCTGCCAACTTCCAAATGTACCTATCCTAATTACACATTCTGGAGCTGGGGAAATAGCTACAAAATGAGTTTGGGGACCACAGGGCATACTGTGAATTGGACTTTAGCCCAAACTCCATTAATCAACAGGCTTTCATAAGCCCCTACCATAACTGGAGGGCCACAGTGTTTCTTGGGGTCTCCCAGAATTAGTATCAATTCAGAACCAGTATCCAATAGACCCTGGAAAGTCTGTTTCCCTTCCCCCAGTGTAGAGTTACCCTTGTGCAAGGTCACAGGACCCTCTCAGGAAGGACTAGAGAAAAGCTAACAGTGAAACTATGGGGTATTTTATCAAGGTTCTTCCTCAAGGGAACCTGACCATCCTCTCAAGGATTCTGAATCTGAAAATTGGTTAATGGGCTGAGATTGCCTTTTGCCATGAACCAATGTAGCCTTTCTTTAATATGTTTAAGATGTTTTTCTGCTAATATAGATCAAAGGAAAACTCAATAGACTTCTTATCTATTTTATGACTGGGAGCAATGTGATTGATTAGCTATTACTAAAGGTCTGTAGGAGTCATGCCATCATAAAATTCACTTTGTCTTTGCTGACCTTTAGGATCAAGCCATTATGGATATTGCTTTGTCTACACTGTCCATTATGATAACTATGATCACCTTGTGTTTTGCAACTCAGTACTAACACCTGGTCCTTCCTACTTCAGCCAATTAAATCTATTGCATTTAATTCATCTAATTGAGCAGGAATGTCTCCAACCCTAAGGTTTGGCACAAGAGTAAGGGAAACAGCAACGCTTTTCAAATGTGCTAGTGTTCCTCTCCCCATTTTGTGTTTTATAGGATTAGTGAAGGGTGTGTCTTCTGGGCTTCCTTGTGGAGGATTCACATGGGTTTTACACTCTCAAATTGTAATTTCCTCAACCTTTAAAATCCTTTCATTAACAGTAGGCCATATCAGGCATCTCCAACTTCTTTTTAGTAGGTAATCCTTTGACAAATGTCAAGCTAATCATTGTTGGCATAATGTTATTTTGCACTGTATACAGATTGTCCTTGAATCATTCAAACGTTGATTGTTGTGCCCCCCCCCCCCCAATCTGGTTGTAATCTAGACTTGGCATTGTAATGCTTATCCCAAGAATCTCCTGTCACAATGTTGTATAAACATTACTCCCTAATGACCTGATTGGTCAATAAAAAGCTGGATCAGCCAATGCCTAGGCAGAGGAGATAGATAATAGGGCAGACCCCAGCCTGGGGAAGGGTAGAGAGAGGGAAGAAAAGAGGATTTGCCATGAGGTGAGGTATTAGGAGCCACCATGAGAACACACAAGGAGCAGAGAGAGCCAGATCAACACTAAAAGGCAAGTATCTCAGGGACTTTGGCTGGGAAAAAGCTAGATTAGTTTAGAGGATTAGAATAGATTAATATCCACTCAGTTATTGTGCCTTAAAACTTGTTAAATAAATCTAATAGTCTCTGTTTCAATTATTTGGAAGGTAGCTGGATTAGAGAAAAAAACCGCCACTTTAAAAATTTTTACTAACATATTCAGATGAACGTTTGACATCTTTTAAAACTATGAGTAAGACTCCACCCAGCAGCCAACAAAAACAAATGTAGAGACTCACGGCCAAACATTAGACAGAGCTTGGGAGAATCTTGTGGAAGATTTTGGGGAAGGATTGAGGGTCTCAGGAGAGATAAGGACTCTATAAGAAGACCATCAGAGTGAACTAGCCGGGATCTTGTGGCTCCCAGAGACTGAACCACCAACCAGAGAGTATACATAGGCTGGACCTAGACCCCTGACCCTCACATATGTAGCAGATGTCCAACTTTGTCTTTATACAGGTCCTCCAACAACTGAAGCATACTCTGTCTCTGACTTTGTTGCCTGTCTGTGGATCCTGTGCCCCTAACTGAGCTTCCTTTTCTGGCCTCACTAAGAGAAGATGTGCCATGGTGGGTTGGTATCCAGGGAGTGCCTCCTGCTTCTCAGAGGAGTAGGGGGAGGGGCTGTGTGAGGTGGAGACTTGGAGGAGGGGGTGTGATCATAATGTAAAGTGAATAATAATTAATGGAAAAAAACATGTAATCTTCCATATTAAACCTAGAATTAAACAGTGCAGGCTCATATCAATAAATTTAGCCTTATTCAGTTTTATATTCCTTCCACCAGTATCCCACAGTATCCTTAAAATCCATTCCTACATATTTTCTAGACTGCTGCTCAAAGGAATTAGCAAGCTCATTAAGCCTTTTAGTAGTGTAGTGAACCTCCTCATGGACTGCACTTCGTACCTCCTCTCTAGGAGCCTGCTTAGCCTTAAATCTGGTTCTAGGTCTCTCGGTAACTATTGGTGGTCCCTGGGGGATATCAACAATGTCTTTCTTGGCATCTCCTCCAGGGAAAGTCACTGCTGGTTGATCAAACAATGAAGGATTAATTTCCTCGGTCAAAGGCAAAAAAGGCAATATTTCAGGATATGCTAGGAACAACCAACCAGCATCATTTTCTTTATTTTTTTCCACACATTTTTAAAAGTTTTATATACAGAGTCACCAAAATCCATTGCCTCTCAGAATAACCAAATGCATTTGTGTCCTTTAGTGTGTAAAATAGTTCACACCATGGGCTTTCAGTACTGTCCAAGCTACTGGGAGACGCCTTAGTAACTGGAGATGTTGACAAATTGGAAAACCTACTCCAGATACTTAAAAAATTTGTACTTCTGTTCCTCTAGAATCACTTATGATACCAAAATCTGTTCTAGTCAGGGTTCTCTGGAGGAACAGAACTGATAGAACACACACAAACATACACGCACACATACACACAGAGAGAGACAGAGACACACAGAGAGAGTTTGAGAGACAGAGACAGACAGAGAGAGGAGGGAAGGGAGAGGGAGAGGAGGGAGGGAGGGAGAGAGGGAGTGAGGGAAGGAGGGAGGGAAGAAGAGAGGGAGGGAGGGGGGGAGGGAGGGAGGGAGGGAGGGAGGGAAGGAGGGAGGGAAGGAGAGAGAGTTTTTATGAGAGTGGCTTACAGGTTGGGTCCAGCTTGTTTAACAATGACTGCCTATCAAGAGGAAGTCCAAGAATCCATGTTAGTGCATGAGGCTGGACGTCTCAAGTTGACTTCAGTACATGCCAGAATCTTGAGAAGTAGACTTTAATGCCAGTCTTGAATGGACTTGTCAGCAAGAGTGAGGACAAACAGGCAAAGAAAGCAAGCTTCCTTCTCTCAGGTTCTTTATAGAGACTGCCATCAGAAGGTGTGGCCCAGATTAAAAGTGGATCTCTCCACTTCAAAAGATCTGAATTAAGGTGTGTCTTTCCACCTGAAAAAAATCAGGATTAAAATTGGGTCTTCACACTTTAAACCATGTAATTAAAAAACTCCCTCATAGATATATTCAGCTACTTGCATTTTAATTAATTGTATATATAGTCAAATTGACAACTAAGAATAGCTATCACAGATACCTATAAACCATAAGAATGAGCAGTATGGTATAATAACCATAAGTGAGCAACTGTGACATGCATTCCTTGAGAGTAACCAACAGCTCTCTAGGTGGACCTAAGGCCTATTCAACAAGAGGGAAATCACATTTGGCACTGGAAACTTAGACAACTACTTGGGCCTAGTGAAGTCGTGGATCTTGGAGGTAAACCTACAACTTCCACTTTACTAAACCAGCATAATTCCTAATGACATTATAAACAGTTGTCCTTATATACACAGATAAATGTGGATAACCACTTAACAAAGATGTGGACAGTGGACAATGGACAGAAGCCACTACAGAGAATCCTGGGAATTAATTAATTCTTCCCTCCCTCCCTCCCTCCCTCCCTCCCTCCCTCCCTCCCTCCCTGTGACCTCTTTATGTGGTTGGACTTTCCATGTGTGGGTTGGGGAGCATCCCATGGGCAAATTGTCAGTGAGACGCAGGTAGAAGCTTTAAGGCTTCTTTCAACCCAGTATTGGAAATCTTAGGCTGTTACTTCTATCTTATTATGCCACCCAAAATGTCACTAGTGTGGCCCATTCTCAAGAGAAGAACCATCCAGGACTCTGGACAATGTCCATGTCTGAGAAACTTTCTTCCTTTCACCCTCTAAGGCCACAAGCTATAGAATGCTCACCATAATTCAGTCCTGTTGGAGAACTACTTTCTCCCTAAACTTATTCTACACCAGGTCATACTTTATTGAAAGTTTGGAGCATCTCCAGGTTTATTATCACTATAAGATACCCAAGACACTTATTTTTATAAAAAGACAACATTTGGTTTGGCTTTTGGTTCTGGAAGATCCAGTAATAATCTAGAGGTCTCACTGTTCCTTGTAGTGAAGGAGGGGAAGGTGTCAAAGATAGAGAGACCAGACAGGGACCCCTTGATTCAGTGTTTCCAAATTTTTGTCACCATCAGAGAACAAATTCAGCAACAAGACAAAGTATGAAGTCAGGAAAGACTTATGTTGCACAATGACACTATACACTGGGGGAATACAGGCTTCTTTGAGTTTTATACTGAATCTGAGAGATGTGGTATGAGGTCTTATAGTTTGTTTTGACCAAGACTACTTGTAAAGGAACCACACCATTGTAAAGGAATTTATGGATTAAAAGATTAGAAGTAATGTTTGCAGTTGGGGTTGTTTCTCTTTCAACACATATCTCAATTTGACAGCTATTGATCCACCCAGATGCTATATGATTTACAGACTGCAAGTTTCTGTTTTTTTATATACATCTTCTTGTCTGTCTTTAAGCTCTTTCCATTTGAGCTCTCCTTGCTCCCAAGTGGCTCACCATTACACAGTGTTTTGTGCATCCATCCAAGGCAGCATATTCTCAGGAGTATGTGGTAGAAACTGACTTATACTCATGATCAAGGATGTAGGGGTGGAGTGAGTGGGTCAAGATCCTAAGGTCCCATAATTCTTTTATGTACATGCACCACCATCCAGGAGGCCCAACCTTCTGAAGAGCAGACACCTTTCCAAGTGTCACTCCTCTAACCTCCCTACCCCCAGACCCAGAACCAGAGTGTCTTTGACATTCATACTGCCCAAAGATCAAAAGGGACTACCATCTCAGGCACTGAGAACCCACAGGAGGAAGCCATTTAATTTAGGAGCTTGAACTCAGAAATCTGTTAAGCTCTTGCAAGATACTGTATTTGCATATGCAAATATTGCTTGTCACTCTTAGTTCCTTTGAGTTCCTAAAGCAAGAAAAGGCTCATGAAAGATTGATTGACTGAGCTGGGTGACTCTTGGCACTGTATACTGACCTAGGAAATCCCAGATCAATTTAGTCAGGACCTATGAAGGTGGAGTGTAGCCATTGGGGGTTATTTAATCTTTCCAGGAGATTCTAATATTCAAGGGGATATGGGGATAGCAACCAGATGTACAGCTTATGTGGATCAGCAGGGCAGAATCTTGGGTTTCAATTCTAACATTACACTATCATCTTTTGGGCTGGGAGCATTACAAAACATACTTCTGGCCCCTCCCTGGGTCTGATTTAATTTAGTTTGGGTGTGAGGAGGACTTTAGGATCCTTAGTTTCCTGGGTGACTTTTGCATAAAGCCTGGGTTGGAAAATCCGTGACATGAGAGAAAGAAGAAGCAAGGTTGTAGAATGTAGATATTCTTCCAAGTGAACTGCTAGATCCAAGGGCAGAATCTAAGCCTTAAGACAGCTTGTTCTGGAAGGCAAGGGAAGTTCTTTCTGAGGAAATCTGGACCAAAGTGTTTAGCACTCAGAATTTGTTAGGATGGTTTGGCTTTTTAAGGACTTTTCAAAAATATACAGCTCCTTGAGTTTATAAAAATTGATACCAAATTTGCCTTTGATAGGTTCCTTCACCATTTACATGAGGAGCATTAAAAGAATGAAAATAACCCGATGGTTTCAGGATTGTGGAAAATGTCATTACTGGCAATAAAATTTATAGGAAGGCTTGCCGACGCCTGCACTCTCCCAAGACTAACATGAGAGCATGTTTTTACTTCTGATGCAATAATTAATTTTGCCCAAGAAAACTTCTATCTGTGCATGCCTTCAGGCAGGGCTAAATGAAGCCTTTAATTCATTGATAAATGTGATCATCTCTGCTCATGGAACCCTGCTGAGGCTGACAGGATTCTCCAGGAGATTCACTCTGATTATGTGCTAGGAGACTCTGAAGAAGGGATTAGAGATCTCCCAAGTCCTGAAGAATTGGCTTTGTCAGGATATGAAAGGATTGAGATGACTTTCAGAGCTAGCTGCAATTCTAGAACCAGAGTCTGGAAGTCAAGGAGCCAGAACAGAAACAAAGTTCAGGGGACTGGGGATGAAACCTGGATGGACTCAACACTGAGTGAAGAATAAATGTCTGAGCTGTGGAGGTCTGGTAGATCTCCTAGGAGCTGTGTCCAGCCCTTCCCACTCACAAGGAAGGTCACTTAGTGGAGGATATTTTTTTAAAAAATATTTTATTGGTTATTTTATTTGTTTACATCTCAAAAGTTATCCCCCTTCCCTGTTTCTTCTCCACAACTCCCCAACCCACACCTTCCCCCTGCTCCCCCACCCACCTATCCACTCCTGCCTTACTGCCCTAGCATTCCCCTATGCTGGAACATCAAGCCTTCACAGGACCAAGGGCCTCCCCTCTCACTGATGCCAGATAAGGCCATCCTCTGCTACATATGCAGCTGGAGCCATGGGTCCCTCCATGTGTACTCTTTGGTTGGTGGTTTAGTCCCTGGGAGTTCTAGGGTGTCTGCTTGGTTGAAATTGTTGTTCTTCCTATGGGGTTGCAACCCCTTCAGCTCCTTCAGTTCTACCCCAACTCTTCCATTGGGGTCCCTGTGCTCAATCCAACGGTTGGCTGCAAGCATAGAGACCATATGGAGAGGTTAGGCATGGCCCCTGATTGAGGGATAGGGCCACCCATCCTTCTCAAAAATTTTAACCCAGAATTGCTCCTGTCAAAAAGAAATATGGGGACAAAGAGTGGAGCAGAGACTGAAGGAAAGGCCATCCAGAGACTGCCCCACCTGGGGATCCATCTCATACGCAGCCACCAAACCCAGTCAATAATGCTGATGTCAAGAACTGCTTGCTGACAGAAGTCTGATACAGCTGTCTCCTGAGAGGCTCTACCAGAGCCTTACTGATACAGATTCGGATGCTTGCAGCCAACCATTGGATAGAGCGATCTTAATGTAGACTCTCCATGCTTCATCGGCTCAGAAAACTGGCTCAGACTGTGACTGAAATTAAGGACTGGAGGTGGAGGCAGCAGATGCATAAACCTCAGCAGGAGTGAAAGCAAATGTTAAACAGTTCTTTATGCTTAATCCTGTCTCTGTAAGCAGTTGATAAAGTTTGGCTCAAACAACCCCTTGTGCTTAAGGGCCTGCAAACAGTTTAGGTATGCAAATAAACCATAGCTTAACCTGAACTTTTCTAACCAAGCAACTGCAGCTAAGCTAATCACAGCAGCTGAGCCTCCAGCCAATCAGAGACCAAACTGAACTGCTGATGTCAATAAGGAAATATCTGCCAAATAAAGGAAAAATAACGATACTAATCAACTGTTTCTGTATGCTATTTCTTTTTCTCTAGATATAAATACAACTGACATATGTAGTAGGGCAGAGCTGAATCACTTTTGATCCCAAGAGCTGTCAGTTCTTAGAACACTTTTTTTTTATTCTTTCCCACCAGCAAAACTTGTTAAAGTTAATTAGTCTCATGCTATTTTATTATTTATCATTTATTTTTAATTGATTAAAAAAAAAAGCATGATTAACTTTGTTCCCAGAGACTAGTGCCCTAAAGGCTTTGTGCATGTAGGGAGTAGGAGCTCTCTGCAGAAACTAATCCACTTTTCTCTTCTCCTACCACATGGAAACAACCCACAAGCTAGGCATACACACACTGGGATGTAATAAAACATAAAAACAAAATTTATAAAGAGATAAAAATGCTAATGATACAAAAGTATTAAATGTACTGTGCAAGATGAAAGCTATATTCACTGGAGGCAACTACAAAAATAAAAGAGGCTACCCCGGAAAAAGGTAACAAAAATTTTGTCATATTACTATCAACAGCTAAAATTTTTGCTATTTTCTAACTGTCTACATAGTATTATTTTATAAAAGTTGTTTTGGCACTTTTCCTGGGTCCTGCAACAGAGAGACACCAAATGTCATCCCAGGGCCCATAGTGGGCGCCATCATGGTGAGTATGTGATGGAGACATGGGAAAGATGGAGCATGCAGTAGAAAGATTGGAGAGAAAGTGAAGCCAAGAGTCATGCACCATGGGGAAAGGTAGAACTAGAGACATGGCAAAGGCCAGGAACAGCTGGCCAACCACCAGGGGTCATTGTGATATCTGGGCCCAAGCTGCTATCTGAATGTCAGTGGTCTGGGCTGCTGCCTGAGACCATGTTAAGGTCCAGGGGCTGTATTGATGTGTAGGGAGGGAGGCAAACTGATCTGAGTGACCTGTGCTGCAGCTAAGGGTATGTCTTAATCTGTGGTCTTGCTGTAGCTGATGTCTGTGTTGATGCCCGTGGCCCATGTTTCCATCAAAGGCCATGCAGATGTCCCTGATCTGGACTACTGCCTAAAGCCATGTTGATGTCTGAGCACTATGCTGGCCCTGCCCCTTGCCAGCCACCACATTTGGGAGAATTGGCCCCACCCTTCATCTGGGGAACATGGAAGAGCTAGCTCTGGTAGCATTGGTGCTGGAGAGCAGGGCCTGATCCTTATGGGCTGTAGCACCTGGGAGATCAAGCCCAGCACCTTGTCTGGGCAGCACAGTAGAGTTAGCTCTGGTTGTGTGGGCACAATAGAGCCTGCCTAAGGGTGAGAGTGGGAGAACTGGCCCTGCCCCTTGCCTGGGTAAAGCAGAAGAACTGGCTCTAGTGGCATGGGCATAAGTGAGCTGGCTGGCTGATCAACTTATCTACCACCCAGGCCCAGATCCAGACCTCTGAGTTGGCCCACCCCAACATCCACCCCATCTATGAACTGTTGGAGTACATGAAGGGACCAGTTCTGCAGATACAAGCTGTGGGATCTCCATGACACAAGGCAACACCAGGATATTTGAGTCCTGGTCAGGATCCAATACTGACAGTGCAGCAGAAGCCAGAGACCTTGAACCAGACCAATGACTCACTGTGATGAACATTTGCAAGTAAAGCTGTTTAAGCCAAAGGTCTACTGTGGGCACACCGCAGCATCCATGGTGAGATTTCTGTTTTGCTTTGTTTTGTTTTGTGGGGGAGGTTGCAAAGGCATAGGGCAGATGTGAAGAGATAGGGAGAGAGAGATATTGCGGTACATTATATAACTCACAAGTAATCTATAAAAGATTTTTAAGTTGATTTTATTTTTTATTTTATTTCAGTTTTTAATAAAGGACAATTATATTTTAGTAGCTATGGGGAAGCCATGACTCAAGTTCTTCTGACATCTGCCTATGTTGGGTCAGGAGCACTTTCAGATTTAGGGTAAGCTCTTAACATCATTGCATGCACATAGAATTGATCTACACCTAAATCTTTATCTACTTGATTTTTATGGCTCCTTTCCTTCTCATGTTTTGGAAGTCTTACAGCACATTTTACTTATGATATATGCCATGTGTCTTCAGGTTTCCTTGGTGTGAAGAGACACCATGCCCAATGAAGGCAAATATTTCATTGGGGCTAGCTTAAAGTTTCAGAGATTTAGTCCATTATCATCATGAAGGAAAGCATGGCAGCATGCAGGCAGACATGGTGTTGGAGGAGCCAAGAGTTGATCCAAAGACAGACAGGAGAAGGGTCTTCAGCAAGCAGCTAGGAGGAGGCACTGGGTAGAGCTTGAGCATCTCAAAGCCAACCCCCTATAGTGACACACCACTCCAACAAGGTCACACTTCCTAATAGTGTCACTCCCCATGGGCCAAGCACTAAGAGACATGAATCTATGGGGACCAAACCTATTCAAACCACCACACCTTGTACCCACATCTTTTCAAGATCCATGTCTGTGTTTTTCTGCATGCTCTATGCCCACCACATGCCACATGGCACTAGGCACCCTGTGTGTCCCCAACTTTGGTAAAGAGATATTCCTCTACTATCTTGCAGCTGTGTGACTTGCATCATTTACTGTGGCTCAAAGCTGTGAGCCTGTTTTCTAGTTTTGTCACATGTGGTTTTCATTTTTTTTTCCTCCCGTTTCCAAACGGTTACAGGAGATAAAGTCAGCAGAGACTCATGCCTATAATGTCTTTTCCTGGAATTTCTGCTTTGTTCTCGAAAGTAATAACACATCTTTTCAAACTTCAAGTTTAAAGAAAGGCTTGATATAAAGGAGTGGGAAGCATGTTCCACTTAGACAAATCGGAGTTCCTGCCACTGAAAGTCCCCATGGCTGCTGCCCAGTGTGCAAACTGATCGACAACAACAGTTTAGAAACAGAAATTGGAGTGAGGCTGGAAGGAGAGATATGAGAAAGATTTCCCAAAACTGAGGAATTTAGGTAGAAAAGGAACACACTAAGGAACACTGGGTTACGTACTTCGAAAGGGTGAGTTGTATGATTATATCAATTGTGTTTACATATAACACCAAAAATCTAAATACAGCAGTTAGTGGTGTTTAGGTACCAAAGGGAGATACTCCTGTGAAGGGGTCCAGGACAAGAATTCCCATGAGAGACTCCAAGACTTTTGACCGCATGGGTACAGATGCATTTTCTTAACCCTGGGCCTCTCACTTGGATGTGACATTTCATATCTGCTGAAAATTCCTTTCTAAAGTGTTGTGAGGGAGAGTGTCTTGTGAGGATTGTTCTGGGGACACAGAGTCCATGTCTGGAGCAAGAAGAGGCAGTGAAGAGAAAGGGGTACAGAAGACAGAGGCAAGGACCGGCCCTAGGAAGTTGCTATGGCAACAGAATAATGAGTTATATGGAAACAAGAAACACAACTGTTGACAGAACAACAAACCAGGTTACTGTGATGACTGTTGACTCAGGGACTGGGTTATCTGACCAGAACTTTCAGGGTGCAGGGAGTCTTAGTTTGTCAGTCAGAGGTGGTGTACCCACTGAACCCTACTGGCCATTTTTTCCTTTTTGTATCCATGACAACTGCAGTAAGAAACAAATTGTAAATTCCCCCAATGGTGGTTCCTCTTTCTTCTTGTAGTGGAAACGGCTCTCCCATAAGCCTTACTTCTCTTTACTCATATCTGCATCTAATGCACAATAAACTTGACAATTGGTAAGAGGTCCGACTCTCAAGAAGCAATCATGTTGTGAGGGAGCCCAAGGGAGCCACATAGTGTTGAGAGCAACTCCCAACTAGCCTGAGTCACCAGGTATGAAGGGGCAGAGGACATCTTGGGAGTCTAGTTCAGGTAAGAGTTAGAGAACCACTCAGCTGAGCTCAGTCACTTAACCCAACCATGGAAGAGTGAGATACATATTTTAAATCTCTACAACTGGGCTAGCTTACTACACAGAAATAAATGACTAGAACCAGCCCAACAAGCCACAGGAGGATCACTTTGTAAACACTGGGGCCACTTTTGTTGATTAGAGCAGGAGAACAGCTGTCACCCCATCAGTGGCTTTAACACTTTTGGCGTATGTGGGGTACCTGATGATGCTAGCCCTTCCCACATTCTCAAACTGTAATTCTAAGCACTGAGCTCATGGAGGAGAGGTTTCAGTTTCATGAAACATCCAGCGATTCGGGGAAATGCTTGGGATTCTGCCCTTTGTCCAATAGCTGAGTACCCCTGTTTCCCTTTGTAGAGATCTGAAAGGCCCTGCCCCTGCTTGTGCTGTGCACAAAAGTCCCCACAGAGGGACCTGAGGAAAATCTGAAAAAGGAGAAGGAATCAGTCCATAGAACTCTCAGGCCAGACAGGAACCCACCATAGTCCCTGGCTTTCTTTGCCTGTTGATTTGGGACTCTGGGTGTTTTATGTTTTATTACTGGTGGCCCAGGGCCAAAACTACAAATAAATGTTGAAGCTGGCAGCAAGGAGGATCGTGTCCTGGGCTGCATTTCACAGGACAAAAGCCATGTTTCAAGGCTTACTCTCTTTGTGTGGTGTCCATTTTTTCTTCGTGCCAGGCCAAGGTCAAAACAGAGCCAGCTTCTAGGGTTGAAAATTCTGTCCCAACCCCCATGGTTGGCTCTTCTGGAAGATATGGGGGCTGGTTCTATAGATGAAGCCCCTTTTCCCGGCACTGGCATTATTTGGTTTCTCATGGATACGTTTCTCTTGAGTGTTCCCAGAGTATCAGGACAAAAACCACATATAGGCACTAGTGTGTGACATTAAATTGCCAGCCACCGGGTATTATGATATTTGTGATCATGGCTTCTAATTTGTAACCTTGTCTGTCTTGTTCAGAGATCTCTGGCCATAGTTATGGAGGGGCCTTACCTATATTGAACTTTTTGACTGCCTAGACATTCTGACATTGTCAAGACCTGAAGGTTGTAGATTATCAACTTGGACAGGGAATGATAAATAATCTACACTCTTCTTTTGTAGTCATGTAACTCATTACATGCATGCATAGTAACCTAGATCTACACACATACACATGTCTGAATGAAATGAATACTTTTGGGTAAAATAAAATTTCCTTTTTTGTTTCAAAAGGCCAGAGTTAAGGCCAGAGCAGCTTGCAGGTTCTACACAAAACTGGACACTCAAACACTAGGGCTCTGACCATGAGCTCACTCTTGACTTCTGTCTGCTTCCTTCAGGGCCTCTGGAATAGGATGCTCAGTGATGGTCAGTAGAGCCTGCAGTGGAGGGAGTAGTTGTCAGGCCTGTTCTGCACTGCCCAGGACACTGCTTCTCAGCTCCTTTGCTTCAGTACTGGCTCCAGTTCCACAGTAAAGATGGAAAAACAGAATCACAGGGAGTAAAGCCAGTGAGACAGACCTAGGGAAAAAAAAAAAGCAAAAGACCAAGTCAGAACCTGGGAGGAGCTCTGTAGCCAAGATGGTACAAAGGGTCTTGGAGAGGCTGAGAAAGGGGGCATTTGATAAAGGGAACACTCAGACCCGAAGGGTTTTCTGCTTGGGCTGGAGGACTCACATCTTGGGTAAATGACAAAAGACTCATATGTAAAAGAAGTCCCTTAACTGCTATGAGTCTGTCTCTTTTTATAAAACAGACATAACCAAGAATATCCTCACTTTTAATTTCCCTGTTTAAACGCAAATGATGGGCAGATCCCGAACAGAAGAATGAGCGCTGTGAAAGAAGTGACCCATGCCAACAGCATTCTTGATCAGAGGTGCAGGCAGCTCTATGCCCAGTGGCCTCAAGGAAGATTTATGGTGGGGGAGTAATGCTTGAACTGGTTCTAGGGGCCACCAGGCTGCTGTTGGCACCCAAGAGTCATTGGGATCCATAAAGAAGTGTAATGGCTATTTCTGTGTGTCAATTTAATACAAGCTAGAGTCATCAGAGAGGAAGAAGCCTCAGTTGAGGAAATGCCCCCATAAATCCAGCTATAAAGACATTTTCTCAATTAGTGATCAATGTGAAGACTCAACCCATGGTGGATGGTGCCATTCCTGGGATGGTGGTCCTGGGTTTTATAAGAAGGCAGGCTGAGGAAGTCAGTAAGCAGCACCCCTATATGGCCTTTGCCTCAGCTCCTGTCTCCAGGTTACAGGCGTGCTTGAGTTCTTCTCCTGACTTCTTCCAATGATGGACTATGATATGGAAGTATAAGCCAAAAAATTCTTTTTTCCCCAACTTGCTTTTTGGTCATGGTGGTTTTTGTTGCAGCAATAGAAACCTTAACTAAGACAAGAAGCAACAGAAACTCAGTGTTTTGTGGGCTCTGGGGAGACCATGCTAGACCTCAGATTCAAATCTCCTGGACTACTGTCATAGTGCTGGCCTTCCTCTGTAGTTTGAGTAACTCTAAGCAACAGCTTAGAACGTCCTAACTCAGCCATCTTCAACCTTGATGCACATTCAAGTCACACATGGGATTCTGGAAAAATGCCAGCCACAAGACCAGGAGGTTTAGCACATCTGAAGTCTTCTCTGATTTGAATGTGGAACTGGAATTGAGGACCACTTGTCCAGAGAATGTCAGAGGAATCAACCTGTCATTGCATGTCACTGCTCATTAGGCAAAAGATACTATTCTGAGGCCCATTCTTTCTGCCTTGGAACATCTCCCCAAACTTCAAAAATCTATCACATTATTAAATATAGTCATGTTAGCCATTGTTAACCTCTTCAACTTATCTCTCCCATCTAATTTAAATTTTGCATCTTTTGACCAACAGCTCCTAATCTCTACCCCCATCCTCTATATTATAGTCATAGTGACACTGATGGAGGGTTAGTCACCTAGCGAGTGTCAGCTTCTTAAAATACATTCCCCAAGGTCAGGACTCTTCTTAGTCCTGTTTTGTGGGTGAGAAAACAGATTCTCAGAGGTGTGGGTTGTCACTTCATCAATGTCATGAAGTTGAGGGAAATATAGTTTACTGCCCTATACCCACCTTGGCTGGGGGGTGGGGAGGTCTCTGTGTGTGTGCTGCACCACTCCAGCATACAGAAGCAGCTTTGTGAAGCCAATGTTAGGATGGGAAGCCAACTCTCTCAGTGTCCCCCACCCTCCAAGCATGATCTCATTGCTTTCTTCTGCTCTTGCCTCCCCTTTTCCGATCTACTAGGTCTGCAGGATTCTTTTCCCTTGTTCTAGGAGAATATTCTGGATGCATGAGCTTGACTTTCCTGCTCCACATGTCTAGGGAGTTACAGTGACTATTTATTCAAAAGTATTTCTCTCCCTACTATCCAAGGCTTTAACTGGTGATTAATGATCCACAATAAAATAAATAAGTGTTTATTATATATCACTGAACTTCTGAGTGGAGTTCTTGCCAAACTCACATCATCTAGAAAGACTGTAGATGTAGACCTCTAAGGAAAACCACACACATCAAGTTGTACTCTTTTCTTCTTGAGACCCTTAAACTGAAGTGCAGCGGCAGAGGAACTATTTCTCACTTCTCTTCTTTCCATGAGACCCTTCACCAAACCAAATTGTGAAGCTTTCTTGGAAATCCAGAAAATTAAATGAAACAAGAACACTGTGGAATATATTATATGGTCTGGCACAAATTAATGAAAAGCTCTCTGCTTGTAAAAAGAAAAATAAAGATCCAGTTCATTCAAACAAGGGAAGCTCTGTAGTGGAATCTACATTTTCCATGTGGCTTCAACACCTCTGACTGCTGGAGGGAGGGACCAGCCTGGCACACACAAGCCTTCTTCATGGATAGGGTGGTGAAGAGGAACTGCCCGACAGAGGGTAAGTCCCCTCAAAAACAGTAGGAGATACAGGGTATTGTTTTTATGTTCTGGATGGGGGAAGAGGTGAGAGGTCCACAGACATTCTTAAGGTTAGTAAGTCATTCAGACACACCTCATCTTAAACTCTAAGTTTTCCAGCATGTCACTTGGCCTCCCTATTGGACCGATGTCTCCAAATCAAAGACTGGAACTTACTACAGTTCTGGTGTTTATGAAGCTGAGATTGCCCATTGACCATCTTCAAGGCATGTTGTTGAGACTGTCCCCATTACTTTGGGGAAGAAGATTTTGTATCTTTCTTGGCATCTTCAAAGTCAGTCTTAAGAGTCCCTCTTCACACTTTTCTGTCTCCTTTAGACATGGTTTCATCATTCTAGCTTCTTCCACTCGACGACAACCTGAGGGTCATAGGCCCTGAAAAACAGAGAAGCTATGCTGGAGTATCCATATGCTTGGTATCATGGGGCAAATGTTTGACCTCCAGGACTCAGTTTTTATCTTCAAAGCAGTTTAGTTGTTGCTTTTGGAACTGGACCTGTTATAAAGATCAGTAAGATACTGAAGATGTTGAATTAACTGTCCCCATTTCATTGTAGGTTCTAACTACAATCCTAGGAATCAGCTTCTAGTAATACCTGAAGTGGAACTATGCCTAAAGGTCTTTGGTTTCTCTTGAGCCAACGAGAGATGAGAGTTGTGAGAGTTTTTGTTCTCATAGTTAAGGGTCAGGATAGATATCTTGGAGACAGCAACCTGATGACCATGTTCTGTAAGATGTCCTTCAGAAAATGAAATCGCAGTGACACTTAGAGAAGATGATGTGGCCAGTTCAAGAAACACACACCCAACACTCTATACTGATGGTGGAGGAACTTCAGCCTCTCCTGGACCTGGCCAAGAGGAAATACCCTCACCAGGCATCCTGTACCTTGTACTCCCTCCTCTTTTCTGGCTCCTCTTTTAGCATGTAACCTTCTGCCAAGGGCTGAGGTCATGGCCAGCTACCATTCCAAGCCTGCTCAGTGGCTGTGCCAAGGTCTTGGCATTAGCTCCTTTCCACTTATTTGCAGAAGATGAATTATGCCAGGGTCAAGTTAACCATCATTTAGAGATTTTTTTTGGAGACAGAAAAGTCTTTACCGGCAGCCATCAGAGGTTGTCTAATGACTGAGTGAGACTCTAACCACTTGAAATAGACCTGCCAAGATGAGGTTGTCACTAAATGGTGCTCTGGGGATAAAACTTACAGACTCACCTTTGGCACATAGTGTGGCGAGTGTGCTGTTGCCCCAGCCAGGAAGAGGACATGCCCTCATTTATGTTGGGTTGGTCTCAGGGTCTGACTGATGAAGAGAAAGGAATGAGATCCAGGAGTGCCTACTGCCACACTTGTGCTATCTCATCACACAAAAGACTCAGTGTTAGAGAGAGATCAGGGTGTTTCAGTGCCCAGCTCTGTCTCTTTTGCTGCAATGTGCTGTCTGGCCTCTAGACCCCTGGGGCCATCTCACACATGCCTTGTGTTCTGACTTCATGATGACAACAACCCATCGTTCCAGGCTTCAAAGCCTGATGCTGTTCAGAGGCCCACCCCATGTGAGTGCTGCAATGGACCTGCTCAGAGGGAAAGCTGATAGGTTTTGTAGACCCAAGGGGAGTGTCACTTGCAAACTGAGGAACAGGAATTGATTTATTTCAACCTTTAATGTGATTTAAGCTTTAAAAGCCCTTGGAGACACTCTAAGCCAGTGACTTATCCAACTCACTTGAGTCTACTCTATGAAAGCTGCATCTCATGTCTGGGTGAGTTTTCTGGAGCTGCCACCAACTGGGTTCCTGAAACAATAGAAATTTATTTTCTCTCAACTTCACAAACTAAGAATCTGAGAGTTAGGTATCAATGGGGCTGGTTGCTTTAAGGTCTCGATATTTGGCTTGAAGACAGAGTCTTCTCCCTATGTCATTCTTCCCCCATACAAGTTTTTGTTTTTTGTCCTATTCTCTCTTATTAGGACATCAGTCATATGTTTACCAGGGTCTACCAAACTGAATTAGTCAAGGCTCTCCAGAGTCAACAGAATATATAGTTATGAGGGAGGATTTATCTGATTGGCTTACTCAGTCAGAGGCTGAGTATTCATCAACAGTAGACATCTGCAGGCAGAAGATGCTGGAAACCAGTAGCTGCTTCCTTCAAGAAGCCAGAAACCTCAAAATAAGAAAGACCTATGTTATATCTTCAGTTCTGGCAAAGGTCTGGATGGTTCTAGGAAAGTCACTGGTTCAAACTTACAGAATCAGGAATCTGGTGTCCATGAGTGATAGCAGAAACTCATAAAATCACCTTGAAGGGTCAAGAGCAGGAGGAGGACCACTTTTCCCTTCCCATTTTTGGTTGCTCAGGCCAGAGCCTATTTAATAGTGATGCTGACATCCAGTTCTCTGACCTGCACATCAGTCATCTCTGGCAATACCTTTGCACACATAGCTAATGGTTTTAAGAGCCAATTTTCTATTACACCTCAGACAAGTCAAGTTGATAGTTCAAGTTAGTCATTACACCTAGCAATATATTTTTAACTTAGTCATCACTTCCAGATCATACTTTCCATCTTTAAATATAGTCATTTTCTGGGGCACTAGGTGTTTATAGCTCAACATGTGAATTTAGAGAACAAATCATAACAATGTCAAGACTCTGTATAGAGATAATGGAAATGAAAACTTAAAAACTTACTTACCATGTGTCACATCAGTTGATACTTACTAATATTATCTGCTTCCTTAAAATTATCTCTGGCTATGACCCACGACAGAACTTAATCTTGTAATGGCTCCAACACACAGTTTTTTACACTGTGACCAGGCCCAACATTGTGAAGATCTACTTCAGTGTTTATCTAAGAGGCTCAGCAGATATTGACCTGGGATGTAAATCTTATCTTCGTGATGAGGGAGCTAAGATAAGTATGGGCTTAAGCTGGCCTGGATAGGAAGTGTTAATTGTGTTGGTGACCCAGCACTAGGACCAGAGGACCTGCCCAGGCTTCTTTTTGAATGGAGGGAGAAGAGACAGGAGAATGAGTGAGAACCATGTTTGACACAGCATCAAGAACCAAAGTAGAAAAGCCAGGATCTACCAAATTGGATTAGCCAGGGTTCTCCAGAGTCAATAGAATATATACAATTTACACTTTGCAATAGAACATGTACAATACAAACAAATCACACTTGTGTTGAGTACGCAAGTGTAAGAAAAAGAAAAGAAGGAATTGTAAAAGTTGGCCTGTGGGCAGTACAAGGACAGAGCAACAAGCTGAGACAAGTGGGTGAGAGGATTATAAAAAAGTCAGCTTTGTTTGGGCCTGTGGTTAGGAGACACACCCTTCTTCGTGTGCATGGCCCAGAACTACCACTCACCTTGTGTCCAGAGAGAGAGGGAAAGGAAGGGAGGAAGAGGGTCTCACTGTGCCTTTTAAGATCATATTCAATGCCTGCACACCTTCTGCCAGTCCCTATCAGCTGCAGGTTACAGGCTCTCCTCCCTGAGGTACTATCCTGGGGACCAAGCCTTTAGCATGTGGATCTCTAGAGAAGAAATCCATAGAAATCCATACGATAGCAGATCCTAATGTACAAAAACTGAGGAGATACAATTCAGCATCTAACACCATTGTATTATTGGACATAAAGTCAAATTGAAGTTACCTATAAAATTAATGAATTAAGAATATAAGTTGAGGATCACTTCATCAATAAGCAAAATATATTTAATACTCAAGAGTTTTATGTTATGACAAAAATTCTCTGCTGGGAAATCTAAAATGGTGTTACTAAATACTCACCGTAATCATAAAGGCCCTGGTAAAGTTTAGAAGAGAATGTCTCACTTTAACTCTGTGGCTTCCTGAGGACCACTTTCAGTTATTTAAAAGTGTGTCTCAGAACTGGATGTTACTATCTATAGTTAACTGTGAGAGAAGGTCTCCCAGAGTAACACCTCAGACTTCCAATGGAGGCCCGGCTTGCTCTGGCCCTGCTCCGGCGCTGCTCTGCCCTGCCCCCCTCCGGGCCGGCTCCGCCCCAAAGGTTGGTTATTTAATGTAAGTACACCCCATAAAAGGGCATCAGGTCTCAATACAGATGGTTGTGAGTCACTATGTAGCTGCTGGGATTTGAACTCAGGACCTCCAGAAGAGCAGTCAGTGCTCTTAACCTCTGAGCCATCTCACCAGCCCCCAATGAAGGCTTCTGATCACACACTGAGATACCCCATTAGCTAGCTAGCCTGCTGGCCCTCACAGGGGCAGCTTTACTCCAAGCACGGATTCTTCTCTCTGCTTTCTTCACAAAAAGGGTACAGGTGGAAGGCATTCTTTTTGCCTTTCTTGGTCACCAACATGGAAAGAGCTGTGTTCTTGTGCTTTTTTCCCCTTATGATTAGCCCTGTATTACTTTTTTTGTGTGTAGAAAGTGTCTCACAATTCTAGTGGTTAATGAAAAATATTTGTTTTTGTTTCTGTAAGTTTGCCTGCCTAGATGTATGTGCACCCCATGTGTACAGGTGCCCTCAGAGGCCAGAAGATATTACATCTCCTGGAACCAGAGTTACAAGTGGTTGTGAGCCACCATGTGGGTGCTGGGAACCGAACCTGGGTCCTCTGCAAGAGCAGTGAGTGTTCTTAACCTCTGAACTGTCTATCCAGCCCTTCTACAAAAGAACAATGCCCTAGAAGTCTGTGATAGTGACTATCTGAACGATTATATACCATTCTGAACACTTGAACATGGATATTTGCAGTTGTATAGACTCACCCATCTGGGATTCGGTGATTCTTAAATTTGGTGCCCAATGAATTACGGCTGTCAAGCATATTGAAACCCATCTGGTGATGCTGTGGGAGGTTGTTGTCCCTAGCTGCTTGGTCCTCTACTCTAGCACACACATCATCTCTCTACCTACTATAAGTATCATAGGTTACATATGCCCGCTTGATTTCCAACACAACGCTCAGAAGTCGAATTGCTGTCAACACAAGTGTAGTTTAGTCTAAGACTGGTGGGCACGGTGCTCTTTGGAGGGACTGAGTGTGGGCTCAACTCTCTGATGTGCCTTGAAACTGCTTGTGCTTGCTCACAGCTTAACATCAGTCACTGGTGCTGTAAAATGTCTTCCAGTTTGTTGGACAAAACTGATGTCCTGCGGTTAGAGTAAGGTACATTTCGTTAATGGTATGACCTGTCTTTTGGCTGCTTACAGTTTTTTCTTTTTGAGTTTATTTTTTTTCTCTTTTATTTATTTTTTAAGTTAGCATATTGAGCAATGGCTGTCATTTCTGCATTTCCATGGAACTAGATCATTAGACTGTTGTGAGTTACTGTGCTCTCCCCCTGTGCTCTCCTGTGTCCCTCCCCACTTCTGCCTGGTTCCCTTCTTTCCCTCAGATAGTCCTTGCTTCTGCTTCCTCATTATGCATATTCTATTATCCTCTCCTCTCTCCCTGGTCAAGTCATGATCTCCTTTCTAGTTTTATGACCTACGTTCACACACTTTTAAAACTAGTTTTTACATATAAGGAAAAATATCGTTTGACATCTTTCTGATTTTTAAAAAACAAGCACTCATAACTATAACTTTTTTCTTAGAATTATCTTTATGGTGCACCCCACTTTCTGGTAAGTTGAGCCTTTGTTTTCACTTGATTCTGCTATGAGCTGTTTGGGCTGCTGAGGTAGCAGTTTGAGAAACTAAAATGATGGATTGTTAAGAAAAAGGGAGCACAGGGTGGTTGGGTAACTTGCCCAAAGCTGCACAGGAAACTGAAAGCAAAAGGCCTTGGATTTGAAAACCCGAAAGTGCCTTTTATCATCAAATCTACATTATGTGATGAAATGTAATAAAAATAAAACAAACACATAGTTACTTAATCTATGAAGAACACTGGTGGCTTTCGAGGGAGGGATGCTAAGGAGGGCTTCGCTTTTGCTCACATCTGTAAAGCCCTCCTCTCTCACATGTGTGGATCAGTTTTAAAACCTAGTTCTCCACTTCTTCTATGTCGTGGAAACTTCACACTGATCAAAGATGTCTTGAGGTCCAAGGAGAGCCCTGCTGTAAACTGAGCTTCTGTGAGGGTCCATGTTGTCCCCTTCCAGCCTGGGCTGTTGATGCCCTGCGGTTGGGGGTGCTACTCAACTCTCTTTTGAAGAAATATGTTCACCATGCAGTGCCCTGTGCTAGGGAATTATGAAAAGACATAGTGAGAAGGACCTCAGTGTCTACAATCAGGAAAGGAAGCTCTTTTGATTCTTTACAAGCAATAAGTTTCTTTAAATCAGAAGAACCAACAAGCTGGCTCAGTGGGTAAAGGTGCTTGCTGCTAAGCCTGACTACCTGAGTTTGATCCCAGGACCCTATGTGTTACATGGAGAGAACTTACCCCTCCAAGTTGTTTTCTGTCCTCCACACACATGCTCTGGCATGCATACACATGCTCATGGCAGACTCCTGCCCCCTCAATATTGAATAAATAAATAAATAAATAAATAAATGTTAAGTCAGGAGATTATATAGCTCCAGATGAGATTTTATTTACAGACACTGGGCGTAGAGGTTGCTCACAATGTGATTTTTGATTTTTGTAAATCAAGCCTCGCTGAATTTTAGCTCACTACCCTTAGCTACTCAGGATCAAAACTGTCATGGCCATTGAACAGTGAGGGCACTCGTAACTATACTGTGTTCCACAGCTCCATGAAGTCAACAGTTCCGGGGGAGCTTTATCTACAACATCCACCTGTCTCCCTTTCCCAGTCCAGCAGGAAGCTCATGCCCTCTTTTGGAAAGTCAGATAAGGCTGCATTTTGTCTCAATAACAAATCGCCTCAAAATCCCAGTGGTTTGTCAACAGAAGGTTTTGTCTTGCTTCCACGAGGTCAGCTGCAGATGTGGGCACCTTTTCAAAGCTTCCCTCTTCCATATTTAGTTTAAGCTTTCTTCTTTGGGCTTTCCCACCTCAATGTTAAGCAGTCCCCACCTTGCACGCAGATGAAGAGTGTGCCAGAAAGTCAAACCTCTGTAGCTAATAACGGCGGCTCAGAAACAATGCCTTATTTCTGTTCCAGCTTCCTTGGTGGGGACTGATTATCTGGCCATGGCTCACCCCAAGCACTAGGACAAACAACCCTCTCTATAACTGAACACTGAGAAGGATGAGTTATGTGTAAGCATTAACTTTCAGCCATGGGAAGAGCTCCTGCTTAACCTTTGTGTTAGCCAGATTCACGTCTATGGAATCTTAGAGAGGTCACCAGCTCAGTCTGCTCCAAGTTACACTCCTCTCTTGCATCAGTCCTAAGCACTGTCCAAACCTCTCTTCAGCCACTTTAGTGAAAGAGACTTAGCCCCTCACTGTGACACCATGGCCTGCTTTCTTGCTTAGAATCTGCTTACTTGTCTGGCCCAGGTTTAGTTCTCTTTGAATGAAGCTTGTTCTGTCCACACTCGTTTCCCATGACTTTCAAAGGTCAGAGGTCATCAACATGTCTCCATTCCACCCACAGCTTCACAGGTTACAGAACCTTAGTTCCTCCACACCTCTTAAGTAACCTGTCCTTTCACCATCTTGATCACCACACTATCACTTGCTTTTAATCCTGTGTTCAGAAACAAGCTCCATTGTTCCATGGCACAAGCACTGCCAATTAAAGAAAGGGCTGTGATTATTTTGAGTATTAGGCAGTTCAGGTGATGTTACTTTCAATGCCATTAGCTTTCCCAGAAGCCATGTCATATTCTGGAGTTATAGTCCATGCCTACTTGTTGGGGGTTGGGACCTAAAACTTTCCTTTCCTTTCATTGTTGTATCTAATAGTTTTGAGCAAACTGAGAAAAGGCTTAATAAATGATTGGGCATGCATCCCAAAACTGAGAGGAGACAGGCTTCTTTGATCTATGATGTCATAGAATTCATTTTGATCTCTAAAGGGTGACCTCAGATCCCTCCATTCTATAATGAATACAATTGGCAGTGAAGGTAAGCCTGACCTAACTCCCTCTGGTAAAGAAGTTGGAACACACACAAGTGTACATGCACAGGCAAATGGATAAACAGATAGATACACACAAACAGATATAGAGATAAAGATAGAGATATAGAAATAGATGATAAGATAGACATAAGTAGAGAGAGAGGTAGAAGAGATGGAGATATGGAGAGATAGAGAAATAGAGATAAATAGATAGATAGATGGTGGATAGATAGTACCACAATAGCCAGGCTTGTCTACAGAACACATATCCTAAACGCTGACTATCTGTATTTAAACAGCTGAGAAGGAGCATGATTGGGATCCTCTACTGGCCTTGAAGGAAACTAAAGAGCAAAGCAAAACAAGTAAAATAGTAAAAGGATTTAGTGGTCTTCTCTACCAGTTAGAGGTTCCCAGTACCATGCACTTCTTTATTTAAAGCTCTCTTAGAAGAATGCTTGGCACACATCGTTATCACACCTTCTTCTCCCAAAGCTCAGGGATCATTGTGGATGAAGGCTCAGAAACATTGTAGGAGTTAGAGGTGGTAGATGACTACAAGGAGACTGGTTTCTGGTCACAGAAGGGCAGTTTCATGTATTAAAGTCACAGTGGCTGTGACAGCATGCATGCGATCTGCCCAAGCTCAAGCCAGACAAAATCTTAGCATGCTGAAAGTAGACAGAAGTCAAGTCCTACCCTTAGCTGAGGACCTATTGTCAGTTATAGTTGCTGGGAGATGGGAGGGTGTTTCAGTTAGGGTTTCTATTGCTGTGAAGAGACATCATGACCAAGGCAACCCTAATAAAGAAAACATTTAATTGGGGCTGGCATACAGTTTCAGAGGTTCAGTCCATTATCATCATGGAGGGAAGCATAACAGTGTCAAGGCAGACATAGTGCAGGACAAAGAGCTGAAAGTTCTACATCTTGATCAATAGACAGCAATGAGGGACTATATTTCACACTGGGCAGAGCTTGAGCCTAGTAGACTTCAAAGCCCACTTCCCACAGTAACACACTTCCTCCTACAAGGCCACACCTACTCCAATAAGGCCACACCTCCTAAAAGTGCCACCCCTCATGGGCCAAACATTCAAACACAAGTCTATGGGAGCCATTCCTATTCAACCACCTCAGAGAGTCAGTTTTGTTTAAGAACTTGGCCATGCTCCATGAGAATATGGGCAACACAAATTATACTTGTTAGTTTCTTTTTCTTCTTTTTTTTTCTTTAAGACACAAAGTTTAGTGAGTGGGGAAGAGGGGGCAGATCTGGGAGGGTAGTGGTTTGATACAATCAAAATACATTATATAAAATTCTCAAAAAAACTAATAAAAATGAAAAAAATACCCTCTTAAAGCATTGCCCAGTTTAGTTAAGTCATTCTGAGTCCTGGACGATTCAGTAGAGTTTCTTCCCCTACTTGGGTTTTCATCATTTATGTCTATGTTATCTCTGGTTTTTGGCACAAGAGGGGCAGTCAGGAGATGAGACATACCTCTTCATAGTTCTAAACAGGATGATGCTTCTGGGTATCATTCTAGCTATAAATTAATATATCATATAGTACAAGATAAAATTGCATTAAAGGGAATGGGATATAATTCAGCAGAAGAGTGGCTTGCATTAACCAAGCCCTGAATTCTGTCCTAAGCACCACTAAAAGGAAAAGAAAAGAAGTGAAAAGAAAAGAGAATAGAAGAGAAGAGGAGAGAAGAAAAGAAAAGAAGAGAAAAGAAAAGCTATCTCAACTACGTCCTGCTACAGCTACAGCATAGAGATCTCTATGGAGACATGAGGCTGGTTTGCCATGGCCTGTTCTTGATGAATCACAGGGTTCATTTCTTCTCCAGGTGTGCTTCTGCCTTCAAGTTATGTTTCTACTTAGAAATGTTCTAAGAACCCAGGTCTGTTCCTGCTTTTTAGAAAAATGCCCAGGTCTTTATGAACATTTGTCCATCACTACTGAGCAGGTTGGAAGACTCTTAAAAGTACGAGGGACTTTTGCATAAACTGAGAATGTTTATATTTGACATTTGGGATTTAATAAAAATGTAATACATTTTAGAAGTTTGCAAAACAATAACTTTATATGTTAACAATCAGCATTTCAATAACCAAAACGTTCTTCTATAATTTCATAATTGTGAATAATAAATTGAACATTTCTAGTTAGTCATACAGGATTAAAACATACTCAATCAAAATTTCCAAGTATTTAAATTAAGAGCACAATTACCTTTAATGTCACTAATGTTTTATAATTGGGTCTCATGGGAGCTGTCCATGTGTGGGTCTCCTCTCTGCTAAGTATATGAGAGGATTCAATGCTCTTAGCTCTTTGGTCACTTCTGGCTAATGGGTTGAATGCCTATGTTCAGTGTACCTCTTCTCAGGGTTCAGTCCACAGTTGCTTGTCCCTGTGTGTCTGAGCAGAGTATCAGAGCAGGGAGGCACTGGAACAAATATACCTGAACAGACTCCACTGCAGGGGGATGTGCTACAACAGGTGCAAAGGGGGGGTCTGCAGTTCTCAGAAGACAGGAAGCAGAAAGTGAGACAGGAAGTGGTCAGTGACATCCCCAAAGACCCACTCCAGTACCTACTTCTCTCAGATTGGCCATGCCTCCTAACATTTCCACAGCCTCCACAAATAGTCCTCAGCTGGGGTTCAACTGTTGTAAGCATCAGCTCATCAGAAACCTCTCAGACTCAGGCCACAGAACCCTGTCTCCATGTATTGGTTATCAACAGCTATACCATACGCTATTTAGTAGTGTACAACAACATAGACATTCCACTATCTCTGTGAATTATGAATGTGGAGATCTAGAGAGATTGTCGAGCTGGTGTCTCTGGCTTGGAAGCTCTCATAGAGTTACTGTAAGACAATTGGTCTTACACATCACGGCAGGCCCCATGCCCTGGAGGAGTTGCCCAACACAAAATGAACTTAATGGTATTTTTGTAGACTCTTTGTCTCATTTTGCTTTGTTTGAGCAATTTTGTTTTATTTGTCTTTAGCTTGTTTGTTTTAATTTCTGTTTTTGTGGTTTTTCTGTATGCTTCTTGTCTTTTTTATTTGCTTCTTTGATTTGTTTTTTTAAAGAGAAGAAAAGATCATAAATTTGGGTGGACTGGGAAGTAGGGTGTGGGAGGAACTGGTGGAGAGGTGGAAACATGATCAAACATACTGTATGAGAAAACAATTTTTTTTTTCAGTTAAAAACTTTTTAAAAAGATGTTGGTCTTGACAAGAAGGTTTTACATGTACGATAGCTCACTACTAAGGCTGATGGCACGGACTTCAATCCCTCACTGTTAGAAAGAGAGCCCTGTTTCATATGGCAGGGACCCATCCATAAATGAGTTAAGCATTTTCACCACATGGTAGCTGGCTTTCACAAGAACAAGCTCTCCAAGATCGATCAGGGAAGAAGTCACAATACCTTTATGATCTAGTGTGAGAAATCGCTTGTCACTTTCTGCCCAGTCTATCATATAAAAAAAGTAGTTAATGTGTGCAGTCCATATTTCAGGGGAGGAGACTCTGTCTCTACCGTTTGTGGATGAGTTTTAAGACCAGTGTACAGAGAGTTCCAAGAAGTCCTGTATACAGGAGGATGTGACATACTGAAGTGATTTCTTGGAACAAAGCCCTCTGCTGAACAGATGGAAATGACTGCAACAAACAAACAAACCTTTGCTGAGCCAGTTGGTCAGAATTCAGATACAATTTTTGATCAAAGCATAGCCTCGATTTTCTTGGCCAGTAGTTATTTTGACACATAAAATCATGTGGATTAATTCCATACATTTAGATTTTCTTTCAAGATTTATTTTTAATAGGCGTGTCTATGTTGTTTCTCTATGTATGCATGTACCCATTGAGTACATATGTCTGTGGAGACCAGAGGCATCAGATTCCCTGCAGTTGGAGTTACAGGCAGTTGTGAACCATCCTATGTGGGTGTTGGGAACCAAATTTGCATCTTCTCCAAGAGCAGTAAGTGCCCTTAATTGCTGATCCATTTCTTCAGCCCCAGTTTAAAAGTTTCTTCTCTTTATGTTAGTTGTAAGGCTTAAGGTTTTTAGGTTTTTATATTCACCTTGGACTTTAGTAATTCTATCAGACATTAAACATCCCAGCAGACTCCAAACTAGGTGCACACCATTTTGGAAGTGTAGAGTGGGGCAGGCACTCTGGTCCAAGACAGGTCTTCATGTCTAGATGGATGCAAACCAAACCATTGGCTGCATTTCATTTGATAATGAAGTTCTATTTGCTGCATCCCGACTCTTAAGCCTCTGCCTTTCAAAATCAGAACTCAAACATCTCGTGTTTTGAAACTTGGTGTCTTTCCCAGAAATGATGTATTTAAAAAATTTTCTTATGGCTGGCAGCACCTAAACTATTGTCCTGTCATTATGATAAATTGGCCCAGCCTTCAAATATTAATTGGAAACATATGCATGTCTTATCAATATTGCATTCTAATTAGTAGGGTCATCTTGAGGTTCCATGGACCAAGAGATGAGAGATGGGTGTGTGCGGTATTTGGCTAATTAATCATCTTTGAGAAGATTAATGTAATACTCTGTGGAATTTTCTGTTTAATTGGTTGCTGTGTAAGATCACAGGGCATTTGATTGCTTAACTTCTCTCCTACCTCCTCATTACACACTACATAATATAGTACCCGTGCTGGGAAAGATTATTTTAGTTTGTTTATTCTTCCTGTATTTATTTTTCTTATCTACAGAGATAGTGAAAAGTGCCACTTGTGCTTTGCAAATAGACACATGTTCAGGAGAAAAATATAACTCTAAATATAAATACACTTCTACTTAATAAGAACAATAAGACTTAATTCTTTATCCCCAGCTCTTCCCAGGCCCTCAGTCTCTGGCTCTGGTTTCTTGGCTCCTCTGGACCTCCAGCGTGCCAACTGTGGGTCTTGGGACTTTCCAGACTCCATTATCTTGCAAGATCATCCCTTAAAATTTTATTTCTATAGATGCTCATATTCGTACTACCCTTACTTTTAGGACCACCCTGACTAACCCATGCTCTGCCTGTGACTACTCTGCATCCAGGTGGCACCACAGGCATGTAGACATATACATCATCATGTTCTTGATCAGATGATGATCTGGACCACATTCTCTCCTACCCAAATAAGCAGACTTCTAATTCCTGTTTCCTTTCCCCACCACCTAAATCCAGTTCTTTTTATAGTGTCCAATTGATTCCCTCACAATGTAATTGTAATGAATTGATCTCAAACCAAGACTTACTGATGGCTTCCATTCTTGAAGCACTGGAACATCTGTGCAGGGACATCTAAGGCCCTGTGTGACCTGAACACTATAGGCAAGGGCAAGAGAACTCACAGACCACTTGTGTTTTCCTCTAAGACCCATCCTTAGTAACACAACACTGTGGAAAGAAACCCTTCCATAAGCCTTCAACTCACAGTCCTGAGACATGGTCCCAGATTCTCTCACGGCGGCACAGCTCATATACATAGCACACTGGATCAAAGGCTGTTCTATGGACTGATCCAGTGTGCTCTGGCACCTTAACAGAGAACCACCACAAGAAATACATGGGGAAATGTATTCAAAGACAGATATTCACTTTGTGTTTCACCCTCATGGATTTCTTCTGCAAGGACCTATAGGAATTAAGGAGAGGGGCACAACATACACAGGACACTTGAGCGAGAAGACCTCAAACTGGTTCTGTCATTTATATTTCAGTGTTCTGTGTTAGTATTACAAAGTGTTGCCCAGCAAAGACTTCTAATGAAACAGGAGTTTAGAAAGCAGCAAGTTACCTGTCTGGGAAGTCCCTCAGGCACAAACTGAAGACAGCTAAAATTACTAGGAACAGGACTGCTAAGACCAAGCGCACTTCATAGTAAGTCTGCATCATGTCCTAGATGTTAGGTTTCTTTGGGTTCTCTCCTTCTGGGCTTCATCAGCTGAACTAAGTGGTACATTGCCGTTTTAGAAGCCAGAAAAGCTAAGGACTACCAGATCACCACAGAATCTCTAAAAAAGAGATGCTTTTTCTGGCCAGTAATCTATCTAAATAGAAGACCAGATAGCCTCATATAGGCAAAGACCTGGGTTCTATTTTACAGAAAAACTCAAACTCCAGAAAGTGGAGCATCTTTGTGCATCTCCACAAGCTCACATCTGACAGGGATGGCAGAGAACAGTGAGGCTAGAGGAACATACCTCCCGGCTACATGACATCAGTCATCACAGGATGCGTGAGAGGTCAGGCTGTTCTCCAAGCCAATAAAAAGGGTCTGAGATTTCCACCCCTTCTCCAGAGCATCTCCCTCCCAGAGCTTCGGCTGGACGATAGATATTTAAACGTTGTTTTTGGCATTAGTCAACATCATTTCTTCCAGATGTTACCCAAAGGTTCCAGACCAGTTTCAATGGTCTGGAAGGGCTCAAACAAGTCATAAGAATTTTAAAAGAGTCTAAATTGGTGGTGAGTCTGGCCTGAGTCTTGAACTGAGTTTTATTTGCTAAAGGCAAAAGCCTGTCCTTAATGTCCTACTGGCCAAAAATATTATTTGCACTTAAAGAAAAATAATCACATGCTTTTTTGGGTGCTTATATGAATTTTTTTCCTTCTGTTTAGACTGAGGACAGTGAAACCCTGTTTTCAGTTGAGCTCAACATGCAGCCTCCTGGCTTCATCTCAAATTAAAGAGATAGGACCAATGGGAATGCTAATTTCTTAAAAAGTGTTTAATAAATAAACATTTGACCTCTAGCATTCTACTTAAGCTGAGATGTTCAGAATAAAAAAGAAAGGTCATTTTCAGTTCCCCTCTTTACAGTGCATGCCTTTAATGAAATATCTCCTTTCTCTAAAAAGTGTGACACTCATTCCAGTTGGATGCACTGAAGATCCTGGGTTGAAATACAGGGTCTCTTTTTAGCTTGCCCAGATTCCTCCAGAAGTGAACCAAGTGGAAGCTGGGTGTTCTTGGCTGGAAGGAATTTGTTGACAGGGAATAGGACCTAGTGTTCTTCTTCTAGCTGTTACACTTAGATCAAGATCCAGGAAATCAGCACCCTGTAGGAAAGATGGAAAATAGTTTCCTTGTCACAAGGGTTGGGCTGCCATATTTAAAACATTAACAAGGTCACGTGCTTGCAAAAGAGTGGTACTCGAGCATGTCTTAGGAGCCATGTGTGCAGTCAGCTGCAGACGCTTTTTGGCCTCCTGTGCACAGACCTGGTTTGGAAGAAAGTGTGTGAGGAGAGACTCTGCAAATGGGAAGAAAAGAAAGCTTCACCGAGCACACGTCTTGTCTCTTTGGTAGTCATCCCTCAGCAAGGTGTATTTTTCAAAGAGTGTACCACAGCATCGAACTTTCTACAAGTTTTATTTTAATGTAACTTCAACACCTTCAGATGGATAGTTGGGGTTCATGTCCCCTTGGTTCTCAAAAAGAGCAACATAGTTTCGTCCATATTTCCTGAAGTAACAGTGCTGGAACCTTGATGTTCTATGGCTGCCATCTTGTGAGAAAGCCCCAGTGATGCCAAAAGCCATATAGGAGCAGAGCAAAATATTCATCAGACTTGTCAGAACAACTTGTCAAACTTGTCCTTGTCACCACCCATCAAATCAGTCCAAAACCTAGGCTGACAGAGATCCCCCTCTGCACCGGGCAAGCTTCTCAGCTGTGTACCCTGGACAAGCCTCAATGTTGATGAAGCTCATGGAATGATGCTGTTAACATTTAGGATGGCCTTTCCATCTCAGTTAACCTAACCTAAAAACTTTCTGATGGATACGCTTCGAGGCCTGTCCTCTAGGTAACTCTAGATTGTGGGGAGCAGAGGAAGTCCTTAGTATGTAAGGTCTTAAATGAGTCTGTATTGTTGACATGGGCTCTGCCATGTCAAGTATCTGAACCTTCAGATCCAAAAGGAAATGACAAAGCCCCCTCTCCTGGTACATGTGTGGATATTGACAATGTGTACAGAAAATGTCCATCTTCCTTTCTCTGCCCAGATGTGTATGGGCTCTAGATTTCTCTCCTAGAGAGACTTCTCCTAGCCCACATTAGCTAGATCTGTCTTTTTGATCCAACTGTATAGTGTAAACTGCCTTCTCCTTGTATATCTGTATGTAATAACCTCTCCTCATTTTGCTGCATGCAATAACCCTGTCTCTCTGTTCAACTATATATAATAAGCACACTGACCCTTCAAAGGTACCAACTTTAGTGTGCTTATGACAAAAAAACTTTAACATGCTTGTCTTCATCCAAGAGCCCAGATCAATACCCAATCCCAGCTTTCTGTCTGCATGTTGATCTGTCTTTTCATTCCTATGACACCCCTATCAGTGTTGGTCCCTGGAGTGGTGCTAGCCATGGCAGTAGATCCTTTTAAGTCTGCACTATCAACTTTCACAAGCTGTTCTGCTTCTTTCAACTCAACAGCCAAATGTACCATGTTTAAATGATGGTCTTTCTCACCTTGTTCCTATTGCCTCATGGCCATCTCATAATGCCGAATGCATTCAGTTCAAATTAGAAAGTCCCCTTGTGTTTAATAGCTGTAAAACTGTTTGAGAATATAAGTGCAGAGTCTCTTCTGAGACTCGGGCAATCCCTTTAATGAACAGCTCTTACAAAACACACACACATACACACACATACACACACATACACGCACACACATATACACATACACACACACACAATTACATACTTATAACATGTAATGGCACAAAGCAAATATTCTCATTCTGAAAGGGAGTAATCAAAGCATGGCAAGGAATATTGGCCAGGGCTTGAGAGATGTCTCAGGCTAAAACTCTCAATGCCCATGTATAAGGACCAGAGTTTGGATCCCTTGACTCATGTAAGCATACCCACAACTTTAGCATGCTTATGACAAAATGTGAATTGCAGACCAGAGGCTGTCCTGAAGCTGAGAGGCTATCAAGCTAGAATAACAGTGACCCAGAGATCTTGTCTTAAATGACATGGAAGGCAAGGAAGGGCTGATACCCAAGATTATCTCTCTATGTCCACAATCATACAAATACCTGTGCTTGCACTGACACACATGAGTATGTGCATATACATGTTATACCAGCACACATCATACAAACCCATAAAATTAAAATAATTAATTATAAAACTATAGTTAATATATATTAATTATATATAATAATATATATTAATATATAATAATTAATTATAAAAGCAAGACCAAACCCCAGCAAGGGCAACACCAAATCCCCCATCACCATTTCCGGTATCTGGGGGCTCAGAATAGAATCATTTGAACTCCAAAGCACTTGGTTAGCCTCACTGCCCAGCTCTGCTACCCAGAGTGTACATGGCCTCTCCTTTGGGCTGACTCTACTTCACACATGCAGCTTTCCCAAACAGACATTCCATAGTCGTGGCATCTCCACTATCTTGGAACCTCCATTGCAAGCTAGGCTTCACCTTCCAGTTTCAAGCAATGACTTCCCAGGGCCACCTTGCAGGAAACCCAACCCAGACACACATTGCCTGTCTTCAGTAGACTTCTGAAACCTTGCCACAAGTACCCACCACCCCTTTACTCATGCCTCTAAAGTCAACACTACACGGGTGGTGCTGCCAGGTTCTACAGTCTACTCCAGATGTAGCTTGCCTCCCCTGGACCACAGCTACTGAAGCTTCTGTGTGCCTTCTAAGGCAGACCCTGGAGAACCAGTTTCCTAGGAAATTGGTTTTGAGTATGGAGCCCCTTCAGTGGCGTTCTTGGATCATGTTCTCTCTTTTCTAAGTGAATTTAGATTTCCACGAGACAAAGTCTTTGATGGATGGACTGTTCTTGGAGCACTTTTTCTGTGGACTCAGTGCTAAGCATGCTGCTTGTTGATGGTGCTGAGTTCTTTAACCAGCACAGCAGGGTCTTGAAGCCACGGTGTTCTCGTCTCTCTCACTGTGGTGAGAGCGGCAGCCATGGCACAGACTGAGTACTCTCCTCTCTTGAAACTTCGCCCTCCAAATAAATTAGTCCCTAACCCGTCTGTATTAGACCTCAGTTAACTTCTCAAGATGGCAAGCGCAGAGAGAAGGCACAGTCTTTGTCAAAGTATAACTTGAAAGCCTCTGACCCAGTTCCCTGCAGAATCCTTGTTCCCCTCTGGAACTTTATGAGCTAGACATTCATTTTCCACATTTCCTCCAGGATTATGGTTTTCCATAAACTCCCATCAGAGTGGGCCATTAATCTAGACCATTCTAGATTATTTTTTAAGTCAAAGTTTAATTTTTTTTTGCATTTTTTTCTACAAAGCAGCTCCAAATGCCTGTTCAATTATGAGGTTCATTACAGCAATAGCCTTGCTTCTGGTACCGTTTTTCTGTGTTAGTTACTTTTCTTTCCTATGACAAAAATCGATGTTAAGAAGAATTCTTTATTTGAGTGCAAGGTTCAAGGCCATAGTCCATCATGGCAGGAAGTCGGGATAGCAGAGGTGTGAAGCAGTTGGGCACAGCACAGGCTCAGCAAGTGAACTGGGATAAATGAATGTTGGTGTCTAGCCCACTTTCTCCTTTTTGTTCAGTCTGAGGCCTGTCCCCTTATGATGGTGCTTTCCACACCTAGGATGTAGCCTCCCACCACAATTAACACAATCTAGAGACAGTCACAGATATGACCAGAGATTTGTCTTCTAGGTGAGTATAGATCCAGACAGTTTAACAGTGTTAACCATTATGAACAATTATTCTTCACTCCTCCTGGAGTTTGAACCTACATTTTGTTCTTGAAATATTCCACCAAGAATTGCAATGATGTTGCCTCATCTGCCATGGGAGCTTCTGTGACCAGGACTGCCCCAAGTTATTGGCAGGCCTTCAGCTCCTCGAATCAAGTACTGGCCCTGTGACCACTGTAGTCCCTAGCAGCAGCACTGTAGACAGTGGTGACCTTGGATGGTGGCCTGAAGCCCTTCTTATGGAGCATGTGTCTCAGGGGCATATGGCCTTGTGCAGATTATATGTCTCCTTCATGCTCCAAGGAGATGGGAGAAGGGGCAGGAGCCTCACAGGGATGCTTTCTTCTTAAGCAGGGGCCAGGGCTATGAGCTTCAGTTGGCTGTCACAGCAGTCACTCACTCCTTCACCTGCTCCAAGCATCTGGGCTGTGACACTCCATAGAACTGATAAACCCAGGCCAGCAGAGGCAGAGCCAATGATAGGGTATGTCACTACTAGATGAACAGTCGCAGGAGCTTAGGGAGATATTGTGGTGTGTCACTGTCCCAGTTGAGACAATCAACTGGTATAATCTGGTGTCCTTTCCAGGATGGCTAAAGCCTGCCATCTGGACATTTACAGGGGTCAGAGATCCTGAGCTTGGCAACAACAGACTGCCAAATAGACAGCACTGAGTCCTCACATTCAGCATCTCTGCATAGCAAATCTCACCAGAGACGTACAGTAGGGATGAAGAGCTGCACTTAGAGGTTCAAGAAGGCCATGTGGCCCCTGAATCCTCCATTGTTCGGGGCTGGGTTGGAGAAAGGATGTATAGATCTCAGCTGTTACAATTACAACCCTGGTTCTTTTAGCTCTCTACGTGCCTAGAGAGGAAGCTTTAAAATACCATTTTGTAGATGAACAAGCTAAAGCTCATGCAACTTGTTATCTTGGGAATAAAACCTGGTCATTGTCCCCCCAGGACAATCCACTTGACTGTCCTTAGAGGGAGACAGATAGCTAGTTGGTTTGAGGAAAGGCGTGGAGTCCAAGGTTCTCTGGCATGTGGCAGTGACCCTGTAGCAACACAAACTTCAGTTTAGTCTGAGGTGTGTGTGTGTGTGTGTGTGTGTGTGTGTGTGTGTGTGTTGGAGTGTATGTGGACAGCATCTTCCATGCCCCAGGGTTGGCCAGTCTGAGCATTGCTCAGGGGCCAGGCCTTTGGAGCCAGAAGATAAACATGTTAACCGAACGTTCCATCTGTCATTTCACAGAGTCCTTTACTGCCTGGCTGTGGTTGGAAAAATTAAGTCCTTGTAATTTAGAGTCAACATTTCTCGCGGAATCATGTTAGACAGGTTGGCGGCACTCACAGCCTCTCAGCAGTGTCACCTACAATCAAAACAAGTTCATAGTGGCACATTGTCAATTTCACAGCCCACGTCCCAGTGGTTCTCCTGTGCTGGGCACAGGCACTGCAGGCTGTAGGCTGGACCTGAGCTTCCAAGGCTGTCTTTAGTAAGGACATTTTCTGATGCCCAGCCTACCTAGTTATACAACTAGATGCTTTTCTATAGAGATAAAGATTTCTAAACTAGTAAGTAAATTGGGGAGGACGTCTAAGTATTTGGATACTGGATAATGCTACATAAATTTATCTAACATTATAGTATGTTAACCCAGATCTGGACAGGCTCATTCCCAAACCTCAGGTTACATAATGGTGTTTTAGAGCACCCTTAATTTCTCCATGTGGAGGTGGAGAAACTAAGGCACATAGCACAATTTGACTTATCCAAAATCACATAGTATTCAGGCAACAAAGTATTAGAACTCAGGTCTGGCATCCCCAAGGTGGTCCTATGAGCTTATGTGTTCCCCCTTGTGATACACACTAGCTGAACAGTGGAGACCTAGGACAGGAATGAGACTAACTCAGACTGCTGGCCTGGGACAGCCACATAGCTTGCTGGTTCTGGGGTTGTGCTTGATTGTCCCAATGGGCAGAGGCTGTCATGGCTACGAGGGTGAGGGGTGTGGCAAGCTTGAGCAGAAGGTGAATCGTTATGTTTTCAGTCCACCTGGCCTCTGACTCAGCTCTCCCAAGTCATGCCAAGCAGGCTGCTGTCACACAGATGTACAGAATAATCCCCAGGGATACAGGACCTGGTGATCTAGAACTCTAGCTTCCCCAACAGGCTTCTTTACTCTGCATTCAATCCCAGAGGCCTGGCCAGGTAGTAACTTGCCTAGATCAACAGTAAAGTGAAATGAACAGAGTCTAAATTCCCTGACTCCATCCTTAGCACAGCCCCTGACTGATGGAGCTGAGTCTCAGCTCCCAGGCAAGCTTTAGGCGCACAGCAGAATGTGAATTCTGGCCACTGGGTTCTGGTATCTAGGCAGCAGTGATACTGTCAAGGTAGTGAAGGGTTTTAACCTAAGAGATGAAAGATTGCCTGAGAGATGGCCCCACTAGAAGGCATGGGGTCTGGTTGCAAAGAGGGATGGGTACCTTCCTGATGCTCTACATCAGCTGCCAAGGCCCCGTATTCATTAGCAGTCACTTCCCAGCCCCACACCCTCTACTACCTCTAATGGTTGAAGAAATAGTGTGGCTGTCCCTAATCTTTGAGGGCAGTTGGTCTCTGATCATCTGGAAGCCAAACAGGACAGTAGTGCAGGGCCTGGGAGTTAGTAGCACTACCTGCTCCAATTGTCTGCTTTGGGGGATTCTGAAGACCCCCGCCCAACACACTCTGACCAAGAACCTCCAGACAAGGAAAAGGAAATCTCCCAGCAGAACAGTAGCCTAGGATAGCTGACTGTTCCCTAGTTGGAGGACCAGACATTGAATCTGATGATCATGGAAGGAGGAACTCTAGAGCTGGATAGAATTGTAAAGTGGTCTGGAGATTCCAGTCCCAGATGAGCACATCTTAAAATTGCTACATCCTTTGAGTGGGACCTCAAAGACCTGTGCCACTGTAACACAGGGCCACTCTTGGGTTTGGGCTCCACTCTCCCCACACCAAAAAAGAAGAAGAAGAAGAAGAAGAAGAAGAAGAAGAAGAAGAAGAAGAAGAAGAAGAAGAAGAAGAAGAAGAAGAAGAAGAAGAGGAGGAGGAGGAGGAGGAGGAGGAGGAGGAGGAGGAGGAGGAGGAGGAGGAGGAGGAGGAGGAGGAGGAGGAGGAGAGAAGGTTTTGAAGATATTAAGTTCTAATGCATTGGTTTTGAGTTAGTAAAAGGTGGAGATATTCAGAGTGCATCTGACCTCAGTGGGTGAGCTCTCAGTGAAGATGTAGCAGTGGCTTTCCTGCCTGTGGAAGGTCTGTGTGGCTAGGGACTGAAAACACCCATGCAGCTGAGAATGGTCTCTGGTTTACAACTTCCTAGCTATAGCCAAAATGTGCTAAACTCTGCCAGCCACTTCGTGAGTGTAAAACTAGAACTCGACCGCAGATACCATGACTTCAGTCTAGAGATACTCAGGTCCTGGATGAAGATCCCTCCAGAATCCTGACTCTTAGAAACTGAGATGTTAAGCATATGATTTTTTAAAAGCCATTGAGCACCATTACGAAGCAATTCAAACAAAACAAAACAAAGAAAGAAACTTCTGCCCCTCTCCTCTCCATTGAGCTTGAAGCCCAGGAAGGAAGGCAGGAGCTAATTCTAGCATCTTGATGGCGGGGATAATCTGTAACTCACATCTGAAACAGAACTGTGAAAAGCAAATTCACAGGTTTCACGATGATGGGATAGAAGTGGGACCAAAGGATGCTAAAGAAAGAGGAAGAGAAAGATGAGGTAGAGTCAGATGAAGAGAGACAGAAGCAGCCACGAGGGAAAGGAGAAGTGAGACCCTGGGAGAAACAAAGTCACAGACATAGAAATTCACTCATGCAGAAAGCAGGGGTTCCTTGGGCTCTCTCTTCCTAACAATGACAGGAATGAAATAAAACTCAATAAGTCGATCCTCATCACTTTTGATGTGTCCTTTCTAGGGAATAGCTTGTCCATGAAGACTATCGGTGGATCCAGAGTAAGAGGTGGTCTGGATAGAGTTCTCTGGGTGTAGACCCTGCTCAGCCTTATGGCCTAATGAGTATGAAAAGTGTACAACCATGACCTCGGGGAGAATAATCCTGTGGACAGTAAAGTTTGCCACCTGCAACTGGACAGCAAAGACAAGGATTGAGTCTGACTCACCTGCTGTGGTGTCTTGGTAAGCAACAGACCCAGTGACCCCATGATACTATCTTTGTTTGGTGGCAGTCGGAGCAGAGAGTAGCAAGTCGAACTCCCAGAACCTAGAAAACTTACAAAGGACCTTCTTGGTGACATGTGGCTCACAAAAGGTCCCTTGCTAGCCAACGGAGTTGGCCAGTTGCCATCTTTTTCACATCACAGACAGACTGGCTCCCTTGGGAATGAGACCATGCGACCAGTGGAATCTGAGTGGAGGTGATTTAAGTTTCTTCCAGGATAGGACATTAGAATGCCTATCCATACACTATACAGATATCCCACCTCCATATCCTATGTCACTCACTGTTCCACAGTCTTCAGAGGGAACCCACAATATTCCAAGTCCAGCAGATGTATTTTTCACAAGGACAGTGAGGACCAGAGTATGTAGTCTCCTTGCTATGAACATGTAACCTGAACAAGGAATATAGCACACATTTGAATCTGCTGAGACTCGGCAGCTGGATGTTACTGTAGCACAGTATATCCCATACTGACTATCAGGGCCTGCCAGACACTCTCTGTTGCTAAAGCATCAGGTGGACAAGCACATTGGCTTAGGACACTCAGCAGCAACACTTAATGGAGAATCTTCTGGGATGTGTGCCTGTGTCTATTTAGAGGTGGGGAGGCAGCTAGGCTTTCTGACTGCTTAAGGGGCATCTAAAGCTAAAGACCCCTGAAGCTGTTGAGTTTATTCTCATAGTCAGCCCTGTGTATCTATTGAGTTCATAGCCACAGATTCAACCATGCTCAGGTGGAAAGTAGTTTTTAAAAGTGTGTCTGCATTGAGCATATGCAGACCGGGGGGGGGGGGGCAGGTTAATATTTCCTAAGTAATTCAGTATAATAATGACTTATATAGAGTTCACATTGTATTAGATAGTAGAGGTCTTCTAGGGATGATACAAAGTCTATAGAAGAATGTGTGCAGGATATTGTTAAGTATTATACCACATATGAGGGATGAGTATTTGCAGATTTGAGTATTTGGGGAGGTCTAAGAGCGAGTCTCCCAAGGATACTAAAAGTAACTGCATATTCATATGCCATGTGTAATACAGTTGCCCATTTTTTTCATTCATTTTAAGTCTCTCCCCACATTGTTGTGGAATGTGTAAGCAACACTTTAGTGGCTGAATCGATACTCTGGTTGGATTATGAGAGAATGTTCTTAATCTTCCCTCCCATGGTGGGATATTGAGATTGTTTGCAATTTCGCACTTAGGTAAGAGCCAGTGAAATAAACATCTCTGTGCACAAAGCTTGTCTTCTATTTGATATTATTTACTTTGGCTCGATTCCCAGAAATGGGATACTCAGGCAGAAATGCCATGAAACCTTGCCTTTTTCAAATACAGATCTTTAAAGTAAAGCATTCATCCTCACTGATGTCAGGGAAGGAACATTCCTTTTCCCACATGAGGAAAGACAAGTTAGCCCTCAGGTACCTCCCTGGTTGCAGGTCATCCTTCCCCAGGACCACAGTGATAGAGACCTCATCCCAAAGAACAGAGTCTGTCTGGGGGCTGACCAAGGAATGGACTTTAACAACTTCAGCTCAGTTCTGCCTGGCGCTAGCCCAACTCACAACATTCTTGAGGGCTCACCACTGAACCCTTAACACCTCCATGAGGCTCAGGGTGCCCACACAATCTCTTGGTGGTCCAAAAGAGCCCTTGCTTCTACACTGTGGATGCTAAGCCTGTTTTCATCTCTGTCTTGACTGATGGCTCCCTCTTTAATGTCACTATGTCCCCCTTTCAGGGCCCTGGCTTCATCCATGGCTCCTCTCCCTTGGTGACATAGCTTAAGGCCCGCTGGTATACACAGCTGACGAGTTGGAGGGCTATCTCTATCCACACATGTGTTGGAGGGCTATCTCTATCCACACATGTGAAACGACCCATCCAGTCTACCTCAAGGGGGTCCCCAGGGGGGCTCTCCTTTCCCTACCATCTTATTTAGAGCCCAGGTTTAGCATGGGAGCTTGAGTAAACTGTCCTTGTACCTTGGGTAAAACATTCTTCCCTTAGAGGCGAGCATTGACTCTTTTTGACCCAAAAAGAGCCCTGAGCACTCTTTTCTCTACATTGACCTTGACATGCCCAAGCTGCTTAGAGAAAAGGACAGACCAAATGAGTTTCATGAGAGACTCCCCATACTATCTGGATTTACACTGAAATATACTTGATGTAGTAATAATATTAAGAGGTGTTAGGCCTTTAAGAAGAACTCTGCCCAATGAGAGAAAAAAAAAAAAAAAAAAGAATAGTTGAATTACCTCAAGAGCATACTGCTAGAATGCACTTGGACTGTTTGTCCCTTCCAGGCTTGGGGACTGCTCCATTGCAGTGTGCTATGCATTAAACAACATGAGGCCCTTACCAGACGTTAACTAGATGGCGCAAGCTCTGAAGTCTGAGCTGGGTGTATTCCCTGAGAACCGAGACACTCACATTCACCCATCCAGCCTCGCCTTCACCCAATAGCATACTCTTACAGCCAGTCCATCCCTTTACCCATCACAGCATCCAGTTTGTCTTTAGATACTGCTGGAGATGTAAGATCTTTATGGCTACACCCATCTCTCCTTACAGCTTCCGGTCTCAGAGGGCTTGCTCAAAGCAGGTCTCATGTTGTTAGGACAATATCTAGCTTCATTGCTGGTCTCAGAGTGGAAATGAAGCATCCAGACCACTGTTTGTTCGTGCCTGTGTGTTACCAACCATTTTAATTTGCAGAGAACTTTGTGTGTTACCAACCATCCTGAGTGGGTTATGGTAATTTGCAGAGAACTTTGAGATGACACTTTTAATTCTTCTTTTTATCTGGATTGTCCCAGAAAATGCTTGGGGCCACTAAACTCTGGTCATAAGAAAAATAATTTTAGTACTATCCTAGCAGGTGGTACACCACTCCAGATGCTGCTCCAGATGATGATGTCACCCACTGTGATGGCTAATTTTGCTTGTTAACTTTACTGGCTCTGGAGTCAATGAGAAGGCAAGCCTCTAGGCACACTTATGAGGGATATTTCATTATTAGATTAATTAAAGTGGGAATGTGGATTGCAGCTTCCAGAGTCAGCCCGGACATAAGAAGTTTGAAGGAAAATGCCTTCAAGTCTCACTGGTGAGTTCATCTACCCTGATGTCTCTGACACTGTTGCTATGATCCTCTGGGGCTGGTATTGCAATACAGCTTCCCCGACCTTCCAGGAACTGAAGACCAGTGACCCTCCAGGAACTTTCTAGACTTTTATTCAGTACCAGGTTGAAACTGCTGAGACATCCGTCCTTGTGGCTTAACCAGGTACTGGGTCTTTAGCCTCTCCAGGGTAAAAGACAGCTATTGTTGAGTCACCCCATCATGTTACTGTATCATGTAGCCCAATCTAATGAATCTCCTTTTAATACATAGTCATTCTATTCCCTCTGATAAATATGTATTTTCTAAGGTTTCCCAGTAGGGGACCTCTCCATGGAGGATGGTTCCTCTTCTCTTCTGTAAATCCCCTCCTCGCCCCTTCTCTCCTCTGTGGCTCAGCTTTCTTTCCAACACACATGCTTCATCTTTTCTCAGTCCAGAGTCTCTGTCAAGGACATCTTCAAAATCAGTCTTTGATTTTGAGTGAAGAAAGCTCTTACTTAGGGTTTCTATTGCTGTGATAAAACCCAAGGGCTGAAAGCAGCTTGTGGGGAAAGGGATTTATTTTATCTTCCAGTTGCATATCACAGTTCATCAATGAGGAAAGACAGGTCAGAGCTGCTTACTGGCTTGTTCCCCATGGCTTGCTCATCCTGTTCTTTCATAGCACTCAGGACCACCAGCCCAGGGGTGACACTTCCCACACTGTAATGGGCCCTCCTACACCAATCATCAATCAAGAAAATGCACCATAAGCTTGGTGGAAGGCCCATCTGGTGGGTGCATTGTCTAAATGTCCTAAATGACTCTAGGTGGTGTCAAGGTGACATAAAACTAGCCAGAGCAAAGGAACAACCAGCTCCTTTCTCGGGGAACATTTTCTAGGAGAGTTCATGTTTCCAACCCCTCCATAGCAGTCAGGACTTCTGGGTTACCTGCATTGGATGCAATGGTTGCTTTTGCTCATGACAGTAATGTCCTCCCCCGCCAACTGCCAGCACCTGCAGTTTACCAGGGGCAGAGGGGGAATGGAGGAAGGGTACTGATGTCAGGTGAGAGTCAGAAAGGTCAGAGGTCAGAGAGATAACCCACGTATCTCTATAGTATAGAGGCAAGAGAGAATATGCATTCCATTCTGAGCATAAAGACAGGATAGCTGCCTCTTCCCTAGGGTATAGTAGTCATAGTCACTGCTCAAATGTATATACATGAGTTTATAGACTAGAAAGGAAAAGAGAAAGGAGAGTGGGTATAGTGGAAAGTAAAACGTTGACAAAACTGTGGATGAAGGTAGATGTTCTTGAATTCTGGCAAGATGAATTCTGCACTGCTGCCAGCTGGAAGGGACTTTCTGTTTCAGGGCTTTTGCCCATTTCTACTCTCTACTCTGGAATAACTGGGTGGTGGGTGGTGAGTGGTACATAGTTTCTCAATGGGTTGATTCCTATCCTAGGCAATTCCTCAACGCCAACACCTTCCCTCTGTTTAGGTTTTATTCCCTTTCTGCTTCTAGAGTCCCACAGTTCACGTGCATTTGCTCATAACCAATTGCGGACACCCTCCTGTCATGGTCACTTAGTGTGTACAGTGGGGTCTCAGAGGCAGACACTGGTGTACCCATTGCAAAGATCATTTAGGATTAGGTATCAAGGGTTAGATCTGGTTACAAATGCACCCCAATTTACCATGGCTCAGCTTGACCTATTCTTAACTTTACAATGATGTGAAAGCAAATCTACACAACCCTCCTTCCTGTTTGCTACTACTTCTGCACAGTATTCAATGAAAAATATCTGTGTTACTCCATTCTTCACATAAAGTAGACAATGTTAAAAGGTTTTGGATGCAGGCCAAGTAAAATTAAAAGCACGTTTATGGTAGTCTAGTCTAGCTATGATATTTGAAGTGCTAAACATATTTTTATGGTGTTTTCAACTTACAAAGGGCTTACCCAAATGTACCCATTGTAAATTGAGGAACAGCCACACTTACTCATGGGATTAGGCTCACACTCTGTATTCTATGCAGGTCAGAAAGGGTGAGTAACAGGTCCAGGATCATGCAGTGACCCCTGAGAAGTGACATGAGTTTAATATGGGTCCATGCAATCATAGAGTGTTCTCTCATTAGCCAGAATGTTAACTGGGACAAAATGGTCAGATATGTGGAATGATGGGTTTGGATACACTGTAGTTTATCATACTGTTTCTAGGGTATACAGGTAGGAAGGCTTCTATTTGCTCAAAAAATAATCAGAGGCGAACAAGTAACAATGCACAAAAAGTGGCAAAAAAGACTCAAATACTCACCACACACCACAAACTTTCTGGAAAAAATATTGACTGCAACCAGGGCTAGTAAGGATATAACACAGGTAAAATGCTCTTTTTGAGGTAGCAATGCAAAATAATAACACTAATCTAGAAAGCGATGCAATAGCTAATTATAAAATTACAGCTATACCTGCTATGGGTCCCAGTGATGACACCTCCATTGACTAGGCTCCAGGTCAATTGAATTTAAACATCATTTATAGAAAATGTTATTGTTGTTTTCTTTTAGAACATTCCTTAAATGCTTACAACCAGTGTTGAAGAGATGTCTTAGCAGTTCAATGCACTGGCTGTGGTGGAGGTCCTTAATGACGCCTGGGAGGAACAGAGTACAGAGTAGTCTGCCGCCTTGCGCTCTCTCAGCCTGTGTCCTGCTGCAATAGCTCAAGTGGAGCGAGAGCTCAGAGGGCCCCTTCGCTTTCTTCTGTTTGTTCATTCCTCCAGTTTGCAGTAGTCATAATTGGGAAATCCAAAGAAGACTGAGAGGAGCCTGTGCCATAGGTCAGCTAACTAGGGAGAAATAGATATGTAGGAAATATCCATGCGCCCATGAAGAGGGAGCTAACCATTTCTCTGAGGGCCCAGGTTGCTGCACCGTGGACAAGGTGAGAAGATAGCTGTCCTGCATGCTTTCTGCACCTGTTAGTCATCTGTTGGCTGGTCACTACACCTGTATCTTAAGCAGGGCAGCCCCATCCTGGCCTGTTTATACTCCATCTGCCTTATTGTACACCACCCTTGGTGCCTGCTCTGTGGATCCACCTCATCTGTAGGCACTGTGCCTTTCACTCTTGCTTTTCTGCAGGATGTCCTCTGCCCTGGAGGACATCTGGATGATGCCTGGATTGACCTGAAGCTAGTGCTTGATTGGTGTTGGCTACTTGGCTTTGGGGAGAGGCTTGCCTTCCTTTACTTGGTTGTTGGTTCCTTTGATCTCAGTGGCTCAGTCAATACTTTGGTTAAATTATACAATCTACAAGATCTTATGTGTTACATATATCCCTGGACATACAAAGCCTGACGCCTACAGTGAGGTCCCAACAGCCTATGATTTTCCCAACTCTACTATACATAGTTGGACTCAATGGATTTGTGGGTATGTCCTCAGCTCAGGGTATCTGGAACAGATTGGTGAGGAGTCAGACAGCAGCCTTTGTCAGCTCTCCTGTATGGTATGAGCACAATGGGAAAAGCCCAGAAAGCATCAGACACCATGTCATCAGGGAGACTTCCTTGCAGCTGGTGAGTAGGGCTGACTTGAAAAAAAAGGTAGGGCTGTCGTCAGGTGAGTCTAGCTACCCAGCCCTCTGGTGATTGCTTGTGTCCACGGGGCAACCTGGCGAGTCTGGCATGTTGGTGAGTGGTGGCAGGAGGGTACTGCCCTTCCTGTGTCAAGTATGTCTGAGGACAAACCCAAGCCAGGTCTCCTCAGGTGTTGTACATATCCACACAACTCCATACATGTGCTAGGTCAGGGCAGTGGCTGGTCAGTCTCCATGTGCTTATTGCTGAGATGATGCAGAAGGAAGAGTCGGCTCTTCTGAGTCACGCACTGTGATTTTTGATGACTTGACATAAGAGCTCTTGACTCTACAATAGTGTGAATGTGCATGGGGTACTGACATTCTGCTTTTCACGGTCAGCCCCACATTCAGTAAGTCACATGGGGCACTTGATCCTGTGGTACAAAATAAGCTGTGTTGGATGAGTTTGTCCTCCGCAGGCTAATGTAAATGTTCTGAGCCTGTTGGCGGCAGGCTAGACTAGCTAGGATGTTCAGTAACCTGGGTAAATTAAATGTATTTTTTGGCTTGTGATACATTCAAGTTTTGATGGCTATAAAAGGGTGTAACTGATTGTAAACTGAAGAGAATTTGTGAGCCCACAGGATAGACTAGAGTGTCTGGTCCTTAACTTCTTGGCAGTCTCAGGCAGCTACTTTTGGTCACCCAGTACCAAAGTCCAACTTTGCCTTGTTTATTTAATACAGTCTTTAAAACCTATTCACTGCCGTTGCCTGTGTAAATAAAGTTGAAAGGAAACTTTATGCCGCAAGTATAAATAGGAAACCATTAATACTTCCCATAAGTAGAAAGGAGCTATATTTTAAAATACAATGAAAATAAAGCACATTTATTCAATTCTACTAAGATGCTACTTTGCCAAGATTTTGGGACTGTAACTTTTTTTTTTAATAAAGAAAACGTATCATGTGTTGAGACAATGTGGCAGATTCGCTTTTATTGTTCTTATGAGAACTGGGAAGAAAACCAGTGAAAAGTCAGTGTTATCTATTCATTTACTACACACTTTTTGTTGGAGCGGGTGGGTCATGGGATTGAGCATCAAATGCTCTGGCTTATTCTTTTGGACTGCTTACAGTTTGGCAGAGGAGATGGACAAGGAACAAGTGAAGAAATAACTGATTTTGGATTGTGAGACATAGATAAAACAAAGAAAGAGAACAGAGAGGAGTGTATTTTAGGAAGAGTTGAGTACTGTGATGGAAGAAGGGAGTGATGGAGGGAGCATCCAATTGTTTGGGGGTTGTGTTGAGTTTGAGACTCTAGATGGATAGCTGCCTGCTGGCTTTGGCTGGGCCTGTGTGAAAGGTTGAGGCTGAAATGACCAACATAGAGGAATGATGGTTTTTAAAGCCAATGGCTTGTACATGATCGCCTAAGGGCAGATATAGAGAAGTCATGACAGATGTGTCAGCCCACCATCATCCACACACTCCCAGATCTATCAGTAAGAGGGGGTTATAGGCCAGGTGGTAAAAGAAAAAGAACTCCGTACTCTTTTCAGTGACCCTTTGGAAGGACAATGAATGTTTGCAAAGGATGAATGATAGACCAACCCAAAAGAAAAAAAAATGTTGCTGAAAAGTTAAGTCAAATGAGGAAAAACAGTCAATCAGAGCCAGGATGGTGGCTCATGCCTGTAATCCTAGCAGGGAAGCTGGATAGTCTGAGGCAAGCTTGGGATACATAGGGAGTTCCGGGCTGCGTAGACGCTGATTCCAAAAATGTTCTGGATTCAATGAGGTGATGAGAAAGGCTTAAAGAGTGGACCAGGAGCTGTAGCCAGACAGGGAGGAAGGTTTCCTCTTTGATCTTTCACAGAACCGTGCTGGACTTTAATAAACAAGTGTTTGTAGCTACACCTGACATAATCCGTGAACCTCAAAATGAAAATTTCAGCCGCATAGCCTGAAAATCGAGACCAGTAATCCCCCTTGGGAGGGTGCCCTCTGGGTTCATTTCCACCCAGGAAGGGTCATGTCCCTCTGATTGCCCAGCATCCCCACACAACTCAGACGAGTGTAACAGTTCAGGCTGCACAGAGGCTGCTTGCTGCACACAGCCAGAGCTCTTGTTTCAGAACACAACGAGGCGCCAGGGCAAGTCATGCTCGGGCACAGATATTTATTGATCTTGATTCACTTGATCCAAGAAAAGCTTGGCCACAGAGTCCCGTTCAGTCACGAGGATATGGGGGGTTGGGTACCAGCAAGAGAGAAGGAAATAGAAGTTGAAGAAATCTCCCCTTAAGAAACTAACTCCTTGTGAACCTGGTGTCTGTGAGCCGGAGCATACAATACGGAAATGCTGTGTTGATCTTCAGAGGCAGTGGTGAATAGCGGCTCTGTTAGCAGCTGGCAGCCTCCTCTAGCAAATCAGGCCAGTGAGAGGGAGGGAGCCCCCCCCTCTCCCCGCATGTGAGGAAGTAGGCTTTCCTCCTGCAGCAGGAGAGTGGGGAGAGGAGAAGCCCTTACTTGGTTTAATTTGTTTGTTTTTGTTTGTGACAACTGACCTCACCAGAAAGTCTAGTTTGAACTCCAACTCTCTATTCCCCTGCCTCAGCCACCCAAGTTCGGAAATCATAGGTGTGTGCTACTAAGCCCAACTGGACATACATTTTTATGTCAATCTGAAGGCTGGGTCTTCATTTTCTCTCTGGCCTATTCCAGCTGGCAGCCAGCAGATGGGGTTCATGGTGAACCTGACTTTGTTTTTATATACTTGGCCACAAAGAAATCACCATCAGAAGAAAAGTGAAGACAGTCTCTCTCTCTCTCTCTCTCTCTCTCTCTCTCTCTCTCTCTCTCTCTCTCAGATAGAAAAAGGTTAGCTTCTGAGAATCCAGCTGTTGTTGCCTGATGGTCCTTCATTGTCTGTGGTGTTCTGCTTTGCAGACAGGAAATCACAGGAAATGACTCAACCAAGCCCATGCTGTGACTGACAGACACATGTCCCCAGGTAAATGGCTCCTCTGATATTTTCCAACCTTGATGTTGCTCTCAGGCCGAAGGGGGGTGGGGGTGGGGGGGTGGGACGTTCCTGTCCTTGACTGTGGACTTCTGATAACACAGAATGTAAAGTGTCTGCTGCCCGAGAGTAAGAGTATCCTAGCTCCCGGGAGACGACATACCAGCTAGTCACTTTCCTCTTTTCTGAGGCCAGTTATCTGGAAAGAAGCAACTTAGGGGAGGAAGGATTTATTCTGGCTCATGGTTTGAGAGCGTACAGTTCATTATAACCATGAAGAAAGGCATGGTGGTAGGTGGCTCCATGGTGGCAGGAGAATGTATGGTCTGCTCACTTCTCTGCTGCTCAGGGGAATGAGCTAGACCAGAGGTAGGGCTGGCTGAGCACCCTCAAAGCTTATGACTACAGCTATGTGTCCACCAAAATTGGACATTATGTCTCCGAGGTTCAACAACCTCCCAAACAGCATCATCCATGGTGGACCAGGTGGCCACCCAAGCCTATGGGGGATATTTTCTACTCAAACCAAAACAGATGGTCTGTACTGTTTGGCTCTCACCATGAGGAGGTTCCCACTAGAGTTGACAGTGAGAACATCTGTGCCCTTCTCATAGCTACACAGGTCCCAGAACTCACCATTCCTTCACACTGGTCATCCTGGCTCCTGAAACTTCTTGGTGCATGCTAGTACACACGTTGTGGCACCTGATAACTTTCATGTTGGTAATCCTGGCCATAAGCTCCTTTTATCCAGTTGTAGTAGCCAAGGCCCAGAGAGAGTCAGCAACCTGTATTATATCACATGGCTGAGACATATATAAGCCTAGGACTTGGGAACCTCAGGATCACATGTCAATGTCCTTTCCTTGATCCACACACGCCTACTGCACAAGACCTTACCTTGACTTCCTTAGATGGGCTTCCTTCATAGATGGACTATGACCCCAATTACTAAGTTGCAAAGTAGAGCCCCCGGGGAGTGTGGTCTGTGACCTCCAGTGGAGACCCTCTCACCACTCACATAGAACCCTTTAATAATTTTTTACTTCCCCCATCACTGAAGATGCTGGATTTGTTGTTGTTGTTTATTTGTTTGTTTTTGAGACAGAGTTTCTCTGTGTAACTCTGGTTATCCTGAAACTCACTGTGTAAACCCGTCTGGCCTTGACCTCACAGAGATCACCTGCCTCTGCCTCCCTGGCCCTGAGACTAAAAGCAAGTGACAACATCACCTGGCAAAGTTGCTGGTTTGTCAACAGGTACATGCTGGCTTGTCAATACTCATGCTACAGAGGCAGAAACAGGCAAAGATTTGGCCACGTTCACTTACTATCTAAATAGTAGATTCCAAGGGCAAATCCAGATTCTTCTGGATTCCAAGACTGCTAGGCTTGCTGTACACTTGCTGTCTGCCCTGCCAGCCCCATGACAGAGAAGCAGAATGGTCCCAGCACCTCAAATTCTGATTTGCTGATACACGCTCGTCTTTCTCCACATGGATAGCTGTGTGTGAGTCTGTTCCAAAGCCACAGGGAGGATCTGAGTAGGCTCTGAGCAGCACGTTTTATATTTTTGCTGAAGTCTTCAACACAAAAGAGGAACACATAGCCTGCTATATCCTACTGACAGCCTGTGTCCTCTCCCACTTACTGTCCCAAGTCTGTGGCTCTTCGGAAAGACTGCTTCCTTCCATTCTTCTTGGCTACTGATGTTAAGTTAAAATGGGTTGGATTCTGATTCTCACGAATGTCCTCTGCTCTAACCCTTAGGGGATAGTATGTGCTGACGGCTAGGAAGCTAATTGTGTCTGTTAGCACCAGGGACTGTTCCCTCCTTTCCCTCTTGCCCTCTACCCCCCACAACACCTCCAAACCAGAAGGCAAAATTAATGGTTCTATGCTCAAAGTTTATTTCAACCACCCCACAAAGACTATGACAGATGCCCTCTCTGGGGGTGCTGGATTCTGTTCTAACATTGCTGAGCTCTGAGGAGAGGGCGAAATAGAGACTGGAGATGTTGAACTTACTCCCACCCCATTGGGTTTCTTTTTTCTTTTTGAGACCTAGAGCCTTGGCAGAGACGAGAGAGCCTTCTAAATGGCCCCTCCACTCAACCTGGTTCCAGTGCTACAGACCTAATCTGACCCTTCCAAGACGCCAGTACACTTACTCTTGGCACAGTCCAGCTTCCTCCTGCAATATAAATGAAAGCATAGAAGGCTTGTAAAGTTGACTCCAAATGGATCATGTGTATCTACAAACTCTTAAAACCCAGCATTTGGATGAGCTGCTTGGAGATGGATCAGTAACACATGGAGCATATTTTCTCTAAACTACGTGTGGGCCTCTGGAACTAAGGGAAACGAGCCTGGCTGCTCCATTTGGGAGCTAGGGATCTCCGAACAATTGACGTGTCAGCACATGTTCCCTAGGCAGAAGACTCTTTGGCCCATTCCTTCAAACTCTCATTTCCCTCCCTGGGAGACCTGTTAGGGGAGAAAGGAAATGAGGAATTGATGTGGAAGGGAAAGGGTGTGGAGAGAGTCTTCAGAAGGTGGACTATGAACTTGGGGATTACGGTCATGTGGACAAATGGAGAATCTTGGAGGAAGCTCAAACTGTCTTAAAATCGGTATCTGCACCAGGATCTTTTGGCTTGTCTCTCAGTGATTCAGGCTGTGTTCCTTCTGGGCTGGCCATGGATCTTGCAAATGAGTACGCACATCATGTCGAAACTATTTGCATCCCGGAGTGGCCAGAGCACGTATGGGTGACTGGAGTCATGTGGACATTTCCGTGAGGCCTGGTAATGTGTAGGCTGCACTGCCATGAACCGTTGCTTGCCTGGTGTCTGGTTCATGACATGCTATTTTCTACCTGCTTACTTAACATGACATCTGTTGGCTAAGTAAGTTCTGATCTGAAGACCACAAATGGTACTTTGAGATCAACTCAACTTTTGACACCTGGCCAAGATAAGATCCCATATGTTTAAGGTTAATGACCATCTGGTGTCAAAAAGGTCAGGAGGATCACAGATGTGTGCAAAGCACATTGAAGGTAATTTCTGACGACCTTCCAGATCTATCCAAGAGCTCATGGTTCCTCACTGACATCTTACAATGTGAGTCAACCATCTGTCCGAATGTCCATCTATAACTGGACACTGAGTTCCCTCAGAATAATCTGGTTCTTTTTATTGCTAGATGGGAAGGCATGTGATTCTCTAGACCAGCCTGGGCTTGCACAGCTCATCTGGTCTTCCAGTGCTGGGAGAGTCACTGTGTCCTTTTCTTCACTATGGTAGCTCTAAAAAGTTCAATTAGCTTTACCAGTTTCTTGGGTCAGAGGTCTGGGTTTATTCATTTCCTGTGAGCCTGCAGATTTCAAAATCAGAGTTCTCACTTTATCCCAGTAAATAACTGCAGCAGGAAGGCTACTCTGCATTCAAAGTGTCATGGAACTTATCCCGTGTCACTCTTTTCCAGGGCCTTATCAAGGGAAGCGTCTAAGAGAAGACACACATGTCTGGGATGTGATGGGGGAGAGATATAGGCCTTAAGTGGGAAGCAAGAGAATGAGAGGTGGCCTCCAGTCTACTCTCCAGCTCTGCAGCACAGACTGCTGTCAGGTGGAGCTTCAGAAAGGAGGAAGCAAATCATCCCACCAGGGGCACCTTTGCACATAAGAGAGGGATGCAAACAGAGTAACCATAATGCATATTGGTGTTGATGGAGGTGCAGGGAAGGGCAGTTCTTAAACTTACATATTGCTGTACTTTGCAGTTTATAGTGAATGTCCAGCCCTTTGTTAACAAGGCAAAAGGAACTTAAAATAGCACACATACAGGCAGAGTTTGGAGTAGATGGTTGTGAACTGGGGGATTTGACTAAGGTGTGTAATGGCTTAGGGGAAGAGGATCCTGATGGTGATGGTGGGAAGGACTGTCAAGCAGGTTGGAGGAGAGCACTTCATCAGGGCATAGAGAGTGTGGGTCCCCATGAAGAGATAGGATAGTGCAGCCTAGATGCTAATGCCAACTCTGGGTGGTTGAAGTACTCAAGCAGTCGAAGCAGGAAGGAGAGAAAGAGAGGCTAAAGCTTGCTCCTAGCAGTTATGTGGCAGCTTCAGTTTCTAACCTGAAGGCTGTAACAAAAGATAATCAAGTCAAAGGCTGCCACGAGATCTGTGTTTGAGTTTTAGAATTTTAGATTTTGTTCAGGTATTCAGAAGATGCTTTTGGGCTGCAAGGATGGAATTAGCAGACATTCAGTTGGGACTTACTTTCAACCTGGTTAAAGAAGCCAACAGAGAGGTGTAGGGTTTGCCGATGATCCGTGGGGGGAACAACTGTAGTGTGGTGGCCCCTCATAGCATCTGCACTTCTTTAAAGCTCCTCCAAGCCTCATCTTACCACTGTGGAGAAGGAGCCCAGCAGGGCCCCATCGGACCATCAGTCTTCATTAAGTTTATCATTGTCTCGAAGAGAGAAGAAAGTGGTCAGGGCATAGAAAAGCTGCCTGATAGAAGGCTATGACCCTATACTGTTTGGAAAGTGAGGCTAATTGCCCATAGGAAAATCAAGCAGAAACCATCACTGATGTTTCAGCTCCTGGGTGTTTGGACACATCTCTTGGTCATGCTTCTACCTCATTGCCAACAACAGAGATGCCAGGAGGCATTTGCTGACCCTTACAGCCAGTGCAACTACATGGAGACATGGCAGATGTCTCTTCATCGGCATATGCTCTCTCACACACGCTGCAGTGGAAGAAAGGGCAGTCTGAGAGACACAGATGGAGTTTTCAGCACATGAGACCCTCCCTTCTTAGTTCAGTACAGAACTATTTTGTTCCGTTTAATTGATATATAATTGATAAATGAAATGTATATATTTAAGGTATACAATGCAGTGATATATAACTCAGTGTTTTATAGTGCATATTATGAGGTGATGCCCAAAACACATTGATTCACTTTACTACCATTCCACATGACACTGTCCCCCTGTTTCTTGTATCCTGACAATGGAATTTGCACAATCCTATGTCAATTGCTTGGGTTTAAACCCCTTTTATTAGTTGGGTCACTCTAATGGCTATTCCTGGCTGTCACCTTGACTACATCTGGAATGAACTACAATCCCCAAGTGGAGGGCACACCTGTGATCCAGATCTTGAGCCTGGAAGTCACAGGCTTCTGACCCGGATCATGACATGGAGATCTTGAGGCATAGTAGCCATGAAAAGCTTAGGCCTAGGCAAGGTAGAACATGGAGACATTAATCCCAGGAGACTGAGACAAGCAGATTTCTGAGTTCAAGGTCAGCCTGAGACAAATCGAGTTCCAGATCCAGGTGTTGTGGTACACACCTTTATTCTGAGCCATACTTCCTGCTGGAAGCCTACATAAGGACAATGGAAGAAGGAAGACTCACTCTTCTTCACCTGCTTGCACTTACTTGCCAGCACATCTGTTGGAAGCTACTTCTTCAGGACTCTAGCTTATATAGAAGACCAGGTGAAACAACTAGCCTTGTGGACTGAGCAACTACTAGATTTTTTGACTTCCCATTTGCAGCTGACCATTGTTGGGTTACTTGGACTATAGGCTGTAAGTCATTACAGTAAATTCCCTTACTAGATAGAAACAGTCCATGAGTTCTGTGACTCTAGAGAACTCTGACTAGTACAGTCACCTTGGTAAGTGTCTGTTGGAAGACCCTGCTATTAAGGTAGCAGTTCACCAAGTCCAGATAGCGTTCTGAGCTTGGTATAAAATGGAGGACTCCCTTTCTCACTGAGGCTTTCTCCTCTCCACTGGTCTTATCTGGAGAGTGTCTCTAAGCACAGGTGCCTGACCTTATCTAGAGGATGACCCTGCACAAAGCTTCCTGCAAGTGCAGCATGGTTCAGCACATAAGTCCCGCTCAGCCCTTCCCCGCTGTATGATCAGTAGGTACTGTGTTGTGACCAATCAGCCCTTCCCCTCTGTAACCCCCTAAACCTCTGAGAGACCAGACCAACTCCGTCTTGAGTTCAGGCTCCATCTTAGAGAAGCTGAGCTAAGGTTGAACTCAAGTTAAATACCGGGCCTGTACCTAACATTGGTCTCCAGGTCACTCCCTAACAACCACCAATCGGGAAGAAAGCAGAAGTTATAGTTGTACCTAAAGATATTGACTTATGAAAGTTTATGATTTGGCTCTCAGCACCAGCCAATCATCTTAAAGGGTAACAAATTCCATAATAGCCACACACACCCCCAATCAGATGTGTGCCAAGCTGGATGCTCCCTTGTTTGTTTGCTTGCCTCTATAAATGCTTGCTTGAAACTGAGCTCAGGAACTTCACCCTCTCGTCCTGCTGTGTCAGTGACAATGGTGCCATATGGCTCAAGCTCAAGCTTGAATAAAGACCCTTGTGCAATTGCATCGCAATTGGCTTGTTGGTAGTCTTTTGGGTTTCACAAAATAGACACGGCATCTCTGAGGAAAGTCACATAGCCTGTGCCCAGATTATAGTTTCAGCTTCCTCTCTCTCTTAATAAGAACCTGCCTGGCCAGCAAACTCCTGGAATTCCTCTTCATGAAAATGAAGCATTCTCAGCACCTCTGCTCTAGCTAATAATGTACACCCACCCTGGAAATCTTCCCACTCCCCACGATATGTATAGCCCTTGGCCACCCCAATAAAGTTGAGCTGTCTCACTGAGGCTGATCCCGGAAGTCATTCCATTGTACTCATGGCTGTCTGAACCATGCCCCTCCCCCACTATGCTCCCCTTACCCTTCTGTGCTGAGGACCTCTGAGAAAGGGGAGACCCACAAATCTCTGCCTCCATTTCCCTTTGGCTGGTTTTACATATACTTGGGGGGCTTTGATTCTACTGGTAACTCTTGTTCTTGAATACAAAACATACTTCAGGTCTACCCTTGAAAATTCTCAACTATATCTTCTTATTGTAGTAAAAATACCCTACTTCTAAAAGGAAGACAACATCAGAGCTATGCTAGATGTTTTATTTGGATAGATGTCTGGTAGTATTAAACTGAATTTGGTCCTAGAGGGCTTCCATACTTTTTTTACACAGTAAACTGAAACCTAACTTAGCCTGCAAACCAACTCAAGTCTTACTAGGAATACACACATGTAACCATACTTAAGCTGCTGCCAAGCTTCCTGTCAGTCATAGGTTGTCAAATGTTTAAGTGATGTTCAAATATGGCAGCTCCCAAGCCATAGCCATTTGGCTGCCTCTACTCCCCATGACTTTATGCTACTCCCAGTTTTCTGTCCACAAACACTTACCTTCCACAAGATAAGTAAGATAAGCTTGCTCTGTTTCTGAGAGTGCCTGCTTATGTCTCCTTCTTCCCTGGGCTAAACACTGTTAAATTTCATCTGTCTGAGGTTTCCCCTTATACAGTAACATTCTATTGGCCATTAGCAATGTGCTACGGCATTTAACAAATGTCCACCAGGCTGGGGTTGGTAGGCCGGAGAGCATGGTCACTGTTGGTGTGCTTGCATATTTGTGTATGGCTGGGTATTTGGATGTGTGGGCCAGTATTCAATAACAAGAGTCACCATTAGAATCTATGGCCTGAGCATATATGAAACCAGCCAATGGGGAATGGAGGCAAAGATTTACCAAGGTGACATAACTAATAAAGGGAATTCAAATCAAAGTGACTGACTTAGGCTTGTGAAAGTGCCGTTGTTACGATGTGCAATTTTTGGAAAGATGAATACCTGGCCTTGCAGAATTGACCCCAGCTGCTATAAGCGGAGTCAGTGGTACGGCATCTAACATGTCTACAATCAGCTCTGGCTTATGACTGCGATACTCTAACATCTGGGTAATGTGCAGACTGTTCTGAACGGGACAAGGTTGCTGATGTAAGACTCGGTGTGCCCAGAGGGAGTGTGCACTCGAAGCTCTGTGAATCTATGATCTAACTCATTCTGAACCATCTTATCAAAGCTTTTGGACTGCTTTTCATTTTCCACCCATGCTGCACAGCATGATCTTTGAAGTATGTCCCTTGGCAAGACCTCCTATAGCCTTCACCGTATGCCTCGGGGCCACGTGACGTGCTGAGTAATTTCTTGAGCTCTTGCCTGACTCCTACATTCTGTAAGTACCGACCCTGCATTGCTGTCAGTCAGCATCCTTCTGTCAGCACTGGGGTTGAAGCTCTTGAGGACCAGGACCAGGACCAGGTGAACAGAGTCCTGAGCCAGTGGCTTTTGGACAAAGGCTCCATGATGTGAATTATCCAGGCTAGTGCTGGGAGATGAAGTCTGAGAACCCCTGCTCCAGAAACCTCCTGAAGAGTGTCAGAGGGTAGACTGGTGGGCCAGGTACAAGTGTAGGTGGAGCCGCCTCACAAGAAGGTGGAAGTAAAAAAAAGGATAACGTGGCTTGCTGCCATGCAGGGGACCAGAAAGAGTGTGACTTGTATCCTTGGAAGCACAGTTGGAACCTAGCTATGTCCAAATTGCCCTGAGAAAGGGGACACTTGAAAATATTTTAGGACATGAATGGTTTAAGAGCTTCCAAGTCAGAAGGGAACTATAGGAAGCCTTTGGCCATTGAAAAGGTAGGAAAAGAAAACAGAACAGGTGTGGGGGACAGTGTAGGTATGGGCATCTCTGTGGCATCACCGTGCATATCACTATAAGCCCAATCTTCAGGATCTGCTGAATGTCCTAAGAGCCCGGAAATGGGTGTTAGGATTCCCATTTCACAGATGAGGAAAATAAGGCTGGGAGATGCTCAAACAACTGGCCTAAACTCACAAAAGCAACTCACAATAGAACCTGCATTAGAAATGCCAGAGGTCTTACACAACACACTGCTACTTCAGCATGTTGGAAGTGGGGAGTGGACACAAGAGAATAACCACAAGGATAGTGTCACTGAGTTAGGAATGAAGCCTTCAGTAGAACTGACTGAGCTTGGCTGAGGTCCTGATGACACAGAACTGGATCTCCCTCCCCTGAGCATGACCTTGCCCTCTGAGAGAGCATGCAGTGAGAATCGCACGTGGCAATCCCTGGAGACAGCCCTAGCCAGAGTCAGGAGCCCTTCAGAGTCTCTGTCTTGGATTTCCAAACCTCCAGAGCTGTGAGAGAACAGATGGCTACTCTTCAGGCTCCCAGTCTGTGGTAGGCTGAGCAGACCAATGCAAACATGCTATGTCTGTGTGGGGAGTCTCAGTCTGAGGAACCCTGTACAGAAGCAGGCCATCAAAGTACCTCAGAACTGTGGAGGTAGTTCTCTTCCTGAGACACCTATTCACCTCTGTTGCCTCTACATATGCAGGTCTGTGTGATGCAGGAAAGGCTTTCTTCTTCTTGTCCAAAACTTTATTCAAATGCTGCCCTGATTCTTGCTGGAGACACAGTAAGTCAAGATTTTTCAAGCCTGTGTTTTCCAGGAGTAGCCAGAGGACCCAACAGTACTGACTCAAAGCCATCTGCTTGGCATTTGGGAGAATATCATAGTGGTAGTGGCTTGCTGATGGATTTCGTGGACCTCCCAGTGACCTTTCAGTTATCTGTGTAACTTGTTTATAGAAAAAGCTACATAAGGTCAAGAAGAGTTTTGTTTTTGAATCAATGCCCAGACTTACAGAATCTACATCATTAATCAGCAGGAATAATCTCTCAATGGAACCTTCCATTTTCCTATCTGTTTAACATCTAGCTAGCTTCTATCTATCTATCTATCTATCTATCTATCTATCTATCTATCATTAATCTACTTATCTACCTACCATCTAGTGGTGATCTATCACCCATCTATACATCATCCATATCTATCAATCTCTGTCCCTTGACTTTCTAAGGAACTGTTAATAAAGAAATACAGAAATGAGAATTTTTATACCATGAAAATAGGGACAGAACATATCAACAGACAAAAGAAAATGAAAATGATACAGTCCTTGAGAGTTTGGTGCAAGAATAAAGCTGATAGGAGATGAAGTACAGAGGAGAGAGAGAAAGAGAGAAGAGAGAGAGAGAGAAGAGAGAGAGAGAGAGGAAGAGAGAGAGAGGAAGAGAGAGAGAGAGAGAGAGAGAGAGAGAGAGAGAGAGAGAGAGAGAGAAAGAGAGAGAGAGCACAGATAGTAGGCTTTCCAGTCCTTTGCTGCAGACAATAGACAGGAAAATGGTGTTTTGGAAATGAAGTTAGACACAGCTCCAAAAAACTAAAAGACTAAAAGTCAATATGATGTATATGGTTTAAAATCTTTTAAAATAAGGGATGATGAGTGACATCTTTGACAGTTGTCAGGTGGAGAAAGTGGGCTCAGAGCACATTATCTGTTGTTATGGCCAGGAAGAGGGAAAGCAGAAACTGGAAACCTGTCATGTGTGCAGGGAAAGAGGAAGGGAAGGGGGATGTTTTCCATACTTTCTGCATTTGTTTGGGTTTTACCATTATGAGTATCACTGCTATGGGATTGAGTCATTAGAATATATATACCCCCATATATATATGTGTGTATATATATATATATATATATATATATATATATATATATATAGTGTGTGTTTATGTATATCTATATCTGTATCTATATATACATATATATGTGTGTGTAGGTATGTATATATATATCCCCCATATATATATTATATATAATATATATTATATAATATATATATTATACATATATACATACATACATACATACATACATACATACAAGTTTGGAAAATCCTCAAGCTCATTCATTAATTATTTTATGCATAGTCTTCTGGGATGGAGAATTTAGGCAAGTATATCTTCTTTAGGTCAGATGGTGAATACATCATAAGGATATAGCCATGGCCCGAACAGCTATGTACTGTAGCTGTGCCTCTCTTCTATGGCAAACCAACTAACCTCAAATTTAAGTTGCAGTTTTATAGACCATCCTCATGCTAAGGGACTTGCATCCATGTATGGCTGTGTACCCACATGTGAGTGCAGGTGCCCATAAGTGCCCGTGAAGGCCAAAGATGTCAGATCCCCTAGAGATAGAGTCACAAGCTGTTGTGAGCCACCTCATCTGTGTGCTTAGAAATGAGCCCAGGTCCCTTGCTAAGCAGGATGCATTCCTAACCACCCAGGAATCTCCTTAGCCCCCAAATATTGCCTCAAATAAACCATTTCAATAAACATTGGCCTGGGACGCACCATGGTTCCAACTCAAATTTGGAGAGTTTCATGATTGATTTTTGTTGTGGTCATTTGCTGAATTCATTTGTTTTGAATGGTGTCAGGACAGAGACTACTGTGCCCATTTAGTAAACAATGTGTATATTAGGCATTGTGATACGTGATAGGTAGATCTGAAATCATTTTTTATGAAGACTTCTCTCTCTCTCTGTCTCTCTGTCTGTCTCTGTCTCTCTGTCTATCTTTGTTTCTGTCTGTCTCTGTCTCTCTGTCTGTCTGTCTGTCTCTCTCTCTCTGTCTCTCTCAGTACGAAGCCTGGCCTGAGGCCTTACTTATGGTTGGGCATCTCAATTTTCTCAGGAGGTAGCCAACCCTTTCTTCACACAGCTTCTTGCCAAAGCTCTTAAATCTTGCTTTTAGTTAGCAACCAAAATCGGTGGCCCATCTGGTAGAGGACAATCTATGTGACTGCCATGATTTCTTAGAAGATACGCAGCGATTTTATTCTTCCCAGTATTGCAATGTCAGTTCAGCTTAGCAAGGATCTGGGCACCTGGAACTTACAAGAAACCATCACTGCCACCACCTGGCTTTGTTATAGAATCCTGTTCCAGCCTGGACCGCTTTGCCTTAGGGAAGAAACCAATAGACTTGCCCTAGCCTTTCACTCATTATCCCACATGTCCTCTTTAAAAAGTCTACAGGTGGTGGCTGTACACAATGGAATTTTAATCAGCCTTAAAGAGAATGAGCAGTGTTATTTGCTAGAAAAGAGAGGCAACTGGAGGTCATCATGTTATGTGAAGTGTGCTGTGGTGTTTTTAAAAGCCAGGTATATGTTTTATAGAACAAGGTATGGTGAGGTGGAAGGGGGTACCTCAGTGGGCCCATGCTGAGCCATCACTGCCCCACCATGAGGTACCAGCCTTATGATGGGTATAGTATAGAATAAAGTTTATTTGGGGGCATGGGAAGGGGAGTTGAGAAGGGAGTAGAGGCAGAGAAAGAGAGGGGACAGAGAAGGACAGAGAGGGAGAGAGAGGAAGAGAGAAAGAAGAGGAGAAGCTTTCCAGGAACACTTGGAGGTGGGGTGGGGGAAGGGGAGAAAGGAGTCAGGGAGAGTGAAGGGGTTCAGAGAGTCAGAGAAAAGGGGCAGAGAGAGTGAAGAGGGCCAAACAGTCTCTTTTGTAGCAAGCCAGGGCTACCTGGCTGTTGCTAGGTAACTGTTGGGTGGCTTGTAGAAGGAATGCCAACAAAGTGAGCCAGCACAGGAAGACAAATCTCACGTTTCATGTTCAGAATCTACATTTAAAAATCCATATTTATTCATAAAAATATACACATATACGTGCACATGCGACATAAACAGCAGGGTGAATGAAAGGGGGATATGACAAATTCAGTACATGGGGTTAAAGAGAGAAGGTTTCTTAAATATGAGGAAGAACACAGCCAGAAGCATCTGGAAGAGTCCAGATCAGGGGAGAAAATAGTAGACTAAACATGGCCAGTGGACTGAACTGGGCAGTGAGGCTGGGGACAGGGGTAGGGGGTGGGTCAAAGGAGGAGGACATCGGGAGAGGTCCAAGAGGACTAAGAGAGAGCCAAGAGCCAAGAGGAGAGGACCAAGAAATTGTGTGTCTGAAATGGCAGGGTTTTATAGAAATCAGAAGCTGGGGGAAGGGAAGCCCATGAGCTGGGGGAAGTTTAGGGTAGGGGACAGGTTGAAAAGTACTAAGAGAAGCCAGGGTACCATGGTGGCCCTTGGCACTTGTTTGGAGAGAAAAACTGGAAGCCAGCTTGTGTTTTGATATGCTAATACGATCCCTGGGTTTCTCTGGGACTCGACAAAGAAAGGCTTTAAGAGGGAAGCCTAAGAGAAGATATGAAGGAGGAACCAGAGTGATATAGGGAAAGAAAAACCAGACACTACAAGGTTTTCTCAGGAGAGGAATGTAACAAAAAGGCAAAAGGCTTTGGAGGGTAGGAAGTCCAGTAAAAGAGGGAGGGGCGAGGGAGGGCAGAAATAGCTGCAAGGTGCAACTATGTATCTGTCTACAAACAGATGTAGATACACATACATGAAAACCTCTTAGTGAAACCCTTTATTTAGTATGATAAAAAAAAAAAAAAAAACAGTTGATCATCAAAGGATGCCAGGTGACAACATTTGAACTTTGTTTTTCCTTACTTTGAAATGTCCACTATTGGTCATTCCATTCACCATGTTTGCCTCCTAGAGGCAAGATTTGAGGAGATGACTGTATTAACTAACTTGATTCAGTTGCTCCACACTCAATTCATAAATCATAACTCCATTTTATGTCTCATAACTGTGTTTAATTATATTGTTTCAACTCACAATTAAAAATTCAAATATTAAAAAAATATAGCCAGGCTCGGTTCTTGGTCCCTTTTTTTGAAACAGGGAACAGAGGGGAATGTCCAGGAACTTGTTCCTTTTATCCTAAGATCTTGAACTATGGAGAGAGCTATTGGTCTCAGGGGAGTGTTGAAGAATCCTTCCATGAAAAACTTTCACCCTCACAGAACCAAATTAAGGTATGTAAATTAAGGTATGGATTGGCTTCACATCCTTTCTTGTCTCCTTACATTTTTGTGTCTTTTTTTCTCAGTCCCATAGACTCAGAAACCACTCTAACTTTCTTAAAACAAGGTGGTGAACCCAAAACTAAAAGGCAGAAGATCCCACCTCAACCCCAAAATAGCCCTACCATATGAGTGTCCTTGTTCCCATTACACAGATAAGTAAATACACATCAGTACCCTTCTTTCAACGTAAGGCCATCTGTAAAATTCTGCTGCTTCTGCAAGAAGGCAAGGGTCTTAGTTCTGAAAGAATGACACACTCTTTTGCAGTTACCAACCCCACACCTGACCAATGCCCAGGCCAGGATAGTGAGCAAAACCCTTTGCTTGCCCCAGCTGTGAGGGTTCCACAGCCAGTGTTAATGGACTATCCTCACTTGCCCAAGGACAGGGGCATGCCTCTCTCCAGGCATCCCAGTGTTCCTGAGCACCCAACACCTCACTTCATAGGCTCCTCTGTGTCCCATCGTTGTATTATACCTTGGTATGTTCGCTGAATCTCTGCCCAAACATCACTTGAAGCTCTCCAGTCTCTGGCACCTGGGGAGCTGAACATGAATCTGCTTATGTATCCAGAGAAGACTGGAAGACAACTAGAACATTCCTCCCAGGCTTATACAAATTCAGGCCTCCTTGGTCTAGAGAGGGAGCATTACTCCCTGAAGAATGTTCCTCTGCCTCTTGGCTAGCATTCTCACACCAAACTTGACTCTGCACAGTCTACTTGACACACTCTGAAGCTATTTCCACACAGGTCATCAATGGTCTAGGCTTATTGCTCTCCTGGGCTTCATGGTGGTAGACGCCTAATAAACACCAGTTGGTCTGGGCAGCCTTTGCTCCCTACTCTTCCCTGTGTGCATTCAGTGCATTCAGGCCCCTCGGCATCTCCTCCTCCTTCTCCTGGCCTCCCCTCTCAAACACAAGACTAGATAACACTTGCAGTATGATTTATCACTCCCTGCCCCCAACACACACCTCCTCCAGGCCTGAGACTCTTGGGGACTTTGAAAGGAAACAGGCACCATGTGATTCCAATGAGCTCCAGTCAGCTCATCATGGTGTTCCGTTGGAGCTGGGGGACGTGAGGGACACCCTGGAACCGGTTCATGGCTCTGTTTAAAGATGTTTTTCTTAGAAGCAGGAAGTTACATCCTGCCAAGAAGAAATGAAAATAAAGCCCCTGAGGGGTCACTCGGGGTTCACTGGGAGCCCGCCTGAACTGTTGCAGTATTGAGGCCTCGGAAGGGGAGCAAGCCTGAAGGGGCCTCTGTCCAGGACTCCCAGGGGCAGGCAAGGCTGGCCTTGGCAGGTGTCATCATGGGTAAATAGAAGCTGCATCCTTGCTTGCTCCTGTGCTACCAAGGACAACACGCCACTATGGCTGCCTTTTCTCCGTCATTCAGGTGACTGCTTCACCTTTTTCCTAAACCTTTGATGTATCAGTTGTACACAGAAGTTGACAGGTGCCTGGGGAGCAGATGAAAGTGCAGAAAAGGCCAGGCAAACCTTCAGTCTAAACCTGGACCCCTGGAATGCTGGACATGGATCTTTGGGTACATTCGATTGCCTCTTGCCATTCAACTTCCCTAGGCTTCCCAGGTCAGGTTCAGTCAAGACTGTTATTCAAAGCCATATACCAGTGAGCAAACCAGAACTAAAAAGCCAGGAGGGTGTGAAGAGAAGCAGAGATCTCCTGGGGGAGGGGGGGTTGAAATGCTCACCCATATTTCAAGGATGCTGCTGTCCCAGGGTCCCTAAGATGGGCTGCAAAGGCCTGGGAACATGGGTAGGGTAGCTAATAGGAAAGGCTAGAAGGGCAGGATGTAACTGCTTCCTTACCTCCAGGAAAAGTCTCAGCAGACAGGGCACAATTCATTTTGACTATTTTCCCACTCATTCTGCAAATCCTGAGAGCCTTCCAAGTGCTCAGGGAATGGGGAGGAGCAGGGAGGGCTGGGCTTATGGGTGTAAAGGCAAAGCTAGTTTTGTTGTTTACTAACTTTGTGATCTCAGAGAAAGGCGTTAAGTCTCAGTGTTATCAACTATGGAACCGGCACAACCATCCCTCTTGGACCAACAGTCTAGGCAAGTGTGGCTGCACCCTCACCTGCACTCAGCTGTCTTTTGCCAGTCGGACTCCTTAGACTTGGTGACCCATGGGCAGAGTGTGCTGGGGCTGGCATGTGTTTCTGAGCTCATACATGCAGGCCAGGGCTGTATTTTATCCCCATATCTATTTTCAGATGCTAACAGGTTCCTCTGCCTCCTTGAGGGTCACATGGGAAGCAAAGGTGGGCATGATCAGAGTCAGCCATATCAGTCAAAGATAGGCAACATGGAGGGACAGGGGGATAGTTAGGGGCTGGTAGCTATGGTTACCTCATTTGAAAGGCTGTGGGACACTGAGAGGAGACATGAGGCTGGGAGTCAGCTAATCAATGAGACACGATGCTCCAAAGACTGCTCAGGCCCTCTTAGTGCCAGCGTGTGGTTTCTACTAGAGAGAGACCACATGGCCCAGTCATCCTTGGAGGCATGGGAAGTCCACAGCAGCAGCACCTGACCAGGGCTTCCAGAGCTGGGCACAGGGTGGGAGTCACTGAGCTGTCCTTTCCAGCTTGGCTGAAGGGAAGGGTTCTCTACAGTCGGAAGTTGATGAACTATGACCACCTCAGAGGTCATGGATTTCCCAGCACAGATGGTTTTGTGGAGAGCTTTCTGAGGTGCATAGTATAGGCATGTTATATCACACAGCAAGCCAGAAATCACAGAGGACTGGATTGTGTCCCAAAACTCAGTCCGTGCATGACTAGCTGAGTTTACGAAGTACATGGAACAATTTTTGAAGTCATGTGTTTTGTCTTGACTAAATTTGATGCATGCTGTTTATTCATACTAAGGGATACCCACCTCTTAGGAGTAACATAGTTTTATTTTAAAATAAATCCACAGTGATACTGTGTGTGTGTAAAAAATAAGATTGTTAGGTATCACCATGACAGCATGTCTACAGGACTTGCATAACTTGGTGACTGAAAAAGTTCACCCAAAGAATGCAAAGACATTTCATAGATTAGAAGATTCACTGTAAGTAAATATACCAGTTATCCAAATTTACATGCAGATTTAATATAACTTTATCAAAACTCCAGCAAGATTCCTCTTTCTCTGTCTTTTCTCTCCTCTCCTCTCCTATCTCCTTTTTTAAATTTTATTTTTACACACAAACACACACACATGCACACACACACACACACACACAGAGAGAGAGAGAGAGAGAGAGAGAGAGAGAGAGAGAGAGAGAGAGAGAGAGAAAGAGAGAGAGAGAGAGAGAAATGTCAAAAATACTGTAATAATGTGTAGAAACAGTTGGGCTATCTGATTTTAAGAGCTACTACTACCAGAGTAATCAGGTTCATGTGGTATCAGTCGGGGGAGGGACAGTAGACGAGACACTAAGGAGATGACCTAAGAACAGACCCAAGCAAATGTGCCCATTAGATCTTTTGGTTATTTGCCAAAAGCAATTCAGAAAAAGAGACCCCTTTCAATAGACGGTGCGAGAGTAAGGTAGGAACAGATGGTTTGACTGTACAAGCAGTTAGTTGAACGACTGCCTCTCTCCAGGACTCCTGAGCTCCCATAGGTCTCCTCTGTAACTAGTATTTCCTACTATTCAGTGTTTGTCATTTTGTTCTTGACCTGGTTTGCCTCTCAGCTTGTCACTCTCCTTGTGGATAAGGGTGTTCCTCCCTCCATGTGGATCTCCGTTCTCTGCACGATCTGTCCCTTGAGGATACCTTTCTACACTGTACCACTTCCTCCATCTGTTCCATCTTCTCTCATTGCATGTCCCAGGCTTTGAAGAAGTCTGATGGCCTGGAATACCACAATGATGGACGCAATGTGATTTCTATAAAATTGCACACCTTTAAAAAAAATCACCACTTGTCTAGTCACTGAGGAACTATGTCCCTGTCCCTCAGTAAGCATGTGATGACCACAGAAATAGATGTAATAGGGACTTAAGAACATGACCAACCATTTCATCCACCCCCTTCCCCCATGCTCCTACCTTCAGTAGAGGTACTCTAGGCTATGATTCCCAGCTGTAATATAATTGCTGGTTCCAGCCGAAGCTTCTCCTCAGGCAGAACCTGTTCACCCTGGCCCTGAGTTTAATCTGTGGGAAGGTGTCTTCAGCTGGCTCATGGCAATGGCTCCACATTAAGGAATATACCTTACAGTCCATAAGTTCATCCAATCTCTGCCTGACATCTCAGCTATTATAAAGTCCTCGCCCAGAACACAGTGAGGGCCAGAATAAATAGGATCAGGGAAGGAAGTTTCTGTAGTATTTGAACCATTCGCATGGCCCAGCAGATCCTCATCCCTACCATTCTTTGTTCTAGCAAATCTCTAAGCACCTTGACATAAGCTAACTCCATAATGAAAAGGTGATATTATAGTGTCTCCCTTTCCAACACATTGGATGCTTTTGAGCTCCTGGCTTCAAGCAAGACAAGCACCCTAGTGATGGATACTGTATAGGCAGGGGTGTGAGGAGCACTCCTTGATACAGTGCAGGCAAGGGTGTGGGGAGCACCCCTTATACAGTGCAGGCAGAGGTGTGAGGATCACTCCTTGATACAGTGCATACAGGAGTGTGGGGAGCACCCCTTTATACAGTGCAGGCAAGGATGTGAGGAGCACTCCTTGATACAGTGCAGGCGGGGGTGTGAGGAGCATTCCTTGATACAGTGCATACAGGAGTGTGGGGAGCACCCCTTGATACTGCGCAGGCAGCAGTGTGAGGTCTCCTGGGAGCTCACTTGATTGCTGGCATGTGTGACGACAGAGGCCTACTGCTCTTTCCACAACTCATTTGAGGTAGATGAAGATCAGGTTTTGCTAAGGTCCTATTGACAATGACTTAAGAAACTGCAAAGAAGGATCTAGAATGCTCTCTGGTTCTGTTAGCATTCTCCCCCAAGGGTACCAAAATGAGATCTTGAAGCAAACAGAGCCTCATTATAACTCAGACCTCTGCCAGAGAGCATCTTGCTTGCCAGCAGAGGCCCCAGGGAATGTTCAACTGATCTTAGTTAAATGGCTCCGAAAGTGGGAAGCAAAGAAGCTTGCCAGCACCAGGACAGCACCCCAGACCTAACCCAATCATGATGAACTGAACTGCCCCCTCAGGGGCACTTTACCATCTCAGTCTCCCTTGGGAAGGTGAGCTTTCTGCACAAGCAGCAGATACTTGGCTATTGCAAAGTGTATTGTCAATATCAGGGGTCGGCAGAGAAGTTAGGATGATGGAAAACAGATAAAGGCAGGAGTTGGTGATTGGGTTCCTCCTGGGGAGCATTCCAGTCTGGGCAGAGAGGCAGCCAGGCTGGGGGGTAGGGAGTGGTCTCTGTGTCTCCACTAGGAGCTCCAGATTGGCTGAGTCCATGGGAAATGTTCCTGCCTGCGGAGAAACACACAGAGTGCAGGACAGCGAGTTCTCATGCTGAGGTGGTGGCACAAATACCCAGACACCCCTGCTACAGATGTCACACATTGGCCAGTGGGTGACCATTAGTTTCTTGCTGGAACATCTGTCCTTAGCCCAGGCCCTCCATGGCTAATCTGCCTTCAGAGAAGTAAAACCAAGACATATTTCTGAAACCTGACAATATCAGTTTCTCCTGCTGAATTTGTCACCTTGAAAAACTACCCAGAGCCTCTTCCTCCAGGAAGTCCAACTTCTCAGCAACACAGGCTTCCCTCTGCCTTGGCTATACCTAGGCAGAGTTGGCTAACATACTTTCTGCTCAGCAAGGCATTCCTTGCAGGCAGGGTATACCGATCCTTAGTCACTCCTGGCTAACTCAACTTCTGGTGCAAAGTCGGTGCTAAATGAACATGTTAGATCCACAAATAAATGTTGTCTTGATATTAACTTTGCAGGAGCAGTTCACAAGATTGGTGTATAAACTGAGTCCTTCTTAAATATCCCTTCTGATATTTGAGTTTTACAATAGAATCTGACTACCGCTTACTTCCTAAGGAGCATCATTTCTCCTGTGACTGACCACCAGCCTCCAAATCCATGGCAACTGCTCCAACCCAGCGGGGCAAGCAGACTGTGGCTACCCTGGACCATGAACTGAGGTAGGAGGCAGTTCTTTGACTCTTCTGATAATGCTCAGCACTGGTGGATTCTGTTAAATAGACGTGGACTCACTGGGTTGAATGGTTCCGGAGGACAGCCACTTCAGCTTGTCTAACACATATGCACACAGAGACCCACCCTCGTTTTCATGATCCCCTGGCATGGTCTAGAGTCTAAGGGGAGGGATGTCCAGTTTCAGTCTCTCATCTCACACCATCTAGAATCTGTTTGGGTTTAGGCTGATCTTCACTATGGGTTTATTTCAAGAGCATCTGTGTCCTTCCTTACCATCTCTATCCAATAGAGAAGCTATAATGTCAATGCTGCATTCCTTAAAGGGTAGGTTCTTAAGGTGGTGCTAGTGAGAGGTGGTGGAATCCTTAGGGGATAGAGCCTAATGGGGGGTGCTTAGGTTACTGAGAGAACACCTAAATTCTAGCCTACTCTCCAATGTTGCTCCCTTATCCTGAGGTTTATAACTCATTTTACTTGACTAACCCTTCTACCTCAGTGTGTTATACCACAAGTACAAAGAACAACACCAGTGGATCAGGAACTAGAAGCTCTGAAACCATGACACCAAGTAAACATTTTATCTTCATACATTGACTATTTCAGGTCATTTGTAATAGTGACAGGGAGCTCATTAATGGAAGGGCCACCCTCAATCCAACCCCTGGCATCAGGCATCTAGAAAAGGGAGGTCTTGATTCTCCCTAGGAATTTTGGGGAAAGAGCAGTCATAAGGCCAAACAGTGAACTTACACAGCTGTGGTTTGAATGAGGAAGGCCACAAAGGCTCAAGTGTTTGAATGCTTCATTCCCACTTGGGGGAACTGTTTGGGAAAGATTAGGAGGCGTGACCTTGTTGGAGGAGGTGTGTAACTGGGTATGGGCTTTAAGTTTTCAAAAAGTCCATGCCATTCCCAATTAGCTTGCAAGTGCCTCACCCTCTCCCTGCCTCCTGATTACAGGTCTCAGTTACTGCTCTAGTACCATGCCTGCTTGCCTGCTGCTATGCTCCTTACCGTGATGGGCATGGACTCACTCTCTAAAACTGAAAACCAAAAATCCCCCACTAAACTCTTTCTTCTCTAAGTTGCCTTGATTCTGTTGTTTTAACCACAGCAATGGAAATGTAACTAAGACATCATGCTGAGAGCAATGACAGTCATCCTCACGTCCACAGGATCCACATCCATGCATGTAATTGACCACAGATCATGTGACTGGAAATGTACCTTGGTCTATGATAATAATATCTGTATTGAGTAAACACATTTTTCTTTACTGCACCCCAAACCACACTTCATGGCAACTCTTTTCATGTTACATGCATTATTGAATATTGAGTGCTCTAAGTAATCTAGAGATGATTTAAAGTATAAAAGAGAAGGTACTTAGTCCACGTGTGACCACTCCACCAGTTCATATCAGTGATTGCAGCATCTATGATTGTGGTGTATGTGGGGATCTTGGAATCAGCCTTCCATGGATACTGTCTTTGTTAACCTCTAATTACCAGGAAAAGCTGTAGGCAGTTTTTTGTTGTTATTTGTTCCAGAACAGAGTTGTCTTCAAGGTAACATGATTTCTTCTTTGCTTCATCTTAATCAAATAATTTCAAGATCAGTCTCAGAGTGCAAGGAGAGTGTTTGGAGGTTGCAGGTCTGTGTTCCAGCAGCAGGGATGCTCAGTTGCAGAAGAGAGCAGTCTATTCTTACTGCGAGTGCTCACGGGGAAGTACCAGGCGCATGAACTTCCATCTGCCATGTTGTTCACATTCAGTTCCAGCTCCAGCCCCAGTGAACTGTCTTTGAAGCTAGGACCTTTAAATGGATAAAACTTAGTTCAAGTCAAAGGCAGATTATAATTCAATAAAAACGTGGCACCGTTATAAGAAAACGAAGAAACTGTTGTGCACAGAAGAAAGGCCATATAAGGACATGCAGAGAAAGTAGCTATGTAGAAGCCACCCTGCTGATACCTTAACCTCAGACTTGCAGTTTCCCCAGATGCCTTTCTGCTGTGGGAGTCTCCCAAGCTGTAGTATTCTGTTATAGCAATCTGATCGGGCTAAGGCAGGCACATACCCAAGAAATGAATAAGAAGGATGTTGCAGCTCATATGTGTGAAGGTCTAGTATGAGTGACATTTCAGGTGTTTATAGATACTTTTTCTCCTTTATGTGCCCAGAAGAGGACAATGATGCTAAAATTTAGCCAGCAAGCAAAGTCCAACTCAAGAGATGTCTGACTCTTGAATTTCAGGTAGATTTGGGGAATTCATAGGGTGGTTACAGTCATTTTCAGGGTACACTTAAACTTTGGTAAAGTTAGAGTTATATTCCTAAACAAAATGAACATCACTGTGGACCAGACGACAGAATAAATGAACACACACAACACAGACTGCTGCTGAAGGAATGAATGCTGGCCTACCAAGCCAACTGCCCAGAAAATAGGACCAAACTCCATCCACTATCAGGAGGGATCCTGAGTCAGGCTCCCTGCAGGAAGAACATAAGGAGGCTGGGCTCTTGGCCACAGTGACTAGAGATCCGCTTGGAAACAATGTTTGTAGCTGCAGGTAGTGATAAACCTGTCTCAGGGGTGGAGGGAAGAACAGAAGTAGCTAGTTAGTCATCTGGCATTTAAGGCAAGCTGGGTCCTAGCCTGGGAACATGGTGCCATCCATGTGGCCAGGAACCCTGGACCACAAACACCAGGGTGTAGGGAAAAGCCACAGCATGACTGTCAGACAGCAATGAAAGTAGGGAGCAGAAAGAAGAGTTCAAAGAGGAAACTCTGTTCAAAGAGGAAAAACAATTAAATTGGGGACACTGTCATTCAAGTCACTACTTACTCGGTAGTTCGGTTTTTCCATTTAACGTTTCAATAGCTGTCCTGAGCTAATCTTTTCTCTCTACCATGATCTCTTAAGAAACAGAAAAAACCAGACCTTGCGTGTTCTGTTGTGTGTCATGAGGCAGTTGGCATGTAAGTATGTCGGTGCCTAGCTGCAATGTTTTTGGGATGGTTGTGAAGGAAGGTGGTAACTCGGTGTGGCAGCCAGGGTGAGGCTTCCTGGAGAGGAAGCCTCCCTGCCAGATCTTTAAGATGCACGATGGAGTCCAAGCATCTGTCACCACAAAGACACAGCTTATAGGCTAGCTAGCCAATGGATATCTGGCTCTAGTTGATGTAGACCACAGCTGGCAGATGGACTGTCATACAAAGGCACAAATACTCGGACATTGTAGTGTGGTGGGTGGATTACAGTAATTAAATGGTGAGAGTTGTTTCATTCCCAGTTTTCACAGGCATGGAAACAGCTGGAGAGGCTTTGCCGCTGATCAAAGGTTCTGTAACTAATTAAGAGTTCATGATCAGACCCCAGGTCTCCAGCCCCTAAGCCCTGGCTGAGTTCGATACTCTCCTTATATCTCTTCATGTCTGTCTCATTTTTATTCAAATAAATGATGATCAAGAATTATAGTTTCCTGTTGATGGGGAACTTGGGGCATGCACCCGGGTGTGTGAGTTTGTGGCGAATTAATGTGGTTTTGTCTGCTCTGTGAGCCAGATATCCATTAGCCAATCTCTAAGGCAAGCCTCTGCGGGTGACAGATGTTTGGATTCAGTTATGACGAAGGAAAAGCAGCTTTGTCATCCAAGGAAAGAAAGCATTGTTTGAGGGAAAGGGAAGCCATATATAACATTGGTGGTGAATATTGTTCATTGTAGAGACACAGTCTTAAAGTGCCTGTTTAGAAGAGGGTAATGCATCCAGAAGCTTTTAACCCACTGGATTTAATTGCATCTGAGTGCCAAAGTAAACCCCTGTTCTCAAAGCTCCAGCTCGCCTCTGAGTCCTTACACTTGCTCCCAGCTGTAAGCAGAGAATGGAAGGCAGATGCTTGGACTGAGCACAATGCATATAAAGAATTCACATGTGAGCCTCTGGCTGCTGCATCCTTGCATCAAAAAGGATGTCTAGGCTGAAGGAGAGAGGAAAAGCCGGTGCCACAGCCAGGTCTAGTCTCTTGCCTAGCTCCAATTCCTTGCATGCAATCAAGACTTAGGTAAATCAACACTATTGCATGAACTGAACTGAATATTTGGCAGTTTAGCTTAAGACTCATTACAGTCTAATGATTAGGGGTGATTATTTTAAAGGGGAAGGTATATGTCATACGCAGACGCTCTGCCGGATATTCTGGGTGACTTGTACTGTCTGAATAGCCTCATTTCTTGGGCTGTTCCTATTCTGCCCACAGCTTGATTTTTGGCCACCCCAAACTCCATTACCATTCTGCCATAGGTGCTGGGAACACAAAAATAAGCCAAGACTCTTCATTTGTTTCAAAGAGCTTATGGGAATGTATTTTTTTTTTCCTATGAACTCTGGCGGGGTAGTTTGGTTTCTGGTTTGGGCACAGAGTCAGTGATAGCTCGTCTTCAGTGCCTTTTCTTTGGGATGAGCACGTTTAAACAGAAGATGATCTACACTGGTGGATGCAGAAATAGACAATGTGTGGATGTCTGGACAGTTTTGCAAGTCAGGGAGATCTTGAGTAGCTCCAGATGCCTGGATCATAGGAGACAAAGTGAGTGTTATGGGCAATGGATTAAAAGCCAGAGAGGTGGGCAGGCATGAATTGGAAGGGGCTGAAGGGGCCTTTTTCTTCCCATTGAAGTCAGTGGAGATTTAACAAAGAGAATTTTTAAGACAAGGAAGTGGGTCCTATTTACGTTTTAAGAATGATATTTATGATGTGAAGACGATGTAATTCCTGAGTCTGGGTGATAGAGGGAAGAGAAGGATGAGGCCGATAGCAGGATGATCCACGAGGAGTCTGCTGCTTTAGTCCAGGGGAAAATGGAGTTGCTTCAATCCAAGAAAGACCAGTGAGAACTAAGGGGTGGAGTCTTGAAGGAGACAGTCCAGACAGAGATGGAATCCATACCACTTCTGACCTTTGAGTAGAATACAGTGAGGGAGCAGTGAACACATGAATGCTCCATTTTCTCTACTGAAGTGAGCATCTAGAGAACAGTGATATCATCAGCTTTGAAAAATAAACTTGGATTTTAGTAACTTCCCCAAACTGGCTAGCTCATACAGTGCTTGCTGTCAGAGGGCACTAGGCAGGCCGCTGGGGTAGAACTGTCATCAAATGTCCCCTCAGTTGTGAACCCTGTGTGCTACACTACCAGCTGCCCAGTCAAGAAGTACCCACTGGTACAATAGTGGAGGCCAGCAGTGGGGTAACTGGCTGTTTCCTGGTTTGAATTTGAGACCCACTCCTCAGAAGGAGTCCACATCTGATACTATGAACCAGGTCAATAGCTTTTGGTTAGAGAGGTCCTAACAGGGAAGCTCCTGCTATTGTTTTGCTAAATGTGTCAACTAGGAGGGGACAGAGAGACAGCTCAGCTGGTCATACAAAGCAACCAGGGGAGTCCCCTTAACCATTCAGGGATTTCTACTTAAGCCAAACTGGAATTTGTGACTTTAACACAGAAAGCATTTCAGGCCAGCCCAGTCTGAAGCAGAGTAGAATATTTTATTAAAGGTATTTCAATATAGGCTTAAGCACAAGAGAGGCACGCTGAAGAAATTAAGACACAACCTTTAGTACAGATGTGTCTCAAAGAAGAATGTCAGAGGGGAAGTTCATGCCCAAAGAAAAATACAAGCATCCTTGAAGGAAATTTCCAATCGATTTTCTTAAGAGTAGCCAAAGTTAGCATTTTGATTGAATTTAAGCTTCATTTCCAAGACTGTCTAAAAATCCCTTTCCCTTTTCTTTCCTTCTTGATAAGTGAGATTATAATATGGTGGGTTTGAAGATACCTTGACAAGTGCTTTAATACACACCCCTTTCCTGTAAATGAGACCTTTAGAGAATCACATCCTGGAAGGGAGACCTGCCTTAAACGTAAGTTGTCGACTGTTCTGGGATTCTTCTTCACTGACCAGAGACCTCAGCTAGGTTCCTGAGTCAGGGCTCCCTTCCTCTTTCCACTCTCCCTCCCCCCACATTTCCCTGTCTTCATATGCTAGCACAAATGTACATAGCTATTCCCACCAACTTGCCATCTAAATAGCCTTGGTTGTACAACTAGATTAGTGCTAATATCAGCCTTGGTCAGAGGAGTTCTTATTTGCAGTGGACAGCAGTTAACTTCAGAGACTCAGAACCAATCGAAGCACTGAGAAAAGGGGACTATTGACTGTTCAGTCATAACAGGGCTGCTATATGATCCCTCCAAGACAGGTTAGAAAGCATATAAGGCATAAGAAGGGGTGTGGTGGGGTGAAGCCCTGTCTTCAAGACATGACGTCACTACCACACTCTTGATGTCACAGCAGTTGTGGCTACTAGCATAAGATCTAGGCAAATTGGTCCTGTCAGTCTCTTATCATGGGGGACAAGGGCCTGCAAGTCTTCCCCTGAGGGCTGGAGAGATGGCTCAGCAGTTAAGAGCACTGGCTGCTCTTTCAGAAGTTCTGAGTTCAATTTCAGCAACCACCTGGTGGCTCACAACCATCTGTAATGGGATCATATACCTCCTCTGGTGTGTCTGAAGACAGCAACAGTGTATTCACATACATAAAATAAATAAATAATTCTTTTTTAAAAAATAAAAAGTCTTCCCCTGATCTGAAGACCTGTAGACAGATAGTGGTAGCTAGTGAGCAGGGCACACAAGGATCTATAAGTAGATCATGGTCACTGTGGGGAAGGAAAGATGTTTTCTTCAGTGGTGTAGTCACTGGTAAGAAGCCCATGGTCCTGTAAATAATCCTATAAACAACCCCAACGAGCCTCATTGCATCATCAAATAAATCAATGAAGACATGAGAGTAGAAGAGGGACCAGGTGAGAAGAAGAAGGGTGTTGTGGAGAGTGGGACAGGAAATGGAGAGCATAATACAAGGAGGATATGATAGAAACACATTACACACATACAAAAATGCCTTAATGTAACCATTGTCACATATAATTAGCATATGCTAATACAAAGTATCAAAATATTCTAATACAGCATTTTCTCCATTTATCCCACACTCATTTCCTTTATTTATCACAGCTAATGAACCAATATTGATATACATGTTTTATTTGAAGCCACGGTTTACTCAGTGTTCCTTATGTTTACCCAATGCTACTTTCTTCTCCAGGATTCCGTCCTGGACACATCACATTTATGTCTCACATCTCTCTCTATCCTCTCACTAATGATGCTTTTCAGCACTCAGACTTGAAGGGCACATACAGGTCAGGCACTGGGGATTTTCACATTCAGCTCTTTGTTTATTTTTTGTATTATGGTGCTCCACTGTTTGGTCCATAAAGATGTAGGATTGCTGCCTCTCCTTAGGAGTTTATGATTACACACTGTTGCGCCTGTCCTCAGCAATTTTCTTGTGTCTGAAGCTTAAGTGCTCCTCCTAGAGCTACCCCTGCCTTCTTTGATGGCCTTTGCAAGAGATGTTCTTTCCATCCTTGCACTTTCAGACAGTCTGTAGTATTATAGTAAAAGCAGATGTTTAGTTGAGTATCATTTTTAATTCATTCTGTCTTTTAAATAGTGTGTAGACACATTGACAGTTGTTGGCTAGGTCAACCATTAGGCTGTGGTAGCTAAAACAATCATCCAGGAGACAAAGAAACCTTAGCCAAGAGAGCTGAGAGTGGCTTCAGAACCTACAAGAAAGGTACTGTGGGAGCAGGGCAGCAAGCAGACTGGATATGGCAGAGGACAGGGCCTTCAAGAATTATCATGCCTTAGTCACTGAGGAGGCCTTCTGTGCAATTTCTCAAACATTATAGTGTAAAGAGTGTCATTGCTGTGGCCTAAAGACAAAGAGGGGCTGGAAAGATGGCTCAGTGGTTGGAATACACACTGCTTTTGCAGAGAGACTCAAGTTTGCTTCCCAGCACCCATGTTCAATGACTCACAACCACCCATAATTCCAACTTCAAGGGCTCTGGCACCCCCTTCTGGCTTCCAAAGACATCTGCACACATGTGCACACACACCCACAGACATGGACACAGATATGTATTCATAGTTTAAATTTTTAATTTATAAAAAAAGGAAGAAAGAAGATGTCACTTTCATTCTTGAGAATAGGAAATGATCCAGGAAGATTATCTGATATATTATCTGGTGTCAAGCTGCTAGTAAAATGACTCAATAAAGATATAAACTGTATATGGTGTCTGAAAGCCAAACCCAGAAGTCTCCCATATAGTGTTGGAAAGGAAAGAACTGGTGAAACAGGAACATCACTACAGCATCCAGGTACAACCATCTTCTACAGCATCCAAGTAAGACCATCTCTACAGCAAAGCAGTAGACTATGACTACAGTAACCAAGTCATGCCATCAGCTGTAACCAAGTAGGATGGACCATACCTACAGTAACCAGAAATGCACTTTGGATATCTATCTCTGATCTATCAATATTGACATTGACACAGAGATATTTAGTGTTTCTCTCAGTCTCTGTCATCTCTCCAGGCTTAAAGACTGCATGATAACATGCTTATCTCTCATTTCCCAATTTTACCTCTACTAAGATATTGTCTGGATACTACAGGATTGTTCTAGCTCTTGTTGTTTAATAAATGATCATTAAACTAACTGGTATCCACAATAATTTTGTCACTGACAGATGTTGAAGGTCAGGACATACAGTGGCTTACTTGTGTCTGCCTCTTGATATTTGGGATTAGAGGAAGCTGGCAACATCAGAAGATATTTTTACTCATTCATCTGGTGCCTGATACAAGCTGGATTCCCAGCTGGAGGCCGATTCTCAGCTGGCCTCTGAATTCCTTTCATAAGATGGAAGTTGTGTTGCAAGAGGAGGTGCCCTACAAGAGGTGCTGTGACCAAAGGTGGGATCTCTTCTGATCCACTGTGGGACTGTGCAGCATCCTCTCCACTGTTGGTTACATATAAGTCACTAGAGACTACAACGTGGAGGAGCCCCTGTCCTAATGGGAGCTTGGCAACATCTCTTTGCAAAAGAGCACTGGGCAGGGTGGTGCTGTTGATAGAAAAAAATTTAAATGCTCTTAGCCAGAATGTTCTACTCCTTTCTGCTTCCAGAAAAACCTGAAAAGAAAATGGAAGTGTAGTCAGGGAGGCTGAGTGGTGTGAGCTGAGGAAGGACTTCACTATTAGTTAGAAGAACTGATACTGGACAGCTCAGAAGGGCAGTGTGCAAATATAGTTTAGGGAACCTTTGTATCCTAACTTCTCCAAAGTGCTCTGCAGCTCTGGAGTACCCATAAACACCGTGGATGCCATGTTTAAACGTCTGCCCCAAAACATGTGTTGGAAACATAATCCCTTCTACATGTATCTTAGGGTTTTACTGCTATGAACAGATAACACCATGACTAAGGCAACTCTTATAAGGACAACATTTAATTGGGGCTAGCTTACAGGTTCAGAGGTCCAGTCTGTTATCATCAAGGTAGAAACATGGCAGCATCCAGGCAGACATGGGGCAGAAGGAGCTGAGAGTTCTACATCTTCATCTGAAGGCTGCTAGAAGATTGGATTCCAGGCAGCTAGGATGAGGGTTTTAAAACACAAGGCCACAGTGGCACACCTATTCCAACAATGCCACACCTATGCCAACAAGACCACACCTCCTAATAGTGCCAGTCTCTGGGTTAGGCATACTCAAACCACCATGACAGGTAGCCCAGCATTACGGGGAGGTATGTCTTCATGGGAGGCATTTAGGTCAAAAGCGCTTCGTGCTTATGGATGAATTGATGCTCATTTAAAAGGCCCAGGAGTTTGTTTGTTTGTTTATTTATTTATTTTGCTTTCTTTCATTATCTCTTTGACCTTCCATTATGTAATGATGCAACAAGAAAACTGGGAGGTGGAGGAACATGACTTTAATCCCAGCACTTAGGAGGCAGAGGCAGACGGATCTCTGAGTTCGAAACCAGCCTGGTCTACAGACTCAATTCCAGGACTGCCAGGGATAAACAGAGAAATCTTGTCTCAGTTCCTTGATTTTGTACATCACAGTACATCCTACTAAGACTTTCTGTTACGGTAGTAGAAGCAGGCTAAGACAGAGCCCCAGGGTGGATTCTTCTCTGGAAGGTGAACTCATTTCCATGGAAAATGACTTAAAATGTATGAAATTAGCTCACAATGTGACATCCTCATAACAAGTCCCTAGATTAAAGTGACTAGTCCAAGTTCAGATGAGAAGGTGTCTCACCCTGAAGGAGTCACTCATTAAAACTGCCCTTTTGCTGAGGGAATGGAAACATTGTTACTCGGGTTAGACCGCAAGATTGGACTATGAACTCAGACCCTGGGACTCAGGCAAACTCTCCTGTTAGCTTGCATTGGTTTCAGAAGAGAAACAAAGTATCTGGGATGGAGTGGGAGGCAGTAATTGGATGGTGGGGTTGTGGGTATCGCTCCTCCATGATATGTATGTTGGAGTTAGTCTGAAGGTGCCTCCAGATCCTGTAGGCTTTCCTGATTTAAATGCCCCATCACACAAATGGCACATTCAAAAAGAAAAACACATTTGGGTTCAGCGGGAACTCAAAGGGGCTTTACAAAAGTCCTCTTATTTGGCTTATAGGTCTCCCAGGCTTTGTGTGTTTTGTTTTCTTGCACTGAGTGATGGAGAATGTAATTAAATGTGAACATTAAAATGTCAGGCAGTAATTAACAAAGGGACTGTGTTAGCTGCCAGGTCCAACTCCTTCAGATAGGTCCAAGCCAGCAGGCTTGACTAGTGGGAGTTCTGTGAGGCCCGCACCTCCCAAAATGCACCCTTCCTGCTTCAGAGGAAGAGACAGCTCATTCATTATTGCTTGAGGCTAGTTATCTGGAGTGCCTGCTTGGGTCTGGGTGCCTGGCTTGACCCAGATACCAGGTCCCTGCTTCAGGCACTCACAATTACCAGGTTGCACTAAGGCTCAGAAGGGTTTTCCAGGTCACCACCAAAACCTTACCAGGGTCCAAGATGACCTGACAGAGACCTCATCAGAGCTTACCAAAACCACATGGTAGATGTATAGAACTCACCAGGACCTCTCTTAGCTGCTTTCCTACTGCCACCTCTCCTATCCCCTTAGCACCAGGCATTGCCTTCCTACACAGCCCCCCACTCCCTCAAACACCTGTACTTGACTTCCTCCAAACCCAGTCCCATGGTTTTCATGACTCAAGGACATCTTTACTCTACCTACCGAGACTCTAGTGGATTTTCCAGGGTCAGCCTAATATTTACCACACTAGATAATTCTTCCCTGGTTCCCCATCTAGAAAAGCCCTCCTGCCCCATCTCTTTCTCTCGAGGTACTCCCTTGTCTTTTTCTCTGCATTTACCACAGTGTGTAAATACATTTATTCCACTGCCTCCATTCTTTTGTCTCCCTGCTTCTCTGGCCTGTGGCTTCCTTGAGATGAGGACCCCACCTTTTCTGGCTGTCTTTATGTGTGTATGGGGGCAACATGGAGGAATAAAGAATCCTAAACTGGATATCTAGGGTGTGACTGAACCACTCAGGGGTCAGTTTCAATGGCCTGTGAACCATTGAAAGTCTCTGAGGGTTAAGCCATCCCCAGTTGCTGACTGCCCTCCCTACTTGGGAGAAAGATGTGTGCCTGTGCACCGCTCTCCCGGGAGTAGCCTGTGTGGACATAGCCAGAGCTAAGGGATCCACAGGCACCAGGCATGCATGCATGTGGAAGGTGGCAGGTCCTGTTGTTGGGTGAGCCCAGAGCAACTGTGGGCTCAGCCTCCTCCCCATCCATCTCTGCTGCTTGCTTCTGGATCTCCTTCACTCAGATCTTCCTTCTCCCCACTACAGGGTGACCCTGGCTTCTCTCAACTTCAGACCTCTCTTCCACTCTCTGAGAGAACTCCTGGCATCTGGTAAAGTTACCTGTCCCTGTCCCACTGTGAAGTTGATTCAAGTCTTTTAGTAGCTAAAGTTCTGCCGGGCGGTGTGAAACTTTTGCCTTCTAGCACATCCCTGAAAGGTCACTAATGACACTTTCTAAACACGCCACACACACCCCTACACTCTCCACACTGTTGTGTCTTGACCTCACATACAACAGTCTGCCCTTAGATCACACTTCTTGCCTGGTACAGGGCTCATTTCCTGGGTCTTGCCAAGGCTGACCCTGCTTTTCCTATGAAGCTAGCTGTGTGACTACCTTCTTTATTCCACTGCTGCACTGAACAGCCAGATGCAGTTCTGCACCACGTAGGCACTTGCCTCCTGGTGTTATGATTGGACCCTACGGTAATATACCATCTGATAAAGCTCTTCCACTAGCTCCTTTGTATACGGTAGAGTCTGCCATTTGACCTGTCCTCTTCTGTGTCTTAGAAACATGAAGATAAAATTGTATAAGGAGTGCATATACCCAACTGCACAAATGGAGATGTCTATCTCTGGGTTCTGGTGAAGCATAGCCTAGCTAGAACATTGCAATATGGAGGCCTACCTTGAGTAGGTGAGGCATGTGTTACAAACATGCATTCTTCAGGTTAGAGAGATGACTCAGCAGTTAAAAGCAGTGGCTGCTCTTTCAGAAGAGCTGGGCTCAAGTCCCAGCACTTACATGACAGCTCACAACCATGTGCAACTCCAGTCCTAGGGCATGTGACATCCTCTTCTGGCCTTCAGAGGCACCAGCATGTATGTGTGGGTGAGGGTGGCAGGTGTACAGAAAGCGAAACACTCATATAAACAAAATAAAAATACATTCAAACAAAATCTCACAAGAAAGTTAAACAAATAAGCAGAAGCATGTGCTTATCCGTGCTTCTGAGATAAGGGTGTGTGGTGCCAGCTGCCCCTGTCCTGACTGACAATGGCCTCATTGGAACTCTGACAGTGTGCACTCTAACTTCTCTGTTTGCCAAAACATCCAGAATGTTTCCAGAAAAAACAAAGAGGCTCCATCTCTCCACATATTCCACAGTCGATACAAGACACAGAAAGTTCTCTTATTTCAAAACCTGCATGTTCAAGTGCTTAAGTGAGCTGCAAGGGGCCTGATATTCCATCCTCAGTACCAAACCGTGGCTCAGGGAATCTTGCTGTCTTATAGACTGAGAGGCAGATTTTAACTCAGCAGGAGGGCCCCCAAGTGAGGAAAGCACAGCTGGAAAGAGACAGGGTCCTGACAGCTACTTCCTAGTTAGGAATTTGAGAATCTGGAGGGGAAATGGGAAACCAGAAGAGGAGGAAAAAGGAACATAGGGAAAGCAATGGCATTGCGGAGACACTGGTCAGGGAGAATTGTGATGGTGATGCTGGATGTGGAGCCCTGGGAGGCAGAGAGAATGGGGAAGCAGAGAGGATAGGAGAGGCAGAGGCTGTAGGCAGGGGCAGAGATGTCTACATAGGGACTCTGGTTGGGAGAGGATCTTGTCTCCATCCCTCAAGCAATAATAAAGCTAAATGAGTTGAAAATGGAACTGTTTACTTAAAAGAAAGTGCACAACTGTGTGGAAAGGGGGTGACTGACAATGGCAAGGGGAGGGCTTAGTGCTAGAAGAGGTGATAGCCATGGGCAGAGCTCAACCAGTTGTAAGTCTCTGGGAGGGCAACACTTTGAGATCTGGGGTAAACTGAGCACTGGGCAAGGCACAGCCAGGTGCCAAAGATATATTTACTCTGTGATTGATACCCCTGGATAGTAGTATCTCCATGATCTTGACAAGCTGCTTCCTTAGACCTGAGATAATCTTCTATTAGCAGTAGACACCTCTGATGTTACATTCATTGTCAACTTGACTGCATTTAGAATCATGGAGGAGACATATTTTTTAGGTGTGCCCATGAGAGTGTTACCAGTGAGAAAAACTCACTCTAAATGCTGTGACACCATATTGTGTACTGAGAGTGTATGCTGAATAGAAGAGGGAAAGGAGAAAGCCTGGTGAACATCAACACTCCCCCTTCCCCTTCCCCCTCTGCTACTTGACTGAAGATTTAGTATGAAAAGACAACTCCTGATTTAACTACCACACCTGGACTGTGCCTTTCAAGCCACAAGTCAAAATAAATCTTTCCGAAGCTACTTCATATCAAATATTTGGTCATAACGGAAAAGAAATGTGATTAATAGAGGAACCGGGCAGTGGCTATAACCATGCTATTTGAAATTCTTTGGAACTGATTTGTGGGAGGAAGATAGAAGAGACAGAAGCCACAAGCCAGAGAAGCCTTAGAATACTGTAACCACAGCGTAGGGGGCCATTCTGTGAGAGTTCAGAAGACCAGAACACAGAGAGAGACAGCAGACTACAATTATGACATTCAGAGGGAAACAAGAACTCTAACAGGATCTGGACTAGAAACTACTTGTGTTTCTTTGTGGCAAGCAATCAGTCTGTGTCCTGAAAATCTGAGCGAGGCTGAGTTCCAAATTAAGGAACAAAATTGTTTGACAAGGAAATTTCAAGAAAGTACGGTACTCAGCGTGTGGTATGGCTCCTGCTCACTGCCACCAGTCACAATATGGTGAGGACATGAAGTAGAAGGATGTTTAAATACGCAGTCTGGTGGAGAGAGGAGTAAGAAGATGGTTGAAATCCTGGGCACAATAAAGAAGGTTAGTCAGAACTGACTGCAATTGTGAAGGTGGTGTCTATGATTAAATAGAAACTTTTCACATTTTGCACTTGGCGAGCAGGTATGTAGGTAAGATCTACCCACCTTGAGCTGCAGTGTGATGATATAAACTCTTCAACAGTCACTTAAAAGAACACCTTCAGGTCTTCTTGCCTGAGCAAGGGCACTGTACCCCAGTTTCAGCAAGACCATCACCCAGAGGACTCTGCAGCCATGAAAGGAGACCAGGTTATATCCTGAGCTAGCAGCAGAACTTAGTGTCATCTATACGGTGCTATGATAGATTCATTGTGTGGAAGTTCCCAGTGGGCCTTGTGTGATGCTGTGAATGAAAAGCCAGAGTTGCACTGGAAACCCTAGGATATAGCTTCAGGCAACAAGTGGGCCCAGCAGAAGAAAGAGGCCACATGTTTCCCAGGCAACAGAACCTGAGAGGTGAGGGCTGCCAAAGTCTATAGAGCACAGGTAATAGTCTCAAGAGCCCCAGATGCTGTACATAGAGCTGCAGGGTTTAGTGTCTTACTTGCTGAGTTTTGACCTTGATTTGGTCCAGTATCTCCTTGGCACACCCTCATCTCTCCTTTTGAAAATGGTAATCTTTACTGTATGCCTTTGTGCATTAAAAAATATAAACATGTTAAATTAATTAGGCCTTACAGTTAGTTGGTCAATTGCTCTGAGTTTCAAAATAGACTTTGAACTTAGACTTTTCAACAGTGTTCTACTGTTGAAACTAAGGACTGTTAAAGCTGTAGGACATTTATCTCCAAGTATGTCTGTAACATTGTTTACAGAGAGTTTTAACTGAGAAGGGAAGAATTACCCTAATGTGGGCTGATGATCCAGTCTCCGTACAGAGTGGAAAGGGCAGAAGTCTAATGAGTACAGCCAACTATCTGTCTCTACTCCTTGACTGCAAGTATCTGACTGGTGGCTTCATGCTTCTGTAACCCATCCCACAGTGATGAGTTGTATCTCTTCTAACCAAGAGTTACGATAAATCCTTACTCCCTCCAGTTACTTCTTGTTGGTATTTGGTCCCAGCAATGAGAAGTAAATTCATAGATTTTGCCAGAGGAGCTCTTCCTCACCTCTGATTCCTCCTAGGTCATGGCTCCTAGGGTATCTACCATTTGGTTTCTGGTACCCCCCACACCCCTGCCCCACAACAGCTGGTCCTGTTTCTCAGAGTGATGGAGGAACTACAGCGTATGAGGTTTGTGATATCAGTCAAAGCTAAAGGCTAAAACTTCTAAGCTCCTGCTCCTCAGTACTCTGCCAGGAAGCAAGAAGACCATGGTGGAAAAGGGTCTCTCTTCAGACTCTGCAAACCAAGTACAGACCCTAGAGCCTACTGTGGGTCTGGCCCCTGATCAATCTAATTCTTATAGCTAGATGTGACACTTTGACTTCTTGATGTGCTCTAATCTTGATCAAACAGGGTGAGGGGAAGATTGGGAACCTCGAGCCAGCTTATAAGGCCAGTTTAGAATTCTTGTTGATTGAGAATTGAACATGGAGTTAGAATTTGTGAGATATATGTACAAAAGCAGACAGCATAAGTTCATGTATATATTGCTCTTCAGGGGGTCATCCTTGGCCTGCCCTATTTGTCCTGTCTTGGAACCATGGATGAGATTGTATGACAGTACATATAGCCAGCAGCAGACTGCAGAGCAGTCCTGCATTCCCAGGGTGAGACAGCCCCAGCACAGCTTGGCCCAACGCTGCAGTAAACATCCCCTGACACTCAGCCTTCACTCCCTTCTGTTTTATTATGGCATTATTCACCTGGGATTGCTTTTGAATAATGTCGACTTCAAGCGCTTCCTGCATCTGGAGAGTATCAGGAGGGAATTTCAGACATGAAATCCATCAAGTTGAAAAGCTGCTGCATCCTCTCACACTGTCCCTCTTGCAAGCGGTGGCATCCTGCCCTAAACTGCTTTCTCCCTCTTTAGCCAGGCAAGGTCCTCCCCAGTCTGCTGCGCTCCAGAAAGGATTAGATTCCTGACAATGGACCATGGGGGCAGACATATGGACTCATGTATCTAATCTTTATGGACCTCAGTCGCTCCTCTGTCAGATGGGGGATGGGGTAACCATGGCACTACATAAATGTAGTGAAGAGAAGAGGTGATACACGAAGGACACTGATACTGGCAGGTGCTAATACTGCCAATTTATACACGAGTTGCTATTGTCACAAACATAAGACATGCCTCAAGCACCTACCAGGTGTCAAGCAGGAGCATGATGTAGTTTACTTTCTCTACTTATCCTGCATGAATACCCATAGGCCCTCTATAGCTAGAACTCAGGAAGAGAAGCAGAATAATGGTCAGTATGTAGAGTCCTAGTCTCCCGTTTGTGTGGACAATGCTTCCTTATGGGACGAAGGAAGCAGAGGCCACATACCTTTGCTCTCAGGTTGTGCTGGGATTGCAGGGACTCTTTCACAGCAGGGAAAACAGAAGGTCTTGAGGCCTATATGCCCAGGCCATATGTGCTAGCTGTAGAGTTAAACAGACTCCACACCCTCGACCTAGTATTGGAGGCAGATGGTTAGTACCTATTAAAGTGCATCATCCACTCTTCATGATTTTCTTGGTCTTCATTACAGTTGTCTTTTTGTGAAGTCAAGAGTCTTGTGTCCTGATAAGGCCTTGTCCGCCTCCGTCCACAAACCGCATGTCCTTCAGATCCCCCTGACCAAGGAGAGACATATGGACTCATGAGCTTGGTAAAATATAGATCTGATCTGATCTATCTACCTATCTATCTCTCTATCCATCTATTTAACTATAGATATATCTTTTTTCTTCCATTTATCCTACCTTCCCCTCTCAGAAATACAAATATGAGTTACTCTCATTAGCCACAGCAATATGAGCTAAGCTATCATAATACTCAAACTTTGGTGACAGACTCAACCTTTCTATGGGACTTAGTAGGTTATTTTTGGAACTGCAGCAACTCATAGAATAATTTATATAAGACTGTATATTTTGTGTTTTTTTTAATTTTTAAAAATTGTTTTATTTTCTATGTATGGGTGTTCTGCCTTTGTTTTCATGTACCATGTACACGCATGCTGCCCACGGAAGCCAGAAAAAGGCATTAGATCCCCTGGAACCAGAGTAACAGATGATTGTGGGCCACCATGTAGGAGCTGGGAATTGAACCTGGGTCCTCTGAAAGAGCAGCCAGTGCTCTTAACCGTTGAGCCTTCTCTCCAGCCTCCTGTGTCATCTCTTTTGATGTCCTATGAGGAAGAAACATCACTGAGGCTAAGAATCCAGAAATGCCCAAGTATCCATGAGCAGACAGCTTGGTGTCCACATCCCAGCTTCCACCCCCTGCCTGAAGGAGAGCAGTGTCCTCAATAAGGAACATAAGGGGCAGGGGCAAGGGCAGTTATAGAGTTATCATAGCTAAATTAGCAGAGCAAGAACAGGAAGAGGGGAATTTTATGTGTTTAAGATGCCTACTGTGTGCCAACATATACAAGCTACCATCACAAACCAGTCTCACAGCTGACTTTCTCCATTTAATTGAGGTTGGAAGGTGCCATTCCCTTGCCTAAGGGACCCAGTTAGCAGACAGAGTTTAAATATAGTCCTGGGAGTTGGGAAAACAAGTCAAGAAAAAAAAATTTTTCAGAACAGTGGCATGCGAGCTTAGGACAAACCTTTCTGCCTTTCCAGAAGCCCCATGCTGAGGAGGTCTGGGTATGGACAGAAGTGACAGGGAAGAACAGGGAGCTGAAGTTTCTATCTTGCTCTTCCCTGGACCCATGATAATCTAGCAGACACTGTTCCAAAGCGATGTCCCCTCTGATTTTCTTCCTAATCTGTAGTAAGGCAGGTCCAGGAGAGTTAGGATGAATGCCAGGGGAATGGGCTCAGCAGCCATCTAGACAGAGATCCCGGACTACCAGGGAAGATGGTGGCCTTGAGAGAGAGTGGCTTCATTAGAAGTGTCAAGAGTGTGTTTCTCTGCTCCTTATTTGATATACAAAGAGTTTTTAAGCCAATCTGAAGTACAGACACTGGGAGGGATGGGCCAAAGAATATAAAAAAGAAATGTACACACTGCAGTACATATATGTAGGTAAAACACCCAAACACATATAAATAAATATTTCTAAAAGACCTCAGTCTTGTGATAACAACACTAGTCCTCATGATCCAACCCTTTGTGGATGGTGCCTGCTCTCAGCATTGCTGTCCTGGGGATTAATGTTCCAATACATGAACTTGGAGGGACACATCCCACCATAGCAAGTGCTATGAGTACTGCAGTCCTAGACATATGAAATGTGCCTGTGAGAGTTTGTGTGTGTGTGTGTGTGTGTGTGTGTGTGTGTGTGTGTTTCCTTCTGCTGCCAAAACTCACTTTTCTTGAGAACACTTATATAAACTGAATGGGAGGTCTGCAGACTTGATGGTGACATCAGATCTATATTGCCTGACTTCCACTTATGATCTTCAAGACCTGAGCACACTCTAGCCTCTCACTTCCTTCCATTACGCATGAGGCAGTAATCCCAATGGTTCCTTTAAGGCTGTCCATTGTCTCTTGTCTCTGGGCCTGTGCATACAGAGTTCCCCCTGCCTGGAAGGCTCACCCTGTTCTTTATGCTGCTCAAATGCTGATGGTCCCCTTCATCATGTGTCTCCTTCCAGAAGCTTTTCTAGAGTCTTTGGAGGTTACAGTTTAATAATAACAACAGCATGCAGTAACATTGCATGACATGTACTGACTACTGGCTCAGTCTGGGTAAGTCCTACCCTCAGATGTCTTCCTTCTGTCACCTGCTAACAAGTTGCAGATCCTAGTAAGGACACCACTGCTCATTTTAACAGAAGGGAGATGACTTTCTTCTAAAGCCCAAGCAGTACAAGGAGACTGGTTGATATTCATGTCAATGAGAGAGACTGCATCAGGATAGATGTTCCCTCCAAGCCCTGGGGCACACACTTTCTCTAACGGTGATCCCTGCAGCTGTGGTCCAGATGTGGTCCTCCCATGTCCTCCCACATCATCACTTTGGCTTATAAGATCAAACTTTCATTCATGACTATTCCCCTCCTCCAACAGTCTCTTCTTAAACACCTTCCCTTATTTGCATTCTTTCTGCCTCTCCAAATTCCTCTGTTAAGTTAAATTGGAAATTGGGTTCCAAAAGAAAGACAAAACCATACAAGTGACCATCTGCACACTAGGTAAATCCTATGAGCTATCCACCTATGTCTCTATTTTATTTTATTGAAATTTTCATTAGGAGTGGTATCTGTGTGTCAGAGAGCCACTTGTATAGCTAACAAAAGCATGTGCCCATTTCAGCAAGTGTCTGGAGGCCAGAGGACATCTTGTAAGACTCAATTCTCTTCTTCCATCTTGGATTCCAGGGATCAAATTTGGTTGTCAGGTTTGTGCTGTGACTACTTTTACCCACTCAGCCATCTCTTCAGCCTGCAATTACCTCTATTGTAAAAGCAAATGGAACACAGGTTAAGTAATCAGAAGCTGCCAACCAACTTATATAGTAGGAGACTTTCCAGGCAGAAAGAGCAAATGAAACTACTGCCTAAGTGAAGCCAATCATATACTTTCCATTTCTTTCCTCTGCGTTTACCCCAATAAAGCCTCCCCCTTCTAGTTCCTCAGGGGCTTTGGTTGGCCGATTCATGGTTCGTGGATAACCCATTAACACAAATAAGAATCTTTCTAATTTTACGTGTCTCAGTTTCCATTTTAACACCCCCCGTGCTGCTTAGAAACCTTGCAGGAATGTTTTATATATACTGACGCCTGGGCCCTACCCTCGACAGACTCCATTAAGCTGATGTGTTCTGCTAAAGGCCCCAGGAGATGTTAACATGCTTGCAGGATGGTGAGCTTTATGCCCCACAAGCCTTGCTAGGATCTTAGGGACTGACCACCCACTCTGAGAATAGAATTGAGCATGTTGTCACTACATACAGTAAAGAATTGATTAAGTCATGGTGTTGAAATGGTAATAGCTAGAATATTGATTGCTCGGTTTGTTCTAACTGATAAACCTCTTAATATTGAAAGGGAAATCTTACTGCCTGGAAAATGGTCCAACAAATTATGCTTTAGTACACTTCAATTTTACTCATTATAAGATGGCTTCAGGAAATGACTATGCTTTTGCTGCTGTTCCTCAGGAGCCATCCACCTTGACTTGAGATGGGATCTCACTGTTTCCAAAGGCTTTCCCAATTAGGTTGGCTGGGTGGCCACCACGCCTCAGCCATCCTCCACCTGTCTACTTCCCCGCCCTGGGATGATTATGAGCATATGTTAACATGCCCAGCTTCTTACGTGGGGCTGGTGAACACTCAGGTCCCTGTGTTTGTGATCCAGGAAATCACTTTCCTAAGTGGACTTTGATATCTATCCCATGTCAGATTTGTGGCTTTTGAGTAAATGGTTTATTCTAAACTATGAAATCTCTGACAGTAAGATTGTTCATAATATTCCCTTATCATTCCTTAAACAACTGCAAATCTGTAGTGACAGATGCTTTTGCTGCTGTTCCTCAGGAGCCATCCACCTTGACTTGAGATGGGATCTCACTGTTTCCAAAGGCTTTCCCAATTAGGTTGGCTGGGTGGCCACCACGCCTCAGCCATCCTCCACCTGTCTACCTCCCCGCCCTGGGATGATTATGAGCATATGTTAACATGCCCAGCTTCTTACGTGGGGCTGGTGAACACTCAGGTCCCTGTGTTTGTGATCCAGGAAATCACTTTCCTAAGTGGACTTTGATATCTATCCCATGTCAGATTTGTGGCTTTTGAGTAAATGGTTTATTCTAAACTATGAAATCTCTGACAGTAAGATTGTTCATAATATTCCCTTATCATTCCTTAAACAACTGCAAATCTGTAGTGACAGACCTCACAGTGACAACCCCCATCTTCTTCCTGATTTTGGTCCCAACTGTGTTGATCTCTCAATTCCATTGGTCTTTCAACTTCATTCATTATCTCTCAAAAGACATACCTTTTGCTTGTCTTTTGTTTGAGGTCTTCAGTGTCACGGTGTCTGCCCCTTCCCTGATGCTGGAGAGTAAAGTAGATAGAGTCCATGTGAGTTTAGACAAGGTGCTGACCACTGAGTAACACCCCCAGTCTGTGGATCCATGTTCCTTGTAATCCTGACCTTCAGCCTGCTACAGGCTTGGTTTTATCTTTCCTTGTTTTGGGGCTAGGAACATATATTATTGTCTGGAGACCTTCTCTTCCTCTAAGGTGCTGGGAGTCTTTCTGTCAGGAGGGCCTTGGCTTTGTCCTTCTTATTTTAATACAGAATATTTCCAATTCCAGTCATCATTGTATTCTGTAAGTTTCATATGGGAACTTTCTTTTGATCTGTGCATTATTTAAGTTTCAAATCTTTAGAGACTCTCCTTTTCAGTTCCTGTCTCCCATTTCTAGTTGATTCCTTTATGATAAGAGAATATATTCTGTATGGCTTAATTTTTTATGTTCTATTTATTCATTTATTTGTTTGTCTAGTGTGTGCTTCTCTCTCTCTCTCTCTTTCTCTCTCTCTCTCTCTCTCTCTCTCTCTCTCTCTCTCTCTGTGTGTGTGTGTGTGTGTGTGTGTGTGTGTGTGACTGGCTAAAAAATGCATGTGCATGTGGATGTCAAAAAACAACTTGGGAAACTTGGTTTCTCCTATCATGTATGCCCCAGGGATGGAATCCATTTCGTCAGGCTGAGGAAAGCATATTTACTCACTAAGACATCTTTCCACCCTAACGCTTAGCATGATTATTTTTTCTTTAATTTGCTGAGATAGTTCATGCCCACTGAATGGTCTATCTTAGTGAATTTTCCATACCTGGGAGGGGGCGTATATTTTGTTGCTGTTGATGAAACATTCTATTTATGTCCATTAGACATCACTGGCTAGCTGTGTTATTCAGAGCCTCAATACCCCTTGACAATTTTCTGCCTAGTGGTTCAATTACTAAAGCAAACATTGCAGGCCTCAATTATAACTACAGATGTGTGTGTTTCTCCTTTCATTTCCACCAACATCTGTTGGCTTAGGAGTTCTTTGGTGCAAATAGATACAAAATTGCCTGCATCGTCCTCTTATGATGATGTCCTCTTATTATGATGTGCCTATGGTCTCTAGTCATTTTTTTATTGTGAAAGTAATATAACTTGTTATTGATATATTCTATCCTGATTCTTCTTACAAATATTTGCAGAACACATTGTCTTCTCCCTTTCTTTTTCTTTCCATCTAAGTCACTGAGTGTGTCGCAGGTTTCTGATAAACAGCCCATGGCTACAGTGTGGGTTTTTGTTTTTGTTGTTGTTTGTTTGTTTGTTTGTTTTTTGTTTTGTTTTTTCTTTTTCGAGACAGGGTTTCTCTGTGTAGCCCTGGCTGTCCTGGAACTAACTCTGTAGACCAGGCTGGCCTCGAACTCAGAAATCTGCCTGCCTCTGCCTCCCAAGTGCTGGGATTAAAGGCTACAGTGTGTTTTTAAATCTCTGTTTTCTAATTGGCATATTGAGATTGTTTTCTCAGTTTCTCTTTTCTCACCTCCTGATAGGTTACGTGACCATTTATGATCGTAGGCTGACTTACCAGTCAAGTTCACCCTGTCTGTGATTTTCTTGTGGCTGGCTGGGGTGTCACAATATATCTATGTATCTTCAATATTTTTCCACTTTAAGTGAAAAATTGACTTAATTTCTGAGATGACTTATTTTCTAAACTTTTGACATTTTCTTGACTGTCAAGTGATGTTATTGCTTTTACTTCAGTAATTGGATATGATCTATAATATTGTTCTATCTTCCTGCAACTTCAAATTCTCTTCTGTGTGCTTTATGATTCAAAAACATCTTCAGCCATCTATTAATCTCAGGACTGTTGTTGACAATTCTTTTCAACTTTTCTCTGCCTGTGAATATCTTTATTGCTCCTTTATTCTTGATGCATTCTCTGGATATGGAAATCACAGTTGACAGTTCTTTTCCTCCAGTACTTGAGAAGTGTGTTGTCATTTCCTCCTGGGTCTCACATTCCAGAAAAATCTTTCTGTTATGCAAAATAATGGCTCCCTATGGGCCATGGCTCCCTCTGGCTGTTTCCAAGAATGTCTTCCTTTCACTTCCCAAACATTCATTGCGATGTTCATTGGCTTGGATTTGTTTGAATTCATCATATCTTGTGTTTGCTAAGCTTCTCAGATCTGTGCAGTTTGGAAACTTGCAGCCAGTTTACAAACTATTTCTTCAAATACTCTTCCAATCTGTATCACATTCTCCTCTTCTGAAATGTCTAGGATAGGAACAGTGCCCTCTAGCCACTGTCACACAGGTTTCCGAAGCTCTGCTTGCTCTGTTTTACTTCTGTTGCTTCTCCTGGTGAGGAAGAACAGAAGAAACTGGTCCACATGTGCCATGCATATATTGTAACATGCTGTACAATCACAGAAAAATCACAGACAGGATGAACTTGATGGGTAAGTCAGCCTACAATCACAAATGCACAAATAACCTAACAGGAAATGAGAAAAGGGAAACAAAGAAAATTATATCAATATGCCAATGAGAGAACAGAGATTGATTGATAGAGTGGATTTAAATATAGCCATGAGCTGTTTATCAGAAACCCATTTCACATTCAGTGACTTAGCTGGAAAGAAAAAGAAAGGGAAAAGACCATGCAAATATTAATAAGAAAACTCAGGACAGACTATATCAATAAGAGGTTCATTACTTTCAGAATAAAGGCAATGACTAAAGACAATAGGCCAATTACATCATCATAAGAGGACAATAAGCTCATTGCATTATCATAGGAGGACAATAGGTTGATAACATCACCATAGAAGGACAGTACAGGAGGACATGTGACTTGGCCAAAAGCCTCTATTTTCCGTTCTCTTATTAAAGTTTAGCTTCAGTTCCTTGAATTAAGAGAACTTGAATAGAGTCGAGAACATGATATCAAGTCCACGGGCAGCCTCGCTTGTGCATCGAAGCATTTACATTGCCTACAGACTAGCAGAAGAGAAGACAGAAGGCAGAGAAAAAGGCTGTCATGACGTTAGGAACGACAGGGTGGAGGAATAGCGCTCCTGTTGAAGAAACTGCTGCAATGAGAGAAAAACACAGTTAATTTTGAGATGTTTGACATGACATTGTCCAACAGGTGTGAACAACCAGATGAATAGAAGCAATGGTTTGGGGTCCTTAAAATGACCTTCAAACATTTTTCCCCATTATGCTGTCTAAAGTTTGGTAAACTATGCACTGACCTCTTCTGAACAGGAACTGGAGTAGGATTTAGTGTTGATGTGTAATTTACAGATTTCACGGCGTTGCCTTCCTTTTTCCTACGTCCCGATCACTTTTCTGTATAAATGAGTCGTTTTCCATGGCCTGATATTAATAGTGTTTATAAGTAAATGGTCTGAGACCAACACCTGACATATTCCAGGAGCACCAGACTAGGATATTTCCACGTAATCCATGCTGTCAGAACTAGAGCCTGGGATTTTTATGCACAGGTACAACTAAAATAATTAAATTAGCTATCACATTCAAAGCTCATTTTTCCAAACACACTCATGTCCGCTCCGTTTTTGCTGTGTGCTTTGTAATGTCCTCTGGCTCTTTTTGATGGAAAAAGTTTCTCAGCGGAGTGTGAACATACTGTACATCTCATGTATCAGAGGGTTATCCCTTCTGTAAGCCTTCACTCTGTAAGCAATGTGAGGAAATTGAAGATAATTACTTGTGGTACAGAAGGTTCCTTGAACTAACACACAAATGAATTAAAGTTTACATGGAATTCTCAGTCAATTAAGAAAGCTTTAAGAGAAAGAGAAGCCAAGGAAAGCACACAGGATCTATTTTCTAACAAAAGTTTAAACATTTTGTGTTTGATACATCTTTTTAATGTTAGCTAAAATGTAACTTTGTGGCCTTAAAAATATAATCTTTGTTAGAAAAGATGGACTTGGGTACAGGCCCTGACCAAAATGTGTTCTTATTCATCACGAGAGCTTTAAGGAGAAAACACAGAATATGTCCAAGAGACAAATGGACAGTTTAAAGTCATGGTGGCTTTTAGCAAAAGCACATATTGAGTGTTGCCAAATGAAAATGTGGCTGACATGGGCCAAGCTGGATTGGTGAAGCTCATAAAAGAACAGGGTAGTCATTAGAGCTGTTCACAAATGTCCCAGCTTCATGTTCTTTGCCTGAGACTATCCTAAATCTGCTTTGCTTTCCCTTGAAAGTTATGTGTAACTCAATGACTTGCCCTGTGAAATGTGCAAACGCCCTGAATGCCAGCAAAGAGAGCTCTGTTCCTGCCCACTGTCTGAGGGATTATAGAGCATGGAGAAACATAATTTTGATAGCCTTAAACTGTGATAAAATTACAAGGAGCTGGACGCTCTACTCCTATCCCCCAAGCCCCTCAAATCGGGCAAAATTGAGCCGAAGGAATGAGAAACAAATGGAAGGTCTATCTTTGTGCATCCAGGCCTCCAGAACAGATCATCGTGGACATGATGGCAAGTGAGTAAAGACACTGTGTCTCCTCATTCTGGAATCTGGGAGTCAGGCAGTATAAGGTGAAGATACTGATCCATTCTGTATCTGGTGAGAGAGCACTCAAAAGCTCATAGGCAGACCTTTTCCTGGAAGTTCACAGGGTAGAAAAGTGTAGGGTTGATGTGCCCACGCGTGGGTGTGCGTGAGTTCTGTTGGGCGGTTGTGGTTTCTGTGTGTCTTCTGCCCTGGGCAGCTCAGGGAGGCGTGGCCCAGGGGAAAAGCAGAAGCGTGGGATTTTTGACTGAGTTTCCTCCACGGAGCTGCAGAGCCCCGCCTGGTATGGGGAAATCTCACTCCGTCTGATGTTTCTCTGGGGCAGGGCTTTAAGGGAGAGAGAAAGCCCCCAATAGCACCTTCAGGGAAAGAGACTCTTGGTTGCTGGGCTCGCTTGGCAGGGTCGGCTGGTTTGGTTGAACTGGCGGCTCTGTGGCAGCAATGGCAGCAATGGCTCACTAGTTAGAGGCCTTCTCCACAGCTCCCCATAGCAGGCCCCCAAAACATGAGAAAGTCCATGGTTTTTAAAGCTTTACTGGCATGGCAGATGGTAGATGAATCTGACTGTACCCCCACTGAACTCAGGGCAGACCTGAGCTAAATAGGGAGGGAGGAGGGTTTGGGAAAAAATACTTAATTGGCTATGCCCTCTGGCCTTCAGATAACTCATTAATATGGAAATCTCTTGAGGCTGAAGCCTGTAGTCATGCCCTCTACCTGTGATAGGTGACACAAACCTCTTTGGGAGGGGCTGTATTGCCCTATGTGACTGAAAGGTATGTGTCAATGGAGATCTTGGGGGGGGGGGGTGCTTCGCCTGGCAAGATATGTGCTGTCCCTTGAAGGCATGGACACCTGTTGGATCTCCAGCTATCTCTAAGCCAGTGCTCTACCAGAAACCAAGCCATCCTTTCATGGTCCCACAGAAAAGAGTAAGGGGATTTGAGGGTTTTCTTTTATAAGGGCTCTGACCTTGACCCAATCACTTCCCAAAGACCTCACTTTCTAATACCAACATATGATTGGGTTGGAGAGACACCTCAGCAATTAAGAGTAGAGGACCCAGGTTCCAGTACCAGTACCCACATAGGATGGCTCACAGGCTCCTGTCACCCTGGCTTCTGAAGCATCTTCTGGCCTCTGAAGGCGCCTCCATTCATTTGCACATGCCCACAGACAGACATGTGCACACATAATTAACAATAAAATAAAACTTTAAAAAAGAATTCGAGGCATATGTAATTGAGGAGGACACATTCTTTACCTAGTGTGCAAAATCCAGGTTAGCCTTGCCTGCAGCTGAACTTACTTCCTCCAAGTACTCCCTAAAATCTTGACTTGTTCTGGCAACACGTAAACTTAAAGTTGAATGTCTCACCTAAATACCATTGAGTTACAATTTGGGTAAGAGTCAATGTAACTTTTCCATTCAAAAAAATAATTTTTCTTCTGCTTGGGACATATATTAAAACACGTGTTTCCAAAATGATATAGGAGCAAGGCATGGGATGGATATTATCTTTCTAATATGAAGGATGCCAGAAAAACACCCATGCACAAAAGAATAGAATTGTATTTTAAAACTATTTGGAAAGCTAGCACCCTAATTCTACCAACTTAGTGAAAAACATAGGGAGTCTGGAAACTCAACAAACTATAAAAGGGATACATGCCGAGAAAACTACATCACAGTCAAATTACTGAGAATTAAAGATAGGTGGATTTATTTAAAGTAACTGAAAAAAAGGACTCTCTACAAATGAAAAATAACATTTTAGATTAACTTCGTCAGATTATTTTATCACAGCAACAGAAAAATGAGGTAGAAAACTGGCACCAAGGTCTTAGAATATTACTACGATGAACTTTACTGTGTGACTCTTAGGCCTGGAAAAGTGGCTCTCTATTTCTGACTTTTTGTCTGTCTGTCTCTCTTTGTCTCTTTGTTTCCATTTTTGTCTCTGTCTATCTCTCTGCCTCTCTGTCTCTCTTTCTCTTCGTGTGTGTGTGTGTGTGTGTGTGTGTGTGTGTGTGTGTGTGTGTGTGTAAAATTGGAACTTTGAATTAGAAAAGCCTCTGGAATCAGAGTTCAATGGGCCATGCTGTGGGACCTTGGGAGACAAGAGTGCTAAGAGAATATGAACAGTAGAGAACCCCTTCTTGAGGTCTCAAAGGGGAAAAGGACTCTATCAAAAACTTGAATTGAGTTATTCATGTGATATTTTGGCTGAGGTATAGTTTCCCTCTTCCTGTGTCCTGAGAACTTAGGTGAAATTAAATATGCAGATAATAGAAGAATTTGTTTCAGAGAGAAAATTCCAAGACAAGGGACTTCAGAGTAGCTGAAATCATTAAAGGGGCCAGCATCATTTGACAATAAACCTGGGCAGCACTGAAACAGTAAGAAAGAAATACTGGGAAGGAACCTCACACATCAGAGGCCCCATCTTAGGAAGACCCAAATTCACATAAAGAAAGAAAGTCTAAACTGAAGGTGCTTGTTGCTTAAGAAAGTGTTTCCCAAAAGCCAGCACACAGACTCCAATACAGTTCATGATCCAAGGGAGGCAGCCTCCATCCTGAGCTGGCAGCCCATTTTGGCAGTGTCGTTCATGTGATACTGATTTTAGAGACATAAAAGAAAGAAAATTGACTTCATTCGTGGCTTCAAAGAGCAGCCCTCTGAGACTAGGCAATGTGTGGCAGGGTCAAAGTCCCTGGGAGGGTGCCTTTGGGGCCATGGTGTGAGGCTATAGAGGTGAAGTTTGTTTTTAATGGAGACTGTAGTATGTTAGAGATACCAGGGCCCAGGGACATCTGCAGAGAAAGGTTGTAGGCACAAAATTCAGCTGGCGAGGACAGAATCTATATGTGAGGCTACCCAAGAGTTTTAGAACCCAGTCAGTTTCATTACGAGTCCTAGATGCTAGTCATGGAGATGCATAATTTGGCATTTGTCCTGATAGACTTTTATTTTGGTTTGGTCTGATTATTTTTTCTTGTGGTGTCACTGTTCTTCCATTTTAGAACAGCAGAGTTTATTCTGTGGCACATACACTGAATGTATGCAGCATGTTTTTAACTTTATAGGAGCTCAGAGTCAAGAGACTTTGGAATTTTAACATTTTTGGAATGTTAGTGACTATGTGGAGCTTTTGATGTAGGACTGGGTACGTTTTACATTTTAAGATGGTGATGAGCCTATGGGGACAAGGAGTGGAAGGTTATGTCTTAAAAGGATGTGTTTAGGTGATTTGACACACTAACAAGAGTGACTTTTAGTGGTAATTACCAATTTGGAAAGCTCTTGAATCACATGGCAGATGAGCCTCTGGGCATGCCTGTGGAGGATTGTCATGGTTACATTAATTAAGGTTGGAAGACTCACCCACTTTGGGTGCCACAGTTGCATAGATGGGATTCTGGACTGTACAAGTAGAAAAAGGGAGGTGAAACACTGTATCCATTCACCCCTCTCCGCACCTGATCATGACTATGATGTGGCCAGCTACTTTCAGCTCCTCCACCTTGACTCCTCCATCACAATGAATGGTACCTCTGAATTGTGAGCCTGAATAAACTCTTTCTTCCTTGAGTTTCTTCTGCTGTACTGTTTTATTACAACGAAAGGAAAGTAACCAAAACAACAACCAACTTAGTGTCATTTATGAAAACCCCAAACATAATGGAACATTTTTTAAATGTTGGGCTTCAAATTTTATGTGTGCCAGGCTATCTTTTCAGTGCATGGATAAAATAAGTTCTATACACACTCATGAAAGCTTTAAGCTAAAACAGTATGTCAGCAGCAAGCTGTACTATCAGAGTTACTGAAGAAAATTCTTTAGGCTGAATGGAAATGCCACCAAAGAGACATTTGTATTTGCTAAATTAAGATTGGACAAATATAAAACATTTTCTTTAATATGTAAGCAGATTTTTATCAGTATGGAAAATAGAACAGATTTCACTGTACATTGTTTATAAGTCCTGCACTTGAACTTAAAATACATGGATTTTTAAAAGCAAAACAGTAAGAAAGGTTCATGGAAACAGGAAATACAAGAAAGCAGATATGCAAATACTGAAATCAGAAATTAAATTTCAAGACAGGAGGTACTCCTGAGATAGAGGTATAATAGCATACTAATAAAAAATCAACTGGTCAAGTAGACTTAAAAATTAATATCTATATATATCTATATCTCTATATATATACATATATGTATATATATATAATAGCAATTCAAATGTATAACTAAAAACTGAAAATAAAGGTATGCGATTATAGATGGAGGTTTGACACACACACACATACACACCTCCCCCCCGCCCCCCACACATGCACAGAGGAATACACACACAGCTTGAACAAAAACGAAAATCCTACTTGATTTAACTGATATTTATAGAACACCACACCAAACAAAAGTAGAATGGGACGGAACACTTATAAGTTAGACAATATGTTGACCTGTTAAATGCTTCAATACATTTTAAATTTACTTTTCTTAGTTTTAAAACTTTCTCTCTGTATGTGTCTCTTTGTCTCTTTCTGTGTCTCTCTGTCTCTGTGTGTGTCTCTGTCTCACTGTCTGTGTGTATCTCTGTGTACATGTTTGTCTCTGTGTGTGTATCTGTCTCTCTGTGTGTGTCTCTTTCTGTCTCTCTGTGTGTATCTCTGTGTCTCTTCTGTCTCTCTGTGTGTCTCTGTCTATGTCTCTTCTGTCTCTGCGTGTGTCTCTTCTGTCTCTGTATGTGTGTGTGTCTGTATCTCTGTGTGTGTATTTGTCTCTCTGTGTGTCTCTGTCTGTCTATCTCTTTCTTTTTTGTGTGTATGTGGGCGGTGTGGGTGTGTGTGTGTCTGTCTCTCTGTCTCTGTCCCTGTGTGTGTATGTGTGTCTCTTTGTCCCTCTGTGTCTCTTTCTGTCTCTATGTCTCACTCTTTGTGTCTCTGTCTCAATCACTCTCTGTCTCTCTCTGTCTCTATGTCTCTGTCTGTCTCTCTGTCTGTCTCTCTGTCTCTCTCTCTCTCGTGTGTGTGTGTGTGTGTGTGTGTGTGTGTGTGTGTGTGTCCATGCACCATGGCTCATGCATGGAAGTCAGAGGACAACTTGTGGGAGGTGGGTCTCTCCTTCTCTCATGTGGGTCTGAGACTTGAACTCAGGTTGTCAGGCTTGGCCTAAAGCATCCTTACCCACATAGTCATCTCAGTTGTCCCTTCAATAAGTTTTTAAAAGTAAAGTGTAATAAAAATATTCTCTGACTATAATAAAGTTAGGAATCAATAATGACAAATCGTACCCCAGGACCACAAAAACCAACCATTGTGGTGTATGCCTGTAATAGCAGCATTCAGGAAAACTAGTTCATTTTCCTTGCCATATAGTGAGTCGAGATATATCAGACCCAGTCTCAAAATCAAAGCAAAATGAAATGAAAGTCATCATGGAAGAGAGACTTTCCAAAATGAGTTTAAAATATACAACCACATTAGAATTTATCCTGAAGTCTCTTCTAATATTCATTTATAACTGTTGTGTCTCAAACCTGGGGCAAGTGGCTAACTATTTAATGTCATCAAAGCAGACCTGACCACCAGGTTCTCTCTGTTCCTACCTGTTACAGGGTATGGCTGGCATGCCCCACCCTCGACCCTGAACTCCTGAGCCCAGAGGCTGGGCTTCTCTTCTCTATATAGACCTACCATTTCAGTTACCCACTTTGTACCTTTGGCCTCCTGGCTGCTGCACCTGGGTTCCTCTCTTCCCTTCATCTCTTCCCCTTCCCCTCCCCCGTTCCCCACATGGTACAGCTCAGTCTGGTCATGTCTACTCTGGACATTCTGATGTCCATGAGTCTGGCTGTGCTTCCCCACAAATCTATAGTAAACGTTCTCTTTCATAATATCTAGGAACAGTCATGTTCTTTTCTTTTCCTTTTAATTTCTTTTCTTTTCATTCAATAACAACCCAGGATTTTAGTACTAGAAAAAAACGACACACTCATAGAACAACTTGCAAAAGACTGTCTATAGTGGAGTGAAGAGATAGGTCGGCAGTGAAGAGCATTTGCTGCCCCTACAGAGAATCTGGATTTACCATGACATTCACATGGTGGTTCATAAATGATTTATAATGCCAGTTCCAGGGATCTGATGTCTTCTTTCGACTTCTATGGGGTGCCAGACACACACACATGGTGCATATATATACATGCAGGAAGATACTTATACACATAAAATAAAACAAAATAATAAATCTTTTAAAAATGTTTGTAGCACTTCTTGAATTCTATTTAAAAAATTTAAAGTGGGAGACAATGCAAATGATCTGCAACAGCAGAATAGATTAACTGTCCTTCACTCAGGCAAGGAACCATATCCCAGTGTACACAATATGAATGAATTATGCAGACATCTTGTTTTTAAAAAATGATGTCATGGATAAAAGAATATATACTGTATGATTTCCTTTGTATGACACTCAAGGACAAAACTAATTCATGGTGATTGTGTTCTTTTTTTTCCCCTGTTGAGTAACAGAACATGTCCAAAGTTGTTAGCACCAACTAACACTAACATAGTCACATGCTATGTCAGTATCTGTGAGTCAGGAACCCAGAGACGGCTTGGCTGGATGCCTGAGGTTCAGAATTTCCCACAAGGCTTCTTCAAGGTGTTGACCTGGTCAATGATCTCAAAACCCGATTAAGGGAAATATTCTCCTATGTTTACTCATGTAACTGTGGCAAGTCTCAATGATGGCTATTGGCTGGAGAGATCATTTCCTGTGTATGAGCCTCTTCACACTATTCTCTCCCAGAGCAGTTGACTTCCCCCAGAGCTAAAGCTGTAGAAGACAGTGCAAAAGATGACCAGGAAGACAGAAACGACAATGTCTTTGTAATCAACCTGAGAAGAGACAGAAAGTTCCTTGGCATGGCCCATACTGAAGTAGAGGGTATCTCACAAAGTCTTAAATACCATGGCAAAGATCAACAGGGCTCTTTTAGAAACTGACTCTATAGTATTAAAAATCAGGATGGCAATCCTGAACTTATAGTTATTGCTTATATGTACATATATATTCGTCAAAATTCTTCAGTTTATACATCCATATGTGTATGTACATATATAAATGTACATATATATTTGTGTGTATACATGTATAATATATATAATTATATATAATTATGTATAATATATATATTTATATATATATATATATATATATATATATATATATATATATATATACATATTACTACACTCAGTTTTTAAATACATTATTTAAAGAAGACTTTGTCCTTTCAGATACCATGGACACAAATGCTGGCCCTTCTGCAGCAGACTCAATAGAGATAACCACAGGAAAACACACCCATTTATCATGTTGTACTCCAAGTACACAGACGCCATCAAGTCAAAGCAACACAAATACTGTATTTTTACAAGGCTGTATTTACTCCCCTCTGGGAAGGATGTTCACAACGTCTGGCCAAACCTCTAGAACTTGGTTGAAGATCTGAGAACAACTAACCACAGCTCTTTCACTTCAAATTCCCATCAAGTTTCCCCAAAGTGAGAACGGGATACAGCCCTGGACCTCAGAGGCCCTCGGGAAAATAAAAATGGGCTAGGATCTGGCTGGAGCTAAGGACTGTCCTCTAGCACCAATCCCCTGCTGCAGGCTGCTATGCTTCTGGCTGGTCGTGCGATAAACAGCAAACACCCATTTATAAGGGGAGTCTGACAGATCAGGCACTGTAAGTGAATCTAGAGCAGGCAGTTTGCATTTCTCATAAAATATAAGAAAATTTAAAGGTTAATAAGGGTTTGTCCATGTTCTTTCAAAGTTTTCCGGTTCTAAAACATCAGGAAAGAGGTTTCCACCTACTTTCAAAGCCTAGGATAGTCACACATGTTTAAGAAGGGGATCGACTGTAAATGAATGACTTTACTCCCCCTCCCACACACACACACTGTTAGGGACAGTGAATTGGTTCATTACTGAGGGTTTTCATTTAGGTTATTGAGGACATTGAACTCTCTTCTCAGGATTGATGGACTATAATGGAGATGAGTCTCAGGGTAGTCTTTAGATACTGTCTTTGTGTTTGGGAAAGAGGTGATTCAAACACTGACCTCCAGTAGACCAGTGGCCTTGGGAAATCCCAGTTGCCAAGAACAAACATTTCCAGGGTTGCTGAACCCTACCGCACCCTGTAAGGTCGTCTGTAAAGAGGAAATACGAAAAGGCTTATATGTGTGCTTACTGGGTCTTCAGCCGGGCTCCATCCTCTCCCTCGGCAGCCACAGAGAAGGCTGACAGTGATGCAAACTCAAAGTGAAGTGTGGTTTTGAAAATTCACATCCAATAACACTGTAACATGACCCAAGGCTGCCCAAAACCCAGAGAGCACTCTCAGGAGAGGAGAATGGACCCTTTCAGTCTTTGTCTTCCTGGAAGGAATTGCAAGAATCAGCTATGTTTCCCTGTCTAAGCTCAGCCCAGCCCTCTATGTCCTCTCAGGATTCATCTGGTCCAGCAATTGTAGCAGACATGGCACAATCTGGAGGCAATAAAGTCCCAATACATTTATGCTTATCAACCCTCTCCCCACAAACATTCACAGGGACATGGAAAAATCTGAAGAATCCATTTTCAGTTGATCCCAGAAATGCCTTTGTTGCCAAACTTGAAGGCTCGTTTGATTTCTATCACATCTTTAACTAGTTCTGAGTTGCAACACAGTGTTGAAGAAAAATGTGCAGGCTTTAGACCTTTCTCCAGTGCATTTCCTCAGGCAAGTTGTTTCTCTGCCTTCAGATTAATGGCCTCGCAAAGAGTAGATGGCCATTCAAAGGAGGGTTCACGATTGGCAGAGGGTCACCAGCAGAGTTACTTAGCATGCAGTTCTTCAACATCATATCCTATGTGACCCGTGACCTTGGAATTACACAACATGGTGCCTTTAGCTACCACTCATAAGTTCAGGGACTGATTACAAGTTTCCAGAAGGCAGAATTCTTGGGCCCTTGTATGAGACTTTCTTTGGAAATTTAAGCCATGAGGAGTCTGATGGAATCTGGAAACCCCTTATAATTACTAGTCTGTTCACAAAGGGAATGTTTAAAATAGAAAACACAAAGATAAAAATCAAAACAAGAAGGTGGAAAGCCAAGGGTAGGAAACAAACAAAAGTGTGACCCTGAAGGGTGTTCCACAAATCTCATAACCAGGGCTTCACATCCAAAGACGATGGAAATAAGAAAACTGAATAACTGTAAATAGACCTCCAGTTTTAGACAGACTCACTATACAGCACCGGCTGGCGGGAACTCACAGAGAGTTGTCTGTTTCTGTTTCCCCAGTACTGGTGTTGAAGGTCTAAACTACCCTGTCTGGCTTAAAATATGCCACTTATTTCGTGTGTGTGTGTGTGTGTGTGTGTGTGTGTGTGTGTGTGTGCGCTAGTAGGGGTGGGATGCACTTGAATGTGGAGGCCCAAGCACAGATACAGCCCCTACTTCTTATTTTATTTTTGAGGAAAGATATCTCTCTCTCTCTCTCTCTCTCTCTCTCTCTCTCTCTCTCTCTCTCTCTCTCAATCTCTTTCTCTCTCTGTCTGTCTCTCTCCCTTAGTCACACACACACACCTGGAATTTTTCAAGTAGGCTCAGCTGGCTATCAGTGAGCCCTAAGGATCCTCCATTTGTTCTACCACCTCAGGATTACAAACACACACCGCCGCCTAGCAACGCTTTTAAATGTACATTCTAGGGCTCAAAATCAGGTCCTAGTGCTTGCAAGGCAAATGATTTCTTTAGCAACTGAGCTATCTTCCCAGCCAAGTCATTTAAAATAGATCATTTCCTGGGAGAGGAAGAAACATATACCCCAAGTAAGAGTTTGGAATTGTGAGCTAAATATCAGAGTTCATCATCAATGATGGGACCATGAGGGAAAAGCAGGCATCTAAAAGTGAAAAGTATTGTCATTGGAAATAAAAGCAAAGAGGACAGAAGAGATGGGCAAGGTTCAAGGAGAAGTGATTTAGGGACCAAACTGAACTATGTTTTGTAATTCAGTTGGCAGAAAAAGCAAGAAAGCATGAGAGGGGAAAAAATGGCAATTCAAACAAGGGGAGAGCATGTCGTGAATTTCCAAAAAGGCACCTAACAGGAGCTCCATTAAACAGAGATGGAGAAAAGAGAGATTTTTCTGGATCTTCAGAAGACAATACCCAAAGATTAGAACAGTGTGTAGAATGCCAAGTTAGATAATTGGGAGCAGGGAGGGTCTCCAGAGATGGCCTGGTTAGTAAAGTGAGCTCGTAAGTCTGTATCACCCACATAAACTGACAGCACTTGCTCTCACCACAGCACTAGGGAAGTGGAGACAGGTGCATTCTTGGACTTTGCAGACATACTCAGATCACTGAGGTCCAGCTTTAGTGAAAGACCCTATCTCAAAAAATATATAGTGGAGAGAGATTAATGAAGATGCCCAATGTCTATCTCTGGTCTCCAACCCCCGTCCGCTACCAAACCATCAGCTTAACACCTAAGAGGCAGGCCTCCAGCACACTTGTGAGAGAGCATCTAGATCTAGATTAGTTCTATGATGATTTGAATGAAAATGAGTCTCATAGGCTCCTAGGGAGTGGCACTATTGGGAGGCGTGGCCTTCTGGAGTAGGTGTGGTCTTATTGGAGTAGGTGTGCCTTTGTCAGTGGGCTTTGAGATTTCAGAACCTGGAGCCAGGTCCAATGGCTTATTCTCTCTTCCTGCTTCCTGTTCAGACAGATGCAGAACTCTCAGCTTCCTCTCCAACATAATGTGTGCCTGTGTGTCACCAATGGTTCCAGCCATGATGATAATAGACTAAACCTCTGAACTGTAAGCCAGCCCCAATTAAATGTTTTTCTTTTATTAGAGTTATAATCATGGTGACTCTTTACAGCAATGGAAAACCTAACAAGACAGTCTTCAAGAGTGAGACATTGTTTTAATTAATTATTTGACATTTAATGATTATATATTAAGTAAATATTTAATGAAGTAATATGTGGAAGAGCCATATAAATTATGGGCAGGGTCATTCTGAGCTGTGGATCCTAGACTGTCTAAAATGGAGAGGACTGGCCGAGCCCAGGGGGCATACACTCACTGCTCTCTGTTCATGTGGATGATAGATGCCACATGAGCAGCTCTGTCAAGAGCCTGCTACTCTTAAGTTCACACGCTGATGGACTGTAACCTGGACATGTGCTCTAAAATAAACCCTTTCCTCCTGAAGCGGCTTCTGTCAGAACATTCTATCAAAGCAAGAGGAAAATAAACCAAGATGTGTGCACACGTCTATGCACATGATGAGATGAGAGATATTGATTTTCAGTTTTTAGAGTGGATTTTTGAATCACTATGGTAACAAATACATGGGCATATCTGTGAGGGAGTTTCTAGATCTGGTTAGTTAAGGTGTTACGACCTGCCCTAAATTAGGAAGCTCTCATTCCAAGGGCTGGGGGCCAGGCTCCATCAAAAAGCAAAAGTGGTGTCCATCATTCATCTATCTCTGCTTCTTGACTGCCAATGCCATGTGACCAGGTACCTCATGCTTCTACAGCCATGATGGACTGTATTCTGGAACAGTGACCCAAATTAAACTTTGTGGGAGAGGGGGAGTGACTGTAACCGCTGATGCCTGGCAGAGGAATGATCTTCAAAAGGCAAGAAGGAAATACAGTTCAACACAGTTCAGTTATCTGAACTGGTTCAAACTTCTAGAGCCTTACCCAAGCTTTTGACATTTTTTGACATATTTAAGTACAGTACAACTTAGAGGGGAAAAAGTACCTTTATCACAACTATCAAAACAAAGTTTAAGGTGTGACTACATCAAACTTTTGTAAAGTACCTGTGATCTTTTCCACAAGGATGGGTTCTATTGACTTAGAAGCAGTGCTTAGGAGACTGGAGGATTCCAGTGAAGATAAATTCTATAGAATAGCAAAGATCACCAGGTTATTAAATATATCCATTCCCAACTTTTTAAAAGTGGAATGTGTGTAAATCCCTTTCCTTGAAGAGAAAGCCGGTATGCTTGCCATTTCTGGTTTTACTGGTGCTATTTGAGAACAGGAGGACCTCGTGCCATCTACAAAACCGTTTCTTCCGTATGTTGCTTTTGAGTATTTATCATAACAATAAGATGAGTGAACACTTCACCTAAGTAGGTTTCTTTAGTATGCCAGTTATCATGTTTGCCTCACACTAACACACACACACACACAAACAAAACAACACTCAAGTAATTTTCAAAATATGCCCTACGAGGGCTGTACTTTCTGTAAGATTTCCCCTCTAACTCACTAGCACATACTAGGATTCTATCCCTTACTATCTACACAGTCTCAAACACATACCGATTGACAGCCCCCCTGCCGTTTCATGTACCTTTCCATAAACTTATCTCATAATCACAGCTCTACATGGTCACACGTTCCCACCACTGTTCCCCCATAGCATGCCTCTGTTTTTTCTTATCACGGAGGACCCCTACATTGTGAAGCTCCACTCAATCACACATACTATGTGACTGTCCCCAGAGGGTCACTCTACCCTATTCACACACATGGGTCCTCTTTCTGAGTCAACATCTTCTCTTTACCCCCAAATCCACACACACACTCTCTCTCTAATGAAAAAAAAAAATGGTCCACATAGAACTGGCCTTCTGGAGTGAACCAATGGCCATGAAGTTTAAGTGAGTGAGAAGAAATATTTGGCTTCTTCTAAGGCCCATTGCAAGCTTCCATCTCTCCAGCTATATAAGCTCATGCAACAAGCATTTCCAAGTGACCCAATCTGCAGTCACCATGTGTGTTTCTTCAAGAGTCCTTATCAAAAGCGTAGCCAGCCTCTGCCAACCTGTACATCTAATTTTTCTAGCTAGTAGGTAATGAAAAGTGACTTAGCAGTCAGGCAGACTTTTGGTCTACAAACCCACTTCTATGGAATGTACATGCATGCACCTCATGTTACTAAAGGTATACCAAAAATAGATTTAGACCACCAGGGCCCTGTCTTCTCTCATCACTCAGAGGTGTGATTACATTCTAGAAAGGGTTTAGGTAGAAGAAGCACCCAATCATCCAGTCAACTGCCAAGATAAAGGCACAGTCATCTGATCCATGATCGTGGGTAGTCAGAGATCTCTATGAAGTTTTCTCATCCCTGTTACTATGTCTCCTGCAGGGAAGAGATGGAAATAGGGAGGGGAGAAGAGGGGAAAAGAAGGAAGGGGAAGAGAGGGGAGGAGAGGGGGGAGGGGAGGGGAGGTTAGGGGAGGGGAGGGGAGGGGAGGGGAGGGGAGGGGAGGGGAGGGGAGGGGAGGGGAGGGGAGGGAAAAGAAAAGAGAAACATGGCAGGGAGGTGAGAAGAGAATGAAGTAGTCAGGAGTCTGGCTCCCAAACCCAGGGACATTGTTAAATTCTCTCAAAATATGTACCATGACCTCAAACCCTTAAATTGTCCTCAGCGATTCACCAGCCTTTTAAGTTTTTATCTCTGTCAGCTTTAATCTATTTTCCCCATTCAATATGCTCTCCACAGATTGCAAAAGAATAAACCCGTATCACTTCACTTGTAATCCCTCTCTCCAGTCTATTCGTCTATGCTGTTATTATTTCTTCCCTCCACTCTTATTCTATGGAGCAGCACTGCTATGCCTTTTGAGATCACATGAGCTCTCTTCTATTTTGTTACGACGGCCATTTAAAGAGATTGCTTTCCCTCTGAGAATGGCTTGTTCCAAGTCCACAAACTCCAAAAGTACCTACATTTCAATTGCCTGTGTAAATGTTCTCTTGCTTTCTTTGAAAATCCTCCCTGCCTGCGTGATACTTGGAAGACTATATTCAGATTGCTTGTGGCTGAGTAATTTCAGGTCCCACTAATTCTGGTTATTTCCCATTTTTATTGTTTGGAGCATAGACCATAGTCCACAGAACGGGGTTTTGTTTGCTTTGCTTGCTTTTTTTCCTTTGGCGTGCTTTGAAAACTCCTTGGCTGCTTCGAAGAGTCCACTGAGCACACTTAATTGCTTGTAGCATCCCTCACTTAAATATCCACAGCCTTTACTCTGTGTTACTGGCACGGACTGTACTCTCTGTGGGTTTTTCCCACTGAATAAGCTTCTTGACGAAGGGGGCGGGACGGCCTCAGATGACAAGGAAACAAGAGCAGCAGAGGATGCAAGGCTGGGGACACAGAGAAGCCACGATTCCTACTGCTGAAGATTCTGTTGTGGAGGGGCCCAGCCACACAGCCTGGATCCCTGGGCCAGCAATGGTGTGAGAGCTGTTTTCTTCTGCTGTAACAGAATATCTCAGACTGGGTAATTTATAAGAAGTAGAAGTCTGAGCTGGCAATGTGGCTCAGCAGGTAAAGGTGCTTGTCACTAAGCTTAGTAATCTAAATTAAAGATCGCTCAGGACCCACACAGTGGAAGGAGAGAACTGTCTCCCACAAGTTGTCCTCTATCCTCCACATGTGGCTGTGTATACACACACACACACACACACACACACCACCACCACCACCACCACCACCACCACCAACAACAACAACAACAACAACAACAACAACAACAACAAATAAATATTTTAAGATTGAAGTTGAGGCCCAGGTGGGCAAAGCACCCCCAAATCATCCCAACTAGGTACCATGGGGCCTAGGTGAGCAAAGCATACCCAAGATGACTCTGGTCTAGAGCCATATGGCATGGGCAGGGAATAGTTAGTACTCCTAAGGCTACCCCAGACACCCAGAGGCCCTGGGCACCACTAACATGAGCAAGTAAGTAGTGGAGGGATGGAAGAAAAAGAGAAACACAGGGATGTGAATACAACAAAGAGAGGTAGAACTGATGACTTAAGGGTATTGAGAAACAGCCTGATGTGGGAAGCCAGCAATGCCACCATGGTGAGGTTCTGGCCTGTGCTGCCACCAAGGGCCATATCTGGGTTTGTGGGGATCTATTACTACCAAAGGCCAGATGAACATCCCTGGTCTGGGTTACAGCCTGGGGCCATGTTGATCTCTGAGGGCTGGCCCCTTCCTTCATCTGGATAGTGTGGGAAAGCTGGCCCTAAAGATGTGGGAGAGCTGGTCCTGCCCCTCACTAGCTGCAGCTTTCAGGAGAGCAGGCCCTGCACTTCGCCTGGCCAGCACAATAGAGCTGTCCCTGGTTTTGGGAGTTGAAGGTAAGCCAGCCAAGGGTATGAGTGTGGCAGTGCTTGCCCTGCCACTTGTCTGCTGTGAGGTGATGTGGTTGAGAGATGCTGCCTCCCACCCCTTGCCATCTATTGCAGGTAGGGGAATTGGTCCAGAGGTCAAGAGAGCAGAGAGCTAGCCTAGGTTGTGGGAGTCATGGGGGTTGGGTAAGCCAGCACCAAGGATGTGAGAGCAGGAGAACTGGCCCAGCCCCTTGCCTGCTGCATCACACAGGAAAGCAAGCCCTGTTCCTTACTTAGACAGCACAGTAGAGCTGGCCCTGGTGGCATGGCCACAGGTGAGCTGGCTCCAAGGTCTTGAGAGAGGGAGAACTGACCGTTAGCTACCTGCTGCAGCATTGAATGAGCTAGCTGAGGCAGTGCTGGAGAGCTCACCCTGGTGATGTGGATATAGGAGAGTTTGTGGACTAACCAGCCACCAGATCCAGGACTAGATCTATGGTTTTGAATTGACACATCTCAACATCTATTCCATCTATAAATTGATGGAGTGAATAAAAGAGCTGGCCCTGCAAATTCAGAGCTGCAGGATGTCCATGCCACAGGACAACAACAGGATATCAGAGAGGAGTCCTGGTGAGGATCTAGTATTAATAGTTCCAGAGGACTGAACCCAACAAATAACCCATTGCAATGAACATTTGCAAATAAAGAAATGTGGACAAAGGGGTACACTGTGGGACATACTACAGCTTCCACAATGAGACTTTTGTTTCTTTTTTGGTGGCAGGGAGTTTGCAGGGGCAGAAGGTGGGTACAAAGGGACAGGGAAATGAGTGGGATTAAGGTTCATGATGTGAAATTCACCAAAAATCAATAAAAGAGTCTCCACCTCCTGATTCAGTCACAGTGGGGATTATGTTTCCAGCACAAGGACTTTGGTAAACCACAGAATAGCAAAGGTCAGACTGTCAAAGATACAGCTGGCATGGGCTTCTCATGAATCTTTGACTTACTGATGACAGACAAGGCCAAGGCATCTAAGCATTGACTAGGGGCACATCTGCTCTGCTTAGGTTTTTCTATTGCTGTGATAACATACCATGACCAGAAACAACTTGAGGAGGAAAGAGTTTCACTTTACAATTCTCAGATCCCACTGCATTGCTAAGGGAAGTCAGAGTAGGAATTCTAGACAGGAACCTGGAGGCAGGAATCAATGCAGAGACCTGGAGGGGTGCTGCTTACTGGATTGCTCAGCCTGATTTTTATATACCCTAGGACCACCTGCCCAGGGGTGTGCCCTCTCATATGAATCACTAATTAAGAAGGTGCAGAGCTGCTTGCCCACAGGCTAATCTGGTAGGAACATTTTCTTACCGGAGGCTCTTTCTCCCAAAATGACTGTAGCTTGTGTCACATTGACATAAACCCAACACAGCGCTGCATCCTCTCAAACGTCCTCACGTGTTTATGCTTCTCACTATTCAGCTAGTTGCACAGAGGGATATTAGCCTCTTGCATCTTTCTATCCTATGTTTAAACACTGTCCTGGACCCACTGGGAAATAGATCCCAAAGTTCTCAGTATTTCTGGAATCTCATAAATTTTTCTAATGAGGAAATACTGCTCTATCCCTGTTTCCAATGCTCAAGTTTAGGAATGATTTGGAGGCATGCTATAAAGAAGACATAGCATTCCTTTATCTGTTCTGGTCCCTGTACAAAATCCCCCCACCTCTTTAAGGTTCCCACTCATCAGCAAGCAATGAGTTCTGCCTCTCAGGTTGCTCATGAACTCAGATGGAGACAGCCAGAGAAGATGTGTGAGGTATCCACGATACTGGAAAACATGAGAGGGATGTCAGCAACTATCAGACTTGCCTTGTATGACAGATACCCCGAGTCAGCAGAAATACTGACAGGAAAACTATGCAACTGCTTGAAAGTATGCATTTGCCTGGAAGAACTTGACTTTCAAGGAAGAAGGTTGACTCTGTTCAGCTCTATATTCAAATAGTCAAGCATTTTGAGAAAGAACAACTTCTGGTGTAAGGATGCTGGAGCAGGAGGATGGGGCTTGCCTATTCAGTCTTCCTCTGCCAATCTCCCCTCAGTGCCCTAACCTGGCTCAAGGTAGGAGCATTTACAAAGTTCCACACAGTTAATTTGAGTCATATTAGAGATCACTTCTGTCCTCCACTGCTACTAACTGAATTTCCTCTCCTCTCAAGCTTTAGCAATGTGTATGTAAGAGAGGAGCTCCTTCTTGTACATCTGGAGACCTAACTAAATCTTCCCAAGGATCTAGAGTCAACTTGACACTCAACAAGCTTCCAAAACGCCCATAACCACCACCCTGTGCTTAACCATCATTTATAAATTTAACATACCTAAATTTGCATGATGGGAATTCCCTGCTGTCTAATGGTGGTTATTTTTGCATATATTATCTCATGTATTTGGCAAGATTCCTTCTGTCCCTTCATCCTCTTCTCATCAATGTTTATAAAGTTGAATTACAAGTCTAGAACGAGTTTTTTTCTTAGCTGGTTGCCCCAAGGTCCAGCTAATAAAGAAATATCCCTCTTTGTTTCAGAGAAAATCTTAATAATTCCAAACACAAATGAAGTCTTACTGCAATGTCCTCAGGTGATTTGGAAATGGATAAATGATTTACAGTGGTCTTAAACCAGGGAGTTCCTGGAATCATATTAGAAAGGGTGGGTGACAAGGAAAGACTGGACTTTTTTCTACATAAAAACCTACTCTTATTTTTAACATTTCTTTATTTATTATCTCTCTTGCTCACTCTCCCTCCTGTGTGGTGTGCGTGCGTGCGTGCGTGCGTGCGTGCGTGTGTGTGTGTGTGTGTGTGTGTGTGTGTGTGTGTGTGTAGCTGCATGCATACTTGTGAGAGTTGGTTCTCCTCTTCCACCCTGTGGGTCTTTGGGCTTGCATTCATGTTGTCAGGCTTGCCAGCAAGCAATTCTACCCACTGAACCACTGCACTGGCCTGCAAATCCACTCTTGAGATGTCTCATCCACTCCCAAGATAAGGCATTAATCCACTTGTGACAAGAACTGCTTCTATACATAAACGAAAGTAAAGGGGCTTGGGGGCTCATTCTGTCTGTTTTTAACAAACACTTACTGAGTTCCAACTCTACTGAAGTGTCTTTTACGGTTCCAACAGGGAACAACACACAGAAGCTCTCCCAGTCCTAGTTCTTACAGGTCAGACACATTTATTCTCTCATGAAGACTAGGAGGAAGAAGCAGATCAAATGGAGAAATGAAACCAGAACCAAGTCTAAGCCAAAACCCAAGGCACCAACCAACAACTGTGCCTCCTTTCAGCCAATTCCCTGCTGTGCCTGCTGCATCCTTCTCCAGCTTGGCTCTCCCGTCTCCTTCCTGGCAAATGGTGTTTCTCATTCTCCTGTGCACCTCTAGCATGTCTGAAAGTCTCCTGAGCAGCAACACTGAGACATCTGCAATGATAGAAGCAACAAAGTCAGACACTGCCTTGCCCAGCCCTGACTTCTAATCCAGTTCTCAGCCCATCTAGAAACATAAACTTGGGATTCTAGATTCACTGGGGGAGTAAATCATGAATATAGGACAGTGTTGGTAATTAGACTCTGGAGATGGCTTCGTGAATCAAGAGATTAAAGTTGCATCTAAGAGGCATGGAATATGAAATAAGTGAATAGAGGTTACCAAAGAAGGCCAAGCCTTGTTGTTGAAATCCCTCTGAGTCGGGTTTCTGGCCTTTCTTACTTGGTCTTTGGGGATCCGAGTCTGCTCAATGAAAGTTCAGAGCAATTTTCTGTCCTGAGAAAGGAGCTTTGAAATATTCAACTCCCTTTGCAGGGCTTCAATGACTTAAGGATAAATGGATTGGCAGTAAAAGGTTTGTATTTCCCCATGTGCAACAGGGTTGAAAACCTAAGAGGAGGCCCATTAAGAAAGGTTTTTGTTGAATCTAACACTTTTTTTTCCCAACACAGATTTGGAAATGTTATGGCCAGCAGACCTCAAGCTTCTTAATTTCAGTTTTAGTAGATCAAGGTTATACTACTTATACTATCTGCCATGCCTTTCACTGAACCAAAAATCCCCTAGAGTCTACAGGAAGGAAGGAAGCAAAGCCTCATTTTGTATCTGCCCCCAGAGTGTATTACTTTGGAGGCATTTGGCTTCTAACGTCAGCTCAAGGTCAGAAAGGGCCTAGAGGGTGATAGGTGTGGCTGGACCCAGGCATGTGGCAGAACCCATGGCAGGCTAGCTCTGGGTCTTTCTGGACTGAACATACTATTGAAGCCTGGCAGACTTGCAGAGCTGCAACTGTACCAACTCCTTTGAAACTAGATCTAGATCTCAATCCTGCAGCATTGCTACTACACAACAGACCAGATAATAATTTAACAAGATCATCTATTTTGAAACTTTCTGGAAACTGGGACATCCAAAACCTAGGTGTTGGCATCTGGTAAGGGCTTTCTTGCTGTGTCATTCCATGACTTGGGCTGAAGGAAGGACGAGAGGAAATCAAGCCAAAGTTGACCTGACTTTCCTAACAAAGTCATTCTTGTGGTAGGGAACCCACTCCCAGGGTAACCACAAAATCCATCCTTGAGAGCAGAACCATCATGACCTAATCACCCCTTAAAAGTCCGATCATCTCTCAACACTGTCACACTGGGGACATGGTTTCAAACATATGGCTTTTGGGGAACACATCCAAACCACTGCAAACTCTTTGTAGAAGGGAATACTATCTCATTACAGAACAAAGAAATGAAAGCCCTGGGCAGTGAGGTATTCTCCACTGAGAGACTTCTAGCCCTGAAGCTACACACGCATCTACTGTGTACAGAGGGAAGCTGCTGACACCAGATCAGAAGCAAGAACCATGTGTCTACTCTGGAGTGTCAGCTGCTCTTGGGAGGCTGGGAGAAGAGTCATACAGACCAGAGGCAGATTCCAGCCCTACACGGTTCAAACTGCATGGCCTTGACCACTAAATTAAAATCTTTGATCCTCTTCCTTTTCAGTGGAACAAAGAAGAAATACGTAGTAAGTTTATATGAAGATTAAAGGAGACAAAAGATACAAAGCAGATGTGCCCCAGTAATGGTGGTCAGCTCTACTGAGGCCCAGGCTTCCATCCCCTCTGAGGGAGCTCCACGCTCAGGCTCGATCTCCCACCTGAGACGGATGATAGTTACATCACTGTGAGTTTATTTTTGTGTGTAGAAGAGAAACAAAATCTCTGGCAAGTTTATAGTTTCCTTGTGGCATTAGCATCTGATTAAGTGTATATAAAAAAACCACACAATTTTGACCACAAACAGCCTCTGTAAACCGGTTCATATATTCTAAGAAAAATGCTTTTGAAGGACAGAGGCATGATTGAAAGGCTTGCTAAGAATAACCACACTTCATAAAAAACAAAGTCAAAGATTCAAGTCTGCTCAGAACATAGGGATTCGGTGGGCAGGCAAAACTTAGAGGCTGCTGGGGAGGGGGCATCGTTCCCCCAGGGAGGCAGAGGCTTAGCAGCCCCATCAGGACAAGAGCCGATTGGCAGCCAGGAGTTTGGGAGGGGAGAATCACAGAAGTGGGAAGCTGAGATGCGTGGCCTGGGACACTCATAAGAGAGGCCAAGGATCCTGTAGGAAGCTAGTCACAGGAAGTGTCAGCAAACGTGACATTTATAGATGTGCTGTTGTGTTACTGGGGAATTGTAGATTCAGGAGAAGAACACATTTGGGACAAAAAAAAAAATTCTCATTATACATGTCAGTTTCAAGAGCCAGAGGAGTTTATAAAGTATGGAGGGAAACTCTGGCTTCTGGCTCCACCATGCATGTGAGTGCTTCATGCTACGTGATAAGAGCTGCGTGTTCAGTCTGTGTCTCTCAGCCCATAAGTCACACAGCAGGTTGTATCATCAAAGGATACGGTGTTCTGCTGCTATAATCAGGTACATGACACAAACTAATTTATTTTTAAAATATTTTTTTTTTTTTGCTGCATCCTAACACAGTAGAGGGCATTGCACAGTGAGACAGAGCAAGCTTGGACCTCTCTTCCTTTGTTTATAAAGCCATTAATGCCATTATAGTGGCTCCCATTCCAGACTCCATCTAACCATAATACCTCCTACACAAAGGCCCTACTCCTAAACACCATTGACATATGAATCTGAGAACTAAGTTTTCAATACCTGGACTTTGTCGGGGACACATTCAAATTATAGCAGACCTTGCTCTCTTCTTCTGGAAACATGTATAAGTGTAGATATATATGTCATGATTTTTAGCAGTTGGGAATATAATTCCACCCTAAGGCATCTGTACCTTTCGTCTGTCTAGCAGCTTTGTTCCATTGCCCCATTTCCCCCTGCACATGGGGAAGTGACCTTCCCTGAGGTCAACAGCCAGTGAAGATAGGAACAAGTCGGTTGGGCATATAGGACTCCTGGAAGCTGGCTGTGTCCTTACAAGGGCTTCATGGCTTAGTCCAAGAACATGATATACTGAGTGGGTTCTGAGTCACCCACTGTGCCTCATCGTAAGTTGATGGGTCCACACAACCCTCCATCTGTAAGACAGGAAGGGTTCCCAGGGGGTAAGCACAGGACTCATTCTTTCTATGACCACCTTCTGCTCCAACTATACAAAACACTCAGGAAAGCAGGGCAAAAGCAGATGGTTGTGCAAATGACCTGGTTAGTCAACATCCTCTGCCTGAATTTAAATCTGTCCCAGAAAACCCAATAAGCTGTGACCTTTAGCCAGCACCATCTGCTCCTCGGTACTTACTTGTTCCTCATGTGTGGCCCAGAGGCAAGAACCCCTCTTTAAGCCTACAGCAGTCACTAGCCCCCTACCTGAGGTCCAGACAAAGCTAGTGCATCAGTCTCACAGGAACACAGTGAAGTTTGAGAGGTCCCACTCAGGTGGCACGGGGAAGTGGAATGCCTACTTTTCCCCCTTGGACAGTTCCCATCTGTGCCTTTCAGGCTGTTCTTCTATGTTCTTGCAGGGGGGTGGACATAGAGTCAAACTCTAGGAGATCTGATGAGGGCCAGAGAAGTTGTCTGACTTTGGTGCAGCTGTTTCTTGGCTTGTACAGAGAATGCCAATGATGTCAGTGCACTAAGGGTCTTGAGAGACTAAATCAGGACAGGACCCGAGAAGCAGCCATCAATGTCAGCTGGGCATCAGTTTTGCTGACACATGCCACTTGGTGAGAATCACAGCATACCAGACTGTAGATCTCTAAAGGAATTTTATATCCTCTGCTCTGAATTAAGGATTCACTCTATTTTTTAACTCATTTATTTTTTTCCCAATTGCCAAGATCTTGAGGGAATTTATGTGAAGCAACCAGATGCTGTGCCACCTTGAGTACTTTCTGTGCTTGCATGCATTCTCTTAGCTACCGGTTCAGGAGTAGTTACATGCTGTGTGAATGTTTCTGAAACTCAAAGCCAATGAAGACATAGCCTTGACCTTTATGATACAGTCCATGCTGAAGAGATGATGCTTTGGATGAAGATGATGAATTCTCCCCTGGATCCCATAGGGAAGAAGAGTCTCCCAATCTAACAATGACTAAATGATGAGGCTATACTGAAGTGTGATCTGAGTATGAAAGTTATACAGCCATGACACTGCCTGTGGCCACATATCACTCCTTGTTATCAGCCAAGAAAACCAGACATTATATGTGACAAAATGAGCAGCACTCCAAACTGCTAGATTTCATGTGAAGAAGAAAAGATGTTGCATTCAGTCAAAAAAAAAAAAGTAGCTATCATAGGAAGAAAGAAGCTGACATATTGACTGAAGTAAGCCAGCCATGGTACTAGAAGGCACTCTGCACACTACCAGAGGAAATGATTATCATCAATATCACCCAGCTACAAACTTTGCAGCCTACAACAGTGACAGACTGGTGCTATAGTGGCACAACTGTTATAGGAGTAACCAACCACTTTTTAAAAAAATTGGGCTTAAGTCCCACTCCCTGATATGGACTCCATACCTGATACTGTTAAAGTGGCCAAGAACCTAATACTCAGTAGGTCACAGGCCTAGGGTAAAACCTACTATTACTCTTCTAAAGAAGCATAGCAATAATCTGACTCCTAATGACATGCCGCTACACCCACAGAGCAGCCCCTCACTCAGCCTTCATCAGAGGAGCTTCTTTTGCTAAAGATGAGAATGAACAGACTGACAGCAGGTCGAGGTGCAGAGCTGGGGAGACTTCAGAGCATTAAGTCCTAAATGGAATAGATCATTTGGAAATGTCAGAGGCTACACTATTAAAGTCTCACAGCATGGCTGCTGAAACATGACCTGAACATGAAGGACATTGATGGACATGGTGACACGGAACAAAGGGAAGCCTGTGAGGACTCAGCCCTAAGCAAAAAGAACAGATAGCTAAGGGATGCTGAGAGTGGGAGAAATAGACGTCCCCAGGGAAGAGAACACCAACTGGTTACTCAGAACCAAGAGATCAGCCCTGAAATACACACATGTGTACACGCGCACACATGCGCGCACACACAAACTACTATACAGGCTGAGCAAGTTGTATTTATGCACTTAGGAAAATATGCTACATACATGTTTGACAACAATTTTTAAAAAGAGGTATGTAATTGAAAGAATGCAAAGACAGTTCATGAGGAGTTTTTGAGTTAGGAAATAGAATGGGAAAATGATAGTTATGTAATAATCTCAAAACACTTTTAAAAATATATTTAAAGACAGTATTATAACACCAACATCTTAAGCATTTTGACTCAGAAATTTTGGCATTATGACCAGACATGTTGTTATCGTTATTTTTTCTAACTTAGCTGTCTAACGGTGGGCAGGTGGTTCTAACTCTGGTCATTAAGGCCAGAATGATGGAGAAGGCTTATTCAACATTGAAGGTGCTTATTTGCCAGTAAGGACTGGACATGTGTCTCCTTGTGACTAGTGTATGCTATTGAATACTCTTGGCTCAAAGGAGAGCTTCTTGTCCACAGAGACAGTCTCATCTTCACAGCACTTATGCATAACGTTGCTTCAAGGAAAGGAACTTTGATCAAATCCCCAGTGTTCTCTCGGGGCCTGAGCAATCTTTCCCCCAAATAATTCCTGTTGAGATTCCTAAGAGCAGATCCCCGTTACGATCACTCCCAGAGCCTCCACCAAACTGCCTTCTCACTGTGGCATCCTGAGGATGGAGATTGCTTCAAAAGTTTACTTTATTTTCTGAGCGAGGGGACACGGTTGCTAAGGCCAAGGGCATCTGGCTCTATTTCTACTCCTTTATGATATTAGCCATGTGTTTTTCTTCCCACCCCAGGTAACCACCACCTGCTTCCTGTCACCACACATCAGTTTACATTTTCTACAGTTTCCTATAAATGCATGGCATTTCCCTCAGTATATATTTTAAGATTCATTCATGTTATTGCATGTATCAGCAGCTCTGTCTTTTTTATATTGGTCATACACTACGTTTTAATGCATGAGGTGAGTGATTATATTCTCCTGGAAATTCAGAGTATGCTGTATAGGTAATATTCTAGGTGTAGTATTAAATAGTTACACTTAGCATGTTCTGTATAACCATGAACATGTCACTAAACCCCCACAGTCCCTCTTCTGCAGACGGGAGCCATAACAGTACCTGACAGGTTACATTAAGCAATGTTTGGATTTGAGATGAGCAGCCCCAGGCCTGTGTGTCAGCACAAGGTTGAGCAGCTCCTAGAAGCTCTGTCTGTTGGCTCTGGCCCCATGAGAAGCTGAGAAGTGATGGATGATACCATTGATTCAATGTCCAACTTTTTAGACAGGCACGCTTTTCTTGTCTTTCTTCTCATATATGCTTGTGCACATGGGTACATGTATGTGTGTGTATGTGCACGCGCAAGAAAGTCTGTGTGAGTGTATGCCTGTGTGTGAGTATATGAGTGTGTGTATATGTGTATGTGTAATTATGTGAGTATGTGTGTTTGTGTATGTGTGTGCATGTGTGTATGTGTGTGAGCATCTGTGCATATCTGAAATTTTGTATGTGTTTGTGTGTATGTATATGTGTGTCAGTGTGCATATGTACACGTGTGTGAGTATGTGTGTATGCATGTGTGTCTGTGTGTGTGAGTGTGTCTACATGTGAGTGTATGTGTGTGCATATGCATATATGTGTGTGTTTATATACACATGTGTTTGGAAAGATATCAGAATTCTTCTTTGATTACTCCCCATCTTATCTGTTGAGTCAGGATGTCCCAGTTGAATGCAGGCTCACCATTTCAGTCAGTCTGGTTATCCAGCTGGCTCCCATCTTCCCCTTTCTTCACTTTCCAAGAATTAGAATTACAGGGGAACACCACACCTACCCAGAATTTATGAGTTCTAAACTCCTGTCCTCAAACTAGAGCAACAAGCATTTTAACTCCTGAACCAGCTCCCCAAATTATTTTTTAAAAATATATCTATTTCAGAAAAGCTACTGGACATGAATAAATTATCATGTGAAACAATACTAAAATCATCTTATAGCCAAAAAAATCAAATTCATTTGTGTAAATGTTTTGAATAATTTTTTTGAGACAAACTTTTGCTTTGGCGCCAAGGCTCAATTCTCCTGCCTCAACTCCCAAGTGCTGGGATTACAAGTGTCAGCTACCATGCCCAGATGAGTAATTTTAGTTGACCAAAGATCTTTATCAGTTTCTTGGAGGAACAAAACCACAAGTAAATGCTGAAAACAAATTGTTTTTGCTGAATGGAGAAACGCAGATGCCAGAGGTTCTTCTGTACCCCAGGAGAGGAATGTGTCATTGTGGTTTTGTCTCTCTCCCCCAACCCCCAAAGAACTAATTGTGCCCTCTCATTGCGATCTCAAGACCACCATGACAGGAGGAGGTCCTTGCTGTCTTGAATGTCCTGATGAAGAAGTTGTGTCTCAAAATGCCCTAGATGTTAGAGAATGAACTGACCCACTATCTTGTTGCCTGCTTAGAAACTCTTTCACCCATGGTGCACATGATCCCACAAAGAGGCCAGGAAGTGAGCAGTGTAGTGAAACTGTCCAAAATAGCATCCTGTGGAACTTGGAAACAGAGGAGTCCGACTGTCCTTGTCTTCAGAGTGGTCCCTTTCCTCTAGCTTACTCTGACTTCATAGGTCATTACGGGCCAGAATATAGCCTTTAGGAAACAACAAGTGGACCATGACACATCCTTCTGCACCTTGGGGACAATGTTTTAGCATTAACAGTAAAGAGGAACATTTAGAGCTGCTTGCTGGGAGCTTACTTTGTCTCTGAAGGAACCTACACATGTCCAAACATACGAATCAAGTATCATCAGCAACAACCAGTATCGTAAAAAAGGCTGTCAGTCAGAAGAGGGAATTTAACAGTGTGCTTGTTCAGCTAAGGAACATAGTTGGGATTGCTGTGACAAAAGTTGTTTGAGCAAAAGAATAGATGAACAGCAAAGTAGATTTAAAGTAAAATTGGGGCTAATAGGGGTTTTGAGTTACCCAATGACCTAAGAAAGATTCCTCTCAGCCCCTAATATAAGAGTTGGACATCTCAATGATGGGCTACTAATTCTGGCTCCTTCTCAGACAGGGGTGCTGACCCCATGAGTTTAGCTTCTGTCCTCAGAGGTATCCTAAGTTTCTGGAGTGATGGTCCTGAGTGCCATGGCCAGGTTAGGTGAGCAGGGAAAGAAAAAAGATTCCTGAGCTTTGGCAATGAGGACCTTGAAGACTATAGTGAAATGACTGCTTTGTAACACCCGAGCATGCGTCTCTGTGATTTCCATCCCTTCTGGGAGGCTCTCAGTTTGTGCCGAAGGAACTACCTAGTCAGTATTTAGGTGACATGATGCATAGGGGCAAAACTAGTGGATGATCTTCTCAAAAGCCTAGGGACTTCAGGAGGAGAGTCAGCACCTGAGAGGGGAAGAAAAGACCACATGTGGATTTGAGAAACTGTATCCAAGTCTGCCCTATTGGCCTAGGGGTAGCATCCTGAGTGTTTCATGGGTGAATTTAATGAAGAAACAGGAAGACATAGGATATGGCTTCTGGCAGAAATATCCACAGACCACACAATGGCCAACACCTCTATCTACAGCCCCTGGTTACCAAGGAAATGAGGAAATGTAGTCTTTCTTAACACACCAATGTGCCAAATGAAGCAGAGATGTTAGACAAGAAGGACTGGTGGGCTTGGCAGCCAGACATATTTATAATTGCAGAAGTTTGAGACAGAAAGATCTCAAGTTCAAGGTCAGAATGGGCTACATAGTCAGACCCTGTCTTCACAAACTCAAACTACAACAGAGAGACAGAGCAACTAATTCTGGACAGAGAACTACCCAGAGTAACCTCTGCATCTGTCTGCCTCTCAGCTGACATGCACTCACACATGATCTTCTCTGCCAGGGGACATTGCCTCTCCTCCTGCAGGGACATGCCCCCACCCAAAACCACATGATTCTGAGCTCCATTGATGTCTATGATCTACAGCATCCTTCAGACATCAATGTAGTTCCCATAGTGGAAAGGTAGAGCCTAAGACAAATGACCTGCCTTGCACCCTCCGTTAAGTTCAGAAATAGCACAGCCCTGGTTAAAACTTCTGTGAGCCTCTAAGTGCTGCTCCACAGAGCAGGGGCCAAATCGTGCTTGCTGGCATAGGCACTTCCTGCCAAGCTACAGACTAAATTCCAGGTTAATCGTGGGGTGGGAGCTCCCTTGTCCCCTGGCACTTTCTCTTCCATCGTCTCCTCTGAAATAAAGAGACCCCTTTCATTGCGAGGAGCTACACACTTATTGGTGGAGTTTGGGGCCCTGATTATAAGGACTAAAGACCCCAACACTGTTCATTTTTAGAAGCCAATGCTCCTGAGATGTAGGTTGGGTCCAAATTCTCCTCTCGCCTCTGACCACTGGGCCTCTGTCCAGGTTTCCTGGTACTGGCAGGGCTGGCATCGGCTATGCAATGTGATATGGGGCTGAACCATGTGAAATTGCTGTTTTGTAAGCCAAAAACCGTCAAATGGCAATAATTTCACTTTCTTCGGCCTAACACAAATGTTAGTTATTACTGAAGCTGGCTTCCTTGGAAACTGGATTTGACATGAGGAGCAAATACATGTGAAATATTTAGACAGTGGCTCACACATTGCAAACACTCAATAAATACTGGTTGTTGATTGATATTGTCACCAAATATGTGACATTAACAAATTGTAGTTATTATGTAAAGTTTAGCTGAAGCTGGTGAAAGGTATTTTGGAATGGTTGATATTTCCTCTCTGCTAAGCCAGGATTAAGCAGTGCCATGTTCAGGGTTATATTGTCTATTGAGACTGGACAAGTCAGATTCCCTTTTATCTGATTTGGTCACATTTTTCTAATTCATTCTGACCGAATGTAACTCAATAGAGCTAATTTTCAAAGGTTGGATCGTGATCTTGGGAGTGAGATCCAAGTATTCGCATGATTTGAATTTCAGGCAGGTCTTAAGACCTGCTGCCCTGGCTGATGTGAACAATAAATACAATTCTTTTGTGTGGCCTATTGTTGCTAGTGGATGCAGAGACCCACTGGCCAGGGTGTCCAGGATGGCTGAACTGGACAGGAAGGGATGAGCTCTGAATACGGTGACAGACAGGTTGCTGGGGACTCTGCTCTGGAGTTTAGAGAGGCTAGCATGGAAGGGACCATGAACCACCTCTGCTGTGAGAGGATGAAGCCGCATAGCAGGTACTAAATGTTAAGAGCCTGCAGTGGGTGGGTGAGGCTTTGTCATGTCCACACTATGAGTGCCTTTTCTATTGCTAATGGCATTGGGGTTATTTCTGGTTAAGACAAATGCATAAAGCTAACAGTCTGACCATTTTTTTTTTTGTAGCTATAAGTGATTCCTCTCATTCATAGATTTCATTTTCCAGTGTGTTGTCCTTTATACTTAATGAGACTTAATGAGTCAACACTGATTGTCAACATGACAGAACCAGGAATCACCCGGAGAGCCAGGCTTCTGAGCATATCTGTAGCATTTATCTACATTATCATAAGCCCAGCCCAAGTATAGGTGGACTGCTTCATGGGCTGGGGTCTTGGGCAGAATATAAAGGAGAAAGCCAGCAGAGCGAACAAGGATTAGTTACAAGAAACAGTTCTCTGCTTCTTTACTGTGGATGTAATGGGATCGGGTGCCTTGTGTTTCTGCTACCATGACAACCCCAGCATGATGGACAGCACCCTCAGGCTGTGATACACAATCAAACCTTTCTTAAGTTGTTTTTCTCAGGGTATTTTGTCAAAGCAGTAAGAAAGGTAATTCCTAGCACTTGGGGTGTCAAAAACATAAGGACCACTCATGAAAGGTGGGGCTTGAGCCCTTTTGACATCTCTCCATTACTCCTCAAACCCTTCCTCACTTTCTCATGTGGCAGGGGCATACTAATAGGCTATTCATGGTTGCCTACTTTATTTAATTAACTAAAACCCCAACATGGAGAGAATTTTCCACTTCTACTCTGGATCTTGACTTGGGAAGACACAGATTTAATCCAGATCATTTGAGCCGGAAAAGCCCACCTCTAATCCAGGCCACACCTCTTGCTGCAAATCTACATAAGGACAGGGAAGAACAGGGCTTTTATTCTCTGTCTCCTTGCTCTCACCTTGCTAGCAAGCCCATTCCTTCACTGTCATTGGAGCCTACATCATCGTGATTCCAGCAAATACTGAGGACCAGCTGAGAATCTAGCCCTGTGGATTGAGCAAGTACTAGACACTTCAACTTTCCTTTTATAGCCAGCCACCATTGTTGACTTACCTGTGCCACAGCATGTAAGCCATTCTAATAAATCCCACACATGCATACATACATACATACATACATACTTACACACACACACACACACACACACACACACACACACATTTTTCAAAGTTCAGCTACTGTGGAGAACCCTGGTTAATACAGGCATCTTGCAATTTCTCTGAGCCAGACCCAGAACCCAGCCATTTTCCTAGGCACACGTAGCATTTTAACAGAAGACAGTTGTCTTAGTCAGGGTTTCTATTCCTGCACAAAACATCATGACCAAGAAGCTAGTTGGGGAGGAAAGGGTTTATTCAGCTTGCATGTCCACGTTGCTGTTCATCACCAAAGGAGGTCAGGACTGGAACTCAAGCAGGTCAGGATACAGGAGCTGACACAGAGGCCATGGAGGGATGATGTTACTTACTGGCTTGCTTCCCCTGGCTTGCTCAGTTTGCTTTCTTATAGAACCCAAGACTATCAGCCCAGAGATGGCACCACCCTTGATCACTAAATGAGCAATGTTTTATAGCTGGATCTCATGGAGGCATTTATCAAGGGAGGCCTCCTTTCTCTGTGATAACTCCAGCTTGTGTCAAGTTAACACTTAAAACCAGCCCATACAACTGTATTTAGACACAAAGATCTAGGTCATCAGAAGTACTTGTTGCCACTGTTGTCTTGTCCATTCAGTAAGTAGATACAGTTAGGAAGGCCAAGATGGATGAGTAGATGAATGGATGCAAATCAAGCCATGAATTTATAGTGCTATTTCAAGTTGAAATGTAGTGGAACAGAGTTTTTTCTAAGGTTGAATTCATAGCTCCTTTTCTCATAATAAAACTCCAGTACTTTTTTACATTATTACGTTTATACACTTGCTTTATCTCGCAGCAACCGTTGTTTTATAACCCATGGAATATAATTGTCCTGTGAATCCTTACTAAATAAATAAATAAACATGTACTCTCTACAATGTCCTTGGTCTTCTACCTCCTGACTGTACCACGGCCTTTAGAATTCCAAAGGTTTATTATCATTTATAGTTACTCTGAAGCCATAATTGCATCCTGTATGATTTATTTATTTTACCTTTAAAAATAAAAATCAATTAATATAATTTGAGGTAGTGTGATTATTATTCATTGAATCATTTAAATTTTCTCATTCTAAACCTTAACCCACAAAAATTATGGCAATTTCCTCTGGTTCAGTAATGTATTTTTATTAAATAAACATTTACATAAAGACCAAAATATTCCTCTGGGTCAGTAGGAATGTTTTCTGTTCTGCTGAGAATATTCTGAAACTTAAAGTCAAATAGATTCCCCTTCTCAAATGCCAAAAGTTTCATATGCTTATGCAAGATTTTTGCTTGTGTAGTATTCATGTCATGATATTTTTAAAGACTTTTTGTTTTGTCTACAGAATCTGATTGCTTTTAATTTTGCTTGATGGAAGAGGGATCATTTGACTTCTAAATTATATTTGTAAGATATTTGAACTTTGAATTGTATTTGTGTCAAGTGCATTCGATTTGGGGGCTGCTGCCCATCTGTCATTTAACAATCCTTGCTTCTAGGTTTATTTTGGTCTTTCTTAGAATGCACTGTTGAGTTTTCTTTCTGGATATTCCCTTATAAAGTTTAATGTCCTTTTCACCATGGCACGCTCTGCCCTAAATGGGACTTTGCTAACACACTTCCCCTGCATGGCTCAAGGATCTTCTCAGAGGGGAGTTGGAAAGACTGTAAGAGTCAGCGGTGGTCTATAATAGCAAAGTGTTTTCTAGACAGGACAAGTACACATATAAACTTGTGTGAGCTCCAACCAGACAAAAATCCAAGCATAGACATGAGAATGTGGACACAAAATCCTACCATTAGCTGAAGAGCTATTGGCATTTAATAGCTTCTGGGAGAAGGAGTCAGTCTTCTTTAACCATGTGACCCTGGGTAATCTGGCCACACATCAGGGTAGGCCTGACTCTCAGGACCAGCAAGACAACACAAAGTGGGCTTGATGTCCAGATAAACAGGAAGAAGAGGAGATAATTGCAAAATTGCATAGGAAGGAATAGGAGGGTGGAGAAGGTGTTCATGGGGGAGCTGGGGAAGGGCCAGTGACTGTTTTTAAAAATATATAGTACGAAATTCTCAAAGAATTAATAAAAAACATTGCAAAAATATTGATGCCCTTTTGTCAGGTGAGTTTTATGAGTGGTTAATTTACCAAGTTTATATAAAACTCAAGTGCCTTCCTCTCGTGCTCATACCCAGCTCTTTGATATAGGACTAGAGAGTGACTTTCCCTTAGGGCTCTGAAGCCCACCTGCATCCAGTCCCCTTCTGCTGATGTCAGGTTGACTTCTTCTTCATTGGCTTATTCATTCTCTCTGGGCGACCTCTGAATCCCCCACCTCCACCCACCACCATCACCCCCCGCCTTCCATCTTCCTGTCAGCTCCCTTCAGTCTATAGCACTGTATTTTGCTCTCATTGTTTCAGTAACTTTTCTGCCTCTGTGGGTTCTCCACTCTCATATTTTTCAGTGCCTCTAGGATGGATGTCAGGCCTGTTGCATTCCATTCTCCAGCCTAAGCCCTATTGCTAGACAGCAGTTAGATTATCTTAAATAGATCTTTTTCTGTACTTTCTTCTAGATACGAGTTTTGGGATTTAGTAATCTGAAACTAGGAATCAAAATATTACATAGCATACAACTAAAAGAAAAACATCACATATTGAAAATGTTTAATTGGGCCTGGAGAGATGGCCCAATAGCTAAGAGTTCTTATTATTCTTGCAGAGGGCCGAGGTTCTCATCCCAGCACCCACATGGCTGCTTACAACTGCCTGTAACTCTAGTTTCAAGGGATCCAATACCTCTGTCCTCTGACCTCTGCCACCTCATGCACATATGTGGTGCACATACATGTATACACCAGGCATGCGTGTCACACACACACACACACTAAATTGAATATTTTTTAAAAAGAATACTCTTGTGGGAGTAGATAAAAGTAGCAGGACGACAATCGTGAAGACAGTATGATATGGAAATTGATGTCTCCAAAAACTATAAAATTGAAAAATATATATAAGTAAAAATAAATTTCTAAAATTAAAAAAACCACCCTCTTCATGTAAAAAGCACATATCATATAAAAATACTTGCACACCTTGAAAAAGCTTAGTTAAGAAGTTAAATATAACTGATGACTGAACTTCAGACTAAGAGGCACTGAGTGCAAGCCATTCTCCTGTGTTGCTGCAGCTGCTAAGCCGTCAGCACACAGTGCTTGGGATGAACACATCATCACACCTCCACAGACAGCTACAGGGCTGTTGGATATAAAAGCAACAAGAAGCACTCTTTTTAGCACGTGAAAACTGTGGGGAAGTCAGCACACAAGACTTCTCACAAAATAAGTACTAGCAACAAGAATTAATGATGAACTTCAGAGAACCTAGAAACAGGAAATCCAAATCTGAAATCGCAAATGCACAGCTGACTCAATGCAGGGTCTATCTACATGGCTGATTGCATTTTATACATTCCAGGGAAGCAGGCACCTACCTCACATACAAATTGCTTCCCCAGGAGAACTGGGTTTTTTAAACTTAGAACCAGGCAGTGAAAACTAGTCATCATTCTTGTCTCCTCTAAACACCACAGTATGTAAATGAGGACCTATGCCTTTTACCTTTTTGCTGATGAGTATGTTTTCTCACTGTGAGGTTCATCTTCATTCTGAGTAACCGGAAACAAAATATAGAAGCTGGTGAGGCGGTCAGGCAGTCCCCATCATGGGTACCGGCCCTAGCCTCTCCCTCCCATGTGTGCGCAGGCGCGAGCGTGTTTGCACATGCGCGCATGTTGTTAGCGGTCTTAGGCACTTCAAAGGCCACTGCTGGCACGCACATCCACCTCCCTTCCTTCTTTCTCCCTCACTCTTGTCCCTGTTGCCATAAGTCCATACCATTGCCATTATAAGCATTCATTCTGCTGGCCATAACCCAAGGCCCTGTGATTAATGCAGGATCAGTCTGTCTTTCATTTGCTAAGGTCAACCCAGACTCCTTGAGTATGGCCAGCTTGGCTGATCCATTTCCTTTTGCTGTGAGCAGGTCCCAGCTTTCTCAATTCCTTTCCAGCAGCCATCCCATGGCTTTCTCTGCTCCCACTCTCTCATTGCTAACATTGCTAGAAAGGAGGAACCAAACATCTCTGCCTTGGGGGAGAGGGGCTTAAAATTGGAAGGGAAAGAACAACCTTCTGGTGAGTGGTTGGTTTTTTTGGGGGTTTTTTGTTTTTTTTTTTTTTCAGCAGACATTGAATCCTTTAAAACATAAGATTAAGCCTCAAAGGCTGTAAGAAATGAAATTGCATCCATTTTAGTGACATAAAAATAAAAATGAAATGAAAATTGAGAAACCGAGAAGGAAAATGAGAATAAATACATAAAAACAATTCCCTTAGGTGAAGTTAAGAACAAAATAATGTTGAAGGTGAGACTTTTGGGAAATAGCAAATTGCTTAAACCTATAAAGTCAGTAACTAAAGTAGTTATCTATATACACACATGTACAGTCACACAAATACTAAGGAGCATGCATTGCTGTTACAAAATGTTTTAAAAAGAATTACAGGCAAGTTAGCAATGATGCTATTTGAAGAAGAGAAAATGAGATGTAAGGAAGACAGGCTCATTGCTGTATACTTCTAGCTGACTCTACATCATCATATAGGTACTGTATGTAAATAAGATAGATGTTACACGGCCGTGTATTCATATACACCTGTGTGCACACACACATATGTGTGTAAACACATCTGTTTATGAATATGTGCATGTGTATCTCTGAGTATATGTCTAAATGTGCCTATTTGCATATATGTCTGGATGTATATGGGTTGTTTGTATATCTATGAGTATATATATATATATATATATTTATCAGTAAATACCTTTCTGTCTTCTTCCCAATGAGAATATAAATAAATCTTTAAAAATGTGGTTCAGATGATTTAAAAATCTCTTTTCATAAAAGCAAAGATAAATGCAACAAAATAGTTTTTAAGTAGAAAAAAATAACTAGAAGACAGACAACATAAAAAGTGTAGTTGTCCCTGGTAGCAGAATTATGAACTTTTATGCTTTTATTCAATAAATTGTATAGCAAGAGACAGCATAATCTTTCCATTAAAATAAGGGATCCTGGGTTTCAATTGCAAAGTAGTCGTCTTTGGACTCCTTTTTGCTTTGGCTGAGCAAGTCTTTCCTGCTAGAGCAGTGGTTCTCAGCCTTCCTAATGCTGAGACCCTTTAATACAGCGCCTCATGTTGTGGTGACCCCCAACCATAACATTATTTTTGTTGCCATTTCATGACTGCAATTTTTCCTGGGAGAAGACCTAAGCCAGGAAACCATTTTCAGCTTGGCTCCACCAAATTCTGTTTCACATTAGCAATCCATCTGCCTCCTTCTGGGATACTGGCCTGTGTCTTCAGAAGAAAGTTGGGAAGGTATAGAGAAAGAGCCAAGGTGAGGGCTGATGCTGCTCCCAAGAGGGGCAGAGTGTGATTAAGGGACAAGTCTGCCATGCTCTCCTCAGAACTGGGCTGTCCCCAGAGCTCGAGTGCTCGAACTGACGCTTCAAGATCTTAATAGTGACCCTTCCCATACGTAGGTATTCCAAAAACAGAACCAGAGACAGCTGTCCGCGCTGTGGCCCACACCAGGGAGCAGAAGGTTCCACTTGCTTTCAAGCAGTCTCACTACAAACAAACTGGATCCAATTAGCCTTCTTTGATGGGGGGGATGCTTAAATTATTTGAGAATAACTCAATCACACCATGGATAAACTTTAAAATTAGATTTTCTGGACAGTTACCTCATTAGTGAGCTAAGCAGAAAGAACTAATTGGGGAAAGAATTTTCCAGGATGCACTAGTTTACCATCCATACACACCCACCCATACACATCTGTGCTGTACATCCCATATGCACCCTTGCACACACATAGGAGACCCCTGGGATGGGCTGACACTGGGGAACCATACCAAGTATTCAAGTTGTTCAAGGACAGAGCAGAGACCCATGCCTGGGGCCTTTTACTATGGCTTCTACTCTTGTTCTTCTACTGTTGGGCTTCCTGGTTTTGCTGCAATACTTTCTATGGACATCACTTCCTTTTGCTAAAATTTCAGGCAGCACTCAAGAGTAGAAGCCATGAAAGCTCTCAGTGCTAAGATTTCCCATCCCCTGCTCTGATGGCATCTACCCACGGAGCAAAAGAAGGTCACAGTCCTCAGCTGTCTGCACAGTCCCAGGGACTCCTTCATTTCACTTATTGTCCTTGTTGATTTTGAAAGGCAAATACTGTGCCTACTTGCCATATGAGGGAAGAGGCTAAGAAACACACTCAATGATGTACCTGGATCAGATTTCCGTTACTCACACAAAGTATTAATCATTTAAGCTAAAACAACCCGAAGAAGGAAAGGTTTACCTGGCTGAGTTTCGGGGGTTTGGATCAATGGTTACTGGACCCAGGCTCTGGGGTCTACAGTGAGCCAGAACGTCAGCATGGGGCATGTGATAAAACAAAGTTCTCAGCTTATGGAAGCTAAAGCCAGGAAGAAAAGTGATAGAAATAACAAGAGTTTGTTGCCCCCAAAGCCCCCGTCTAGGGACTTTCTCGGTTAACTTACCTCCAAATAGGTTCTGACTCCTTAAAGGTTTCACAACTTCCCAAAGTAGTACAAGTTACAAACCAAGCTTTTAACAGTGGGGTCCATTTAAGAAGCCATTCTATAACGTGGGGCTAGAAGCAGATAAAGAGCAAGGCTTAGAAATGGTGACACTCTTATTACTAGGTCATCAGTCTCCACTCCAGGGTCCTATAATTGCAGGCATGGAGTTTCTACAGGTGGCGTCTGGAAGCAGCTCTTTGACCTGGTAGGATCAGTTATGGAGTCCATTAGAGAAATATTATAGGTCACAGAACATGCTTCCTCCATGACCTGTGACATGTGAGGGCACAGAGATCACTCACTGTTTCCCTTCAGGTCCTTCCTGGTAGGTCACAGTGACACATGCAAAACCCACCCATGGCAACTGATGGCTCTCAGACATTTCCACAGTGCTAATGAAAATGTCACCTTTTTATCACCCAGGAGGAAAAAGTCCTTCTGGGCATCTTTATGGTGATAATTTGAGGAATAACATCGTCTAGATCCTGTATCTTGACATAGACTTTTTCTTCAAATTCGCAGGTGCATTATGGAAGGACAGGGATCCTTAAATACAGTATGTGCCATGGAAACAGACCAAAGTCTTCACCAGGAGCTCTGGACCACAGCATGCCAACTAGAGATGCCTGGGGGACTGGACTAGAAGATGCCACCATCTCCTAACCCCATCTCACATAGTCCAGGGGTTTTAATCATCTCAGATTTCATATCAACATTGCTGTCATCATCTTAAAGGAAAATAAACTCAAAACTCATCACGGTGGAAAGAGACACACTGGAGATACTCATTACATTATGAACCCAAGCAGATGAGAGACTTAGTGAGTAAAGAGAATACGCACATTATGTGAAAAACAAGCAAATACGAAAATGTGTTTTCTTTAACACACTGTATGTGTGCCAAGACCAGCATGCACATGATGTGACCACTCTACATAACTGAAGACTATCTTTCCATCTAATTAATATGTTCCAGTTGTCAGAATGGAATGAAATTGACCAATGGTCCATGGAATTCTGCAGAGAGCTCACGTCTTCCAGGAGCTCTGCTCCATGAGCAAGTCTGACGATTGCTGCCAGCAGGATCCAGCCCAAATGCCGTTGGAGAGCCAAAGTCAAACCTCCCCAACACCCCAGCCCTTGCCTGAAGGAATAGAGAGGAAGAATATTCCAGAAAAGGGAACAGCTTGTGCAATGGATAAAAAGTCATGAAAGGGCAGTGTATTCCCAGAACGGGAAAAGCTTGGTGTGACAGAGCCTGAACTGCCAAAAGTGGCCTTTTATCAGCAGGCAGGAATGAAGCTAAGAACGTGCAAGTGCTCACCAAGGGAGAACCTTCTGGCAACACATGGGAGGTGTATTCTTGGAGAAAGGTGACAGAAGACCCTGGAAAGCAGGGGATATACTTAAGATAAGTGAAGAGAAACAGAAAGTCCTAGAAGAGGCCATCAAAGGAGCTCTTGGGAGTCACTGCCTGATGCAAAGCTGATGTCAGTGTGAATGTGTGTTGTGTTGAATTCAGGAGTATGTGCTATGGAGAGGATGAATAGGAAGGCAGGGCTGGGCTCCACTGCACTTCTAGGGAAGCCATGAACGTTCTCTTACCTCTACCCCAAAGGCACAGTTCTAACTTGACTTTGGGAGCTCAGTGAAGTGGCACACACTTGTCATCCCACAGGCACAAAGACTGAGGCAGGAAGATATTCTTGAGTTCAAGGCCAGCCTGGGATAACCTATCTAGACCGATTTCAAACAAACGAAAACAAAACCAACAAACCAAGCAAGAACAACAACAACAAAACCACCCTCCCAGCACACAAACACACAGACACACACACACACACACACAGAGAGAGAGAAAGAGAGAGAGAGAGAGAGAGAGAGAGAGAGAGAGAACAAAACCATCATTAGTAACAAAAATCTAAGAAACAAAAATGCCACAACTAGCCAATAGAGAAGAAAGAATGCTATTCTTCCAAGTTTTGTCACCTGTACCTGGTTCTTACAGGACAATTTCTTTCTTTTGCCTTCTATGGAGATTAGAGACAAGGTCCTGGATACTTAGGCTCCCAGAAAGGGAGAAGTTGATAATTGTAGGTCCGACCAGCAGGAGAACCTGGCCACTCCCTGGACCTCTCCACCCCACATGTGGTTGCCATGGCCATCCCTTGCCTCCATGCTATGCCCTGTCTTCACCCCCTGATGATGTCAATAGAGTTTCTTTTCTTCCCTCGGCACAGTGCTCCTGGAGTTCAAGGGAACTTCAAGGCTGGAACTGCTCTGTTCAGCAAGTGGATGGGAGCGGCAGCCTTTGAAAGAATCCAGGAACCTGCTGGGCCTTTCTTCCCAAACGCCAGTGGGCAAGGTGCTTGGCAGAGCCACGGGCTGCACTGGGAACAGGAGCCAGGCAAGGCGCCAGCTGCTCAGCATGTCCTCGGAACAGTATCCAAGGAAGCTTTCCAGGAAACAAACAGAGGCATGGAGGTGCTGCTTTCAGCTCCGAGAGGGGTGAGGGTATGGAAGGGCTCGCTCTCACATGTGTCTGGGGCTGAGCGTGTGTGGAGTAGGGATACAGCAACGATAGCAAAGGCCCAATCACAAGACATAGAAAACAACCTGGTTTATTTCTATGTCACTCAACAAGGCCAAGGGTGTGCTTCACAGTCACAGAGAACTCAACAGTCGCAGATAATGCTGTGTGGCCCTGGGTTTCACCCAGGGTGCGGTAAGGTGAGAAGCCAGCCACCAGCGCAGCTGAAGGGGTACCAAAATGCATAGAAGGGAACAAGAGGTGAAGCCTCCAGGCAGATGACACTGCTTCTTCAAAGGTTCTGCTCACCCAATTCCCCAGTGAGCCCTGCCCTCCCGTCCATAACTCAGTGTGTAGCCCATCCCTCTGCAACTGCAGACAGACAATGCAGCTTGCAGCAGGTAGCAGAGCCTTCTAGTCCCCACACAGGGAGCAGGGAGACTAACTCTTGGCACTCACTTACTGACCTGTCATACCTCCAATCAGTCCATCATCCACAGCAAAGCTGAAGCTTTCTCCAAATGGGGTTCCCAACGCTCTCTACCGTACTGTATTCTACACCACAATTGCTCCCATTACAGCCAAGGCAGGTCAATGGAAAGAGCCATGAAATGTACTTGCTATTTATATTTAAGAGTGGATGGCAGGACCATGCCATGAACATTGAGTATCCAGCCGAGTGCTAGTTAGTAATCCTTTCTTCCTACCGGGTTGGAGTTGTCAGGATGCAATGGAATAAGGAAGTGCAAGCTTTGCCCCATCCACAGAGCTTCTAGGGAGAGACACATTACCTATGTCTGCAGCTCAGTGGTAGAGATGTTAATGCCTGTGATAGGGTTCAGAGAAGAGTGCTCATTGGAGAGCTGGTGTGCAGTCAGCCTGGGAAGGAAGGACCCCATCTTGTTAGTAGCAGTAGAAGACACCAGGAAAGAGTATGACCCAAAACAGATCATAAGAAAGCACTGGATTCTGAGAGGAAGATGCACATTAGTTAGAAGTAGGGTGAACCCATGTAGGAAATAGCAGAGATGATTATCAACCCCAGGCTGCAAACAGACCGAAGGGTGTAGCTGAGCTGGAACTGTGTCAACTGAGGGTGGAGGAGAGCCATGTATGGTGAGGTAAGACAGAGCACGGGAGACTTCTACAAGTCTTCAGAGCAACAGCCCTTAGTAGGCAGCCACGGAAATGAGTATCAGTTCTAGTCAGTCAGCTGTGGGCAGCAGCCCTCTTTGACACGGTCAGGCAGGATAGAAGAAGCCAGGAATCCATAGGGTCGGGGACCCAGGATCATCCTCCCTTCAAACCCGTCCCTGTCATTACTGTGATTTTGTTTCTGCCTAGTCTTGATCACTTTAGGTCTGACTGTATTTTCTCTGTCAGACTCACCTGCATTCATTTGAAAATGTTCAAGCCCTATAGCAAGGAGGAGGAGGATGCTTGTCTCTTCCCAGCTGTGTTCTCTGAGCACACAGGGGGCCCTGATGCCTTACTAGCCCCTGCCTGTCCTGTGTTGTCTGCACAGGGTTGCCTGGGTTGTTGGGCCAACCCCTCTAGCTTGGGCAGGCCCAGCTGCAGTTCCTCCACAGGGAGCCCTCTGCTCTTCACGCTCTGGTGAGATTTCTCAATGGACTGTAACTTTCTTTTCAGAAATCCTATTTGGCTTCAAAGTCAAAGCAGATTGTTCCCTTTGGGCCTGCAGAGAAGTTCAAAGTTTGCCTCCCAGAAATGACTGAAACATGTTGGAAGTGCTAACACAGACAGACAGACAGACACAGATACAGACACCCACACACCCACACATACTCACAATTGCCCTTGATCTTCAAATGCCAATATTAAAATCCTCAAACAAAAGGCAGCAATGAAAACTCTCATGCTCTTTAGAGCCAAAGTTCAAAACTTAAACTGTCCTTTCCAAAAGAGGACTGATCACCCTGGCATTCAAAGCTGAGATAGCAGAGATTCTAAGACTGAATCGCCAGGGTTCTAGAGCCACTTTAGGCCTCTCAGCACTAAATCAAGATCTAAGAGAAGACCAGAAAGCCATGAATAGCCCTGTCATGCAATTGCAAGAGTGGGAGGTTATTACAAGGAAGAAAGGAAGACGGCCCCTGAGAAGGTGCTATCGCTGAGAAATGTGAGGAGTGATGCTGAAACTGGGAGAGGAAAGGTCAGAAACAAAAGTGAGGAAGAAGAGGAGGTCCAGGGGATAGCTGAGCTCAGGCATTCAAGCAGCAGTTAGTAAATTGTCTCTGTAAAGGAGCAGGTGGCACATATTCTACATATTCTGCATGTACAACTGTCTCTGTTGTATCTATTCAGCTCTGCCTTTGTACAACGAACAGTCAGGATAACTGAATGAGTTGTAATGTGTTCCAGTAAAGCCTTATTGACAGAATGGGCTGGAGACCAGATTTGGTCAGATGCATTAGCTGAAAAGCAGCTGAAGCTTTAACCAGAGGGCTGTTGCTTGCCCTCCTTTATTTTGATAACTTTATAGACCATATTGTAAAAGGTCACTTTTATCTATTAAGATGATATTCATGTGACATTCCCAAGGTCAATAATAAAGTGATGTGGTTTGTGTTTAGAAGAGCACTCTGGCTGTTGGTTAAAGAAGAGATTGGAGGTCACAGTCAGAACCAGGTCAAGAATGTGGGAGTTCTGTGCACAACAAAGACTTCACTGAAGTGGCTGACACAGTGGGTCAAGCTTCCCACCTGTGTCTTCATGACAGAACCACACTCCCCAGTCTGTGAATTCAGACACTGGCAAGCGATCAACACCAGCACACCTACCCCCAAATTAAGAGAGAGTTGAGAATAATTCTCTTTCTTTCTCCTACTATGGTAAAATATATTCTAGAAACTGCCATTGTGAATTCCTGAGGATAAAGTAGAGCAGAAACACCCATTGTGATGCCCATGTAATAAATGCAAGAAATAAACCACCAGGTCTTAAGCCAGCAGAAGGTGCAAGCTGTCTGTGTCTGAGGCCAGCCTAGCTCATTATGACCTAGAGCGGTAGAGCAGCAGGTTGCAGGAGGGCCTGCGGAGAATATGTCTTCATAGTAGAGCTGTGGGTTTTGCTGCTGAGTTAGTTGCTGGGTATTTGAAGATAAAAATAGAAGAGGGTTTGTAGGGATTCAACCTGAGCTACTCAGTGAACAATATTGAGAATGCACAAAACCAGGGACTGAGTAAGGTTAAACCAGCCAAGCTGGCCAGGTTTAAAACATGGTTGACTGTGTACTGGCTATGGACTTGAACAACCTGCAAGCTTTCTCGTGGAAGTGTCTTTGTCTGTGAAATGAAAATAAAAGCAGTATTTACTTCATGGAGCTATCTGAAAAACTAATGATGATCATTTGCTCAAAGCACCCAGTCCCTGGCACAAAGGAGCTCCAAAATAAATGTCAGTTGTCACTGTCCTCACTGCCGTCATGACTAAAAACTTTATGTTGAGTCAATCCTTATGCTTAGTGAGTTCTGGGCTCTATAAACAAACCAGTGCCTGGAATTACAGTTGTCAAGAGAAGCCTGGCTCAGCCTTACTTCTAGTTTCTATCTATCCTGACCTGGCTGAGCCTTACAGGGTCACACTCGCTTATGCCTTCTCTACCCAACTCCTGAGAGCCAATGCAAAGTAACATGGAGACTCCTATTTTCACAGTGACTCCACAGGGAGTTCTGGCTGGGTGACTTTGACACTGTCTTCCTTTATCTCTGCCCCCACTGGATGACAAGTGAAGTCATTCTAGAACATTCTAAAGACATATCACTCCTTTTTTTACATCCATTTGGTCATTAAAAGAACTAAAACCACAGTAGCATGCTTTTGAAGATAGTATACTATAGTATACTATATATTGTATACTATATATATATATATTGTATACTATAGTATACTATTGTATACTATCTTCAAAAGCTGAAACATATGATTATTTCCCCCATGGTCAAAGAGTCCCACTTGGGGCCTTGTTGCAGCATGCCTAGAACCATGCCTCCTACAAGCCCTGTCCCCTGACGACTGACAGTGTTGATTTCAAAGTGATGACCACGATCCACTCCTAGGGCTGACTCCCGTCTGAGAAAAGGGAATACAGGAACGGGAACCGCTCCTTGCTTAGCTCCATAGAGCTATGCATGCACTTCCATCCATCATGGAACTGTCTGAGTTATCAGTTGGATCTGCCTTCGACCCAAGCCTCTTTCTGCCTAAGCCTGTTTCCATAGCTCTTTACAAGGAATCAGGCCACAGCCCTAGAAACACACAGAACCCTGCATCCCTAGGGACTGTTCGCCTCCAGGTTGTCTTTCCTGGAGTTGTAGGGAATGTCTGTAGTCAGGCCATGTGAAGCATATGAATGCTTACCCTGTAGTCATCCTGCCTGCACCATGACTGATACCCAGAATGTACTGCCAGTGTAGGCTGGAGACAAAGGATATCATCTAGCAACCCCAGACCATCTGCCTTCCACCTTCTAGCCCTGTCCCCTGCCTTCAGAATAGGCCTAATCTCACACGTTGAGAGTATCACATGCTAGTCAGAAGGAAGCAAGCGGGGGGGAGGGGGGGATGTGTTTAAATAAGAAGGCCGAGGGCTCTTTGCATGTTTTCTCCTCAAGCCTGCTAAGGGTGGTCCAGTTCCAAGGAACCTAGAAGCTATTATAGTAGTAGAAGGACACCTTGTACCCACGAGCAGAGACAGATCTGCTATGTAGCCACCATATAGATGAACAATTGTCTTAGACTTAAAGAAAACACACACACAAAGTTTATGATGGCAGGTGAATGAAAATGAGAATGCGACTGCTCGAAGGCATGAGCAGAAGGTTGAGGAGACCATGTTTATTGTAGACATGAGGAAGAGTACAGGCAGGGGAATCTGGAGAAGTCCAGAGCAGAGAGAGACTAGACATGACCAGCAAGGAAACTGGGCCATGAGATTGGAGTGTTGTGTGGTGGGAAGAGAGGAAGAGAGTGAAGACCAACAGGGCAAAGAGGAGAAAGAAAGAGGGGGGAGAGAGAAAGAGAGAGAGAGAGAGAGAGAGAGAGAGAGAGAGAGAGAGAGAGAGAGAGAAGAGAAAATATGGTCGAAGTGTCTGAGTTCTATAGGAATCAGAAGCTGGAGAAGGGAAGTGGGGCCTCAGGGCTGAAGAGGTTTGGGGTAAGGAGCATAGTAGGAAGAGCTGAGAGGAGTCACAGGTACAGAGTGAACATTGTGGTATGTTACTAGGAACCATGATTTGCCATTCATTCTTTGGGGCCTGACTGTAGGAAGTAAAAGAAGATGGTAGAACCAGGGTACAGAGTAAACAAGACTGAAATGACAGAAGCCAGCTCAGTGCAAACCTGATTCACACAATGGGTCAAAAGATGCTATAAAGTCTCCCTTCGGAGCAGCTAGGAGAATTTGTTAATGAGCTGTTGAATGTGAGATGATATCACAGTGCTATTCTTAGGTGTGATAATGAATGTGCCAGTTATACTGAGAAATTTAATACAAGTTGAGTTGTTTTAAGGGTACAGGGATTAGACATGTAAAACTTACAAACAGTTCAGCAAACGTAAGCAAATAAAGAGTTCGGGGGCCAAATGGAAATGACTACAGGATGAGGTCAGGAGCGCTTGGGTGTCATGTGGTGCTTTTGAATTCCTGTGCATTTGAGAGATTTATGATGATGTTGAGAACAAAGCCTGTCACAAATTGATGGGCAGTGTGTCATGCTGTCAGCTGGGGATTCCCTCTCATTGTCTCTTCCTAGCTTAGAACAGGAAAAGGAAAGCCTGGGAGGGGAGTGGGGGTGGGGGGAGGGCGGGTGCAGAGGAGCAAAGCAGAGCAGAGCCATGGTAGGATCCAGAGCATAGACAGCTGGAAAGGATGATTGAGAGAAAATTCTGAGGGAAAGAGTGTGTAGAGGGTGTGGGGGTGGCAAAAGTATGCATAGCTGTGAGCGTGTGTGTGTGTGTGTGTGTGTGTGTGTGTGTGTGTGTGCACGCGCGCGCACGTGCATTAGCAAGTGCATGTGCGTGTGTGTTACACTGAGATAACTGACAAAAGCTTATGGAAATGTACATTTTACTCCCTGTACATTTTACTCCCAAACTAAGGAGACCTTTCACCTTCCTTCCCTGCTGGGCTCAGAAGTTCCCTCCTTTCTCTTCACCATATGGCCCAGTCACACGAGCTGGATGAATATCTTCACATAGCTTTATTCACTGGGTGTTTGACCCATAACTGTAATATTTGTATTTGAATGAGTATCGTAGCTGTGTAAGATGGTCACAGGCACCAGCCTGTGGTCACTTCTCTAGGGAACTGGATTTCCACAAAGGCTGACTAGTTATGAAATATAATTCCTGGGAAATAAATATCAATTAAGACTTCTGTGTGCACAGGTTGTCAGTCAATACTTCATTTAAAAAAATAAAAGTAGATGCAGCACAAAGGCTGAGCTGAAAGTTCTGAGAAATCCTAGCTGCAAGAGATCATGGACAGTGTACATGCAGAGCAAGAGTTAGGTTTCAGCTCTCTGGCTCCATCCATCCCGAGCTTAGGATAACTGTGTAGTAGGAATCTAAATTTTCACAGGCATATTTATCAGCCATTAGAGTATACTTCTTACACATGCAGAGAGAGAGAGAGGGAGAGAGAGAGAGAGAGAGAGAGAGAGAGAGAGAGAGAGAGAGAGAGAGAGACCTGAAGTATGAAGTATCCCTGGTCCCTAGAACTCCACCCACTTTAGAAACCAGAGGTCTGTGTTACTTTGTGGTTCTGGACAGCTCCCCCATGTTCCAGACCTTCCTGGATGTGCAAGCTTTCTCTTCTAAGAACTGTTTCCAAAACCAAGGTCTCCAAGCTTAACTTTGGAACCAGATAAGAAGCAGACTCATCCTGAGAGTCACCTTACAGGTCATGGCTGTCTGGTATGTTTCTTAGGCAATCAGAACCACAGCTCTGTCCTCAGGTCTTCATCTCCCTAGTCTCCAAGAGGATACAAGTGTCAAACGTCATAGGGTTAGGTCAGAGCCACCGAGGAGGTTTGAGTCTACACATTTTAACTGCAGACCTCATGATCTTAGCACATGTACTTCAAATTTCTGGCTCCCTAGTCTTTTCTGAAAGGTAACCACAAAATTGTATCTGCCTCATGGCACTGACATGGTGAATAGCTGTGGTGTGTAGCCACTGCCTGAATTTCTGTTAGCCAGCACCCACACAGGGAGCGGCCGAGGCACTGAGGCAGTCCGAATGCCAGAGCTGGAAAGACCAATGGAGATGTTTACTCTTCTGTGTCGACTTGACTTAAAGAAGATTCCTTTGGCTCAATTATGCTATTGGTGAAAATCCAGAAATGATTTTTTTTTTGTCCTTTTCCTTTTCTTCCTTCCATGAATCTCACTGAAGGTGAGGTGCTGGGGATAAATCACTGTCCTGAGGGGAAGTCACTCCTGATCATAGAACCTTCCCGACCACTGGAGTTTGATCTGGTGAGAATCTTGTCCACACCACTCCCAGGCAGGGAAGGTTTCAGGAGTCTGGCAGTGACACTCTTCTACTAAGGGTTGCTGCATGTGTCTCCCCTTACCAGGTGGCATTTACCTCTGCCTTCCAACAAACTTCAGACCAGGTAGCAAAGCACGTGCTGGGTTAGGAGCTGAACTCATACATTGTCCTGCTCCTTCCCCGCCGGCCTATTCAGCCCCAGTGGTTATTTTCTGGCCCTATGGGAGGCCAAGGGATGGATGTAGGGAAAGTCCCCAACTAGTGGTCCCGTTTTGGGAGGGTTGAGACAGGAGGCTGAGCTGGAGGACATGGGCTGATGGGAGCTGGGCTTTAGTGGTTACCGTCTAGTTGCACTGTTGCCTGGTCTGGTCACCGCGTGAGAGCCCTGCTGTGGGCTTTCCTATGGTGAAGCACACCCCTACCCCAATCATATTTTTCCTACAACTGAAACTCTGAACCAAAGTAAAAGGGATTTCCTTTGACATTTTCTGTCAGATGTTTTATCATAGCAGTATAACCAACTGAGTGGAGGGAGGATTCTAGAATAAACTGCTGCCCCCACTCCCCAAGGCTCCTCCAAAAGATAACCACACTCCTAGGTAGGGGAGCAGAGAGAACTCCAATGGACTGGATGTATTATTTTGTTTTTAATTTCATATGACCCATTTGTCAAATTCCCAAGGGTATTTCCTGTGTTATTGAAGCCGTTTTCACAAAACCCTTGCCTATGCTGGTAGAGTATGTCCCCCATGGTAGTTTCAAACTTGTCTTACAGCAAGATATTCAATCCATTTCGAATTGGCTGTTGTACAAAGTGAGGAATTGGAATTTAGTTTCATTTTGCTACAGGTGGATAAACAGGTCCCGGGTTCCAGGTTAGAGGTTGTCTTTTCTATCATTGTAGAGTTAAGCCAACTTTGTGGAGAATCAAATGGCTGACCCACAGAAAAGAGATGAGCAAGGTGGGCATCGCCACCCTCCCATGAAAGCCACTACGTAGAGCTGTAGTCATTAGAAACTTCTCAGCTTCTCATTATTTGGGGGGAGGGGCCATCCTCAGAGCTACTGTTTGCCGACAATAGATTATTGTAACAGTTTGCAACACATTTTAAGATTTCATGGACTTTATATTTTTCCTTTTGGGAATGGGTGCTAGAATAGTAAAAGCCAAGATGAGCAAGCTAACCCCTCCCCCATTTTCTTTCTTTCCATGCTGTTCATATCAGTTCTTCCTAGGAGACCCTTTAATCTTGGAAATCCATATTTTATACTCAAATGTTATTATAGCTTAAATTCTTTCCACTTCATACTCTCCCTCTTTACTTGGCAGTTCTAAATCGTATGGATATCGTTGTGATAACAACTATTCAAAAATTTCCAGGAGATATGCTTCCTTCTTGTTTGTGGCTGTCTGGGGGATTTTGCATAATTAGACTCTTTTATCTATTTCAGAGCGTGTAGGCAAACACTGGCTGGGAGTCCTGGAAATACAGGAAAGCATTTTAATGAACACCAAATATCCGAGTAGAGCACATGAACTGTCTTTGGAGTAAAACACATAAAATATACTGGGAACCTAAGTAAGGCAATTACAGTCTCAGCAAAGCACATCTCCCCTCCCCACCTTTCTCCTGCTTCCCAGTCTGTGCCCATCCTGCTGTTGTTGGGTTCACGGTGGAAGCTGAGAAAACTCATTTCAGAAACAGAAGCTTAACAATGAAAACTGTATTTCTGTGCATGCAGGGAGGCGGCCAGTTCAGGATCTGAGCCACATCCCCAAAGGGAGATTGCACAACATGTTTATAGGATGGGAATGCAAAGTAAGGTGGGTAGGATGGGTGTTACAGTGACCAATCACACAAGGGCTAAACAAGGAAGTTAACATTAGTGATTGGGCCTTATCTGGGTCACCTGGCTTCAGGGTCCTTGAGTCAGCTTTTGCAAGTTAGGTCCCCTCCTGGACTCTGGCCTGGAATTTTAGAATGATAAGGGAACAAAAGAGTGGGCAAGCAGCCTGTCTTCAATTACAGCAAGATAGGCAACACATTTATGACTTGTGTGCCTTAGTTTAGATAACAGGATAACAGCATCTCTCTTTACATCCTTTACCAGCTAACAGACAAACATGAAACATCTTAAGAATCAGGACAGGACTTGAGTTCCGGGGCCTGGGAACATAAACTCGTTTTTGATCCTGCCCTGCCAGCAGGGTGGAACTCGGTCCTGAGATGGCTGAGCTCAGGAAACTATCCTATGTGATGGGAGAAACCAGTAGTGGCTGAAAGTTTATGAAAAATGAAGTTATAAAAACAGAATACTTTGTCTTTTAGTTAAAAAATCAGAATCAGATGGCTGGAGCAGTGTGTATACTTCTGGATCTCCTGCTCCATTCTGTCAACCATTTTTGTGTTAATAACTGAATGTCTTTGTAATGATGGCCGCTGGTAATAACTTGAAATCAGGTGTTGTGATTTCTCCTGCATGACTCATTGGCTTCCTTGTGCCTGTTGGAGGTCTCTTGAGCTTGCCTTTAGAGTTTAGGATTATTTTCTAGGTCTGTGAAGAATTGCATTGTTGGGGTTGCTGTGTTGACTCTGCTGCCGAAATCACGTTCAAGGAGACAGTCATCTTCATAGTACTGAACCTATTTTGTGAATACTGAGCATGGGAAGGCTTTCCAGCCTCTGGTGGCTTCTTCAATTTCTCCTTCCACTGTTTTAAAGTTTTTATTGTGAAGCTTTTTCATCTCCTTGTTTATATACATGCCCAAGCATTTTGACTTTTGAAGTTATCGTGAATGGGTTTCCTCCTCTCCCGCTCCTGACTTCTCATCTTGTTTGTGACTAGCATGTGGAAAAGCTGTTGTTTTATGTTGATTGGTGTCCGGCTACTTTGTAGACAGTGCTCATTAGCTGGCTTTCTGCTGGTGCCTTGAGGATCCTTTGTGTATGGTACTTGTCTTCTGTAGATGGGGTAATTTGATGTCTTTTTTTTCCCACTTGTATCTGCTTTGCTTCTCTTGTCCTACCACTAAGGCTAAGAATTTAAACACTGTACTAAATAAGAGGAGAAGAATTAGAATTTCTGACTTAGAGGAGGTGCTTCAGATTCTTTTTCCCTGATCAGTGTAATATCAGCCACAGGTTTGTTGCATACAGCCTTTATTATATTACACTCCTTCTATTCCTAGTTTCTTCCACTCTTTGATCATGAGCAGATGTTGGATGCATCCGTTGACATGATCGTGTGAGTCCTGCGCTTGAGTGTATTTATATGCTGTTTCACATGTACTGATTTGAATATGTTGAGCCATCTTTACATCCCAGAAATGCGCCCAGCTTGATCATGGTGTGTGATCTTTTTAATGTATTACTGAGTCTGTTTTGCAAAATTCCTATGGCTTTAAAATCAACCAATTTAATAGGGTTTTCTACAGCAGCTCAAGAAAAAGAACACATCAATCTTCACTCCTGAAATATCAGGAGCATAGACAGCAGTAGTTATCAATTCAATGGGCATTGATGGGGTGGTGTAGTAACAGTCTGTGAGCTGTGGACCAAGAAAAGATGAGCAAAATGCCCATATTCCAGTGCTATGTAATGTACACACAGACATTGTGCAGGAGCTAAGGACCAGGTCATTACAGATGGTCCAAAGAGCAATGACAACATCAGAGTGTGGCTGGAGAGTGGAAGGCTGGAAAAGTCCCTAGTTCCTAGTAAGACCAAGTGTGTGTGTGTGTGTGTGTGTGACATTTGCTCTTAACCACCTGAAATCTTAAGTTAGATGTAAAATTCAGAATGTGAGTTCAGAAATGTCTGAACTCCATTTGATTCTGCTGTATCCACAATTCTCACTGCTTAGACTTTGTACTGGGGTTAGGAGTTGACAGGGCCATCTCTGGCAGCCTGCATTTCTACTAGGTAACCAGTCTCCTGTTAATTCACTTTCTAAAAGCTAAATCTCAACAAGTTCCTAAATAGCAGTAGCCCAACTGCTTCAGTTAATATGATCACTGCCCAGCCTCTCTGGAGAAGCAGGCTGAAGTAAGGGAACCTTTGTCCTTGCTCAGTGCCTGGTGTGCACAGCAACACAAGGCCTTTTGATCCCCACAACTTACTCCAGTACACAGCAGACTGCAACATCATACTGACTCTTACTGGTTAAGCCCCTCCTATCCTGGAGGTCCCCTTAGAAGACACCACAGGCCTTTAGTGAGCTGACTTATTGCCCTGAACCTCCAGAAGGATAGCAGCTGAAACTCATGTTTGACCTTAGCAACTAAATATGCTCTCTTGTCTCCTAGCAATGGTATCAGTAGCTAGTTCCCTTCCCTTGCATTGGCCTGAGGTTATCTTGTAGTTAAGCCACTGTTAGCTCAGTGGAGGCATGAACCCTAAGATACAAATTCTTACATTAATACACCTTCAAAGTGTTCTTTCTTTTGCCTGTAGCTAAACTCTTTTAGGGAAAAGAAATCAAGTATTCCAAAAGCATTGATGTCCCCTTTCTTTCCTTCCTGAACCATGACCTTAAACAGAGCGTGTTCATTAAGGTGTTTCCTAAAGTGAGCATGCTCAGGATCAGAGTGTTCTGCTGTGTGACTCTGTCGTAGAGCTCTGTATAACTCTTCCTTGAAGAAAATCCCCCCTTTCTTTGTTGGAGGAGAACACTGCTTTGCAAATAACTCCCATGCTCTCCTCACCTTCAACAGGTCCTAAAGCATCATTTCCCAACATGTGGGCCGTGACCTCTATAAGGTCCTATGACCCTTTCACAGGGGTCTCATACCAGATATCCTGCATATCAGATATTTGCATTACAATTACAGCTATGAAGCAGCAATGAAATAAGTTTATGGTTGGGGGTCACCACAATATTAAGAGGTCCCAGTTGAGAACCACTAGATTAAAGCTTCTCTGCTCCCCTGAGTCTCTGCCATGCTTGTTTTGACCTTTCTACTCACCAAGATGAGAAGCCATGACATTTGGTTACAGTAGGACTGGGAACCCAGGTGTGTCTGTTGAGACCGTGGACAACTAAATGGATTTATAAAAATAAACACCTTCTCCAAACCCATGCAAATGTCACACATATGTCTTCCCTCCCATGAATTGCCTCAAGCTTATAGGATGGTGCACAGGAGAAGAAAAAGATCCCTAATGTTTCTTTGGAACAATAGAAACAAACCAATGTTACTAACTCTTGGAGGGGGGAAGAAGCAATGTCCATAGCCCCTAGTTGGCCTCCAACTGGGTTGAAGGCATCTTCTCCCAGGCACCTCCCTTCTTCACTATTTAGACACACTGGTCTCCTAGGAGCAGGACACAGTCTGAATAGGACTCTGTCTCAGTCTCTTTCTCTGTCTCTCTCTGTGTCTCTGTCTCTCTCTCCACACATTCACACACATATTTGCTCACTCACACACATACACACACATTCATACCCATACATTTATACCCACACTGTTTTATTAAACAATTTTATTAACTGTTTTATTTTTGGTAGACTAGCTATGACACTGTGTGGCAACTGTGTAAGCTGATACTGTTGGAAGCAACTATATAAAAGGCACTCAGGGTCTGTTTGTGTAATCTTTTTACAACTCCATTTTACCTCAGCTTTAGGTGGAATAAATTTTAACATTTCAAGAGCACCAGAATAAAATAAAAATCCACAATAAAGTAACAAAAATGCTTCCATCTTACTACTTGGTAAAACAAAATCAAAACCGCTGCATCTATCAGGAAACATATGTGGATGTGTCCAAAGAAAGGTGAAACAGAGCTGGAACCAGCTTTCCAAAGAAGTGGGCACAGAGCCAAAAGAGGAACCCTTTTCTACTGTCTAGTTATGTGTTCTGTGTTGTCTTTTTTTGGTATGTTAGGATGTGGTTTGTAATAAGAATAAATATTTGGAAGAACTAAATGGAAAAAATAAAATCATAAAAGCTTTAGAGACTAAAATCTATTATTTTTACAACTTTGGGTGTGGAATCCCTTCCCACGGAAGGAAGACCCAGCACCCAGAAGCCATACAGGAAACAGCTGAAAGGCTAATCTCATGAAAATGAAACACTCCTGCAGATCAAAACAGGTAAGGACGTTTAGAAAACAAACAACATGTGAAATTTGCTAACAGACAAAGGATCCAAAGCCCAAAATAACTCTTACAAATCAGAGATAAAGAGACTTTGTGAAAGAAGAGGGGGTGGAGACAGGGCAATGGAGGTTGCTAAGACTCCTTTGCTTTTCTTGGCCTGAGACCTCAAGGTCAGAACAATAGGTCTGAGTATTGAGCCCTCCTTCGGGCTCTACTGACAAGACTTGCTAGCTTCCATCTCCCCCACCACTGTGAGAACTGGGGAGCTCGAGGAATCCAAGTGAGAGCAAACTCAGCTGAGCTCCTTCTGAGACATATGAGCATATAGCCATACCAACACATGCATCCATCCCTCTCAGCCCAGCCTCTTGAGAATCACAGTGTGAGCAGATCTTCAGATGAGCCCAGTAGAGTGACACCCATCAGAAAAACGAAGATGAAAAAATTTGGCTCCAATAGTTTAATAGGACACAAGGCAAGGCAGACGGACAACCATGGAAGGGCACTAGAGTTACTCCCAAATGGTGAGAGGTCATCCTTCATCAGGAGAAAATTATAAATGTGAGCGTCTTATAAGACACCAGAGCATCACTCTGAAGAGAGTCAGAACAGCATCACTGCAACCCAACCGGAGAGCCTCAAGTCCACAAACCATGTGGCCTGTGTTTCTAATGCCCTCTTTTTCTAGAATCTTGAGGAATGACACCCTCAAGAAGAGGAGCAGAAAGACAGCAGCCATGTGGAGTAATAGGGATGGTTTTCTAGGATCAGAACCCAAAGCTTCATAATGACCCTGATGAAATGGGCTGTGTGAGATTAGACTGACTATAAACAACAACTGAAAATGGTGGTGGAGCCTGTGAGAGGATGTGACTGGGCAGCCATGAGAGCAATGAGCTAAACGCCATTTGTCTGCAGGGATCTTGCCTGATGTGCATGAAGGGATCCCCCTATGAATTAACAACCGTCAAAACACAAATCCAAAGGATATTTTCCTGCCTTTATAGAAGCAAACAGATCTATCCTATTCGGTCAGGAATAGGATAGAGGCATGCATAGCCGTTCCTGAGAGCTGGCATGAAAGCCATCTTTGTGGAAAGCAAATTGCTTATCTGCTTGAATTCTTCATACACTATTGAAAATTCCACTTCTAGAAATATGTTCTAAAAGTCCGATATATATATATATATATATATATATATATATATATATATATATAACTGAAGATACACACAGAGCATTATTAGACAGGAGAAAGTTAAGAAACCTTGTTTTGTTGCTAAAATGATGCGCTCTAGACAGAATAAGTATAGTGTGATTTATTTGAGCAAAGAAACAACCCATGCATCAGGTCATGTGGAAAACTCCACCCTGACAAGCACAGAGGCAGGAGGCAAAGCAAGCAGGCTTGCAGTAAAAAGTCCCTCCCCAAAGGTCAGCTGGCAGCTTCAGATCAGCGAGTTCCTAGCTTCATTCTGCTGTTTACACTGGCCGAGGCTTGGAGTAACAGGAAGCAGGAAAGTGTTCAGCCCAGTGCTACCCTAAAAGATTCTTAACATTCAGTGAAGAGTCTGAGGCTCCTTATTAATGCATCTACATGTGGATAGAGTACAAAGCAGATAAAAGTCTTTATCTGTGATACAGGGAAAAACTCACAAGACATATCTAATATAATTACATACATTAAAATTTGCAATGTATGTGCATACATATATTTACACATTTGTACATACAAAATTACATGTGCAAAGAGTAGAGTAGTTGAATATTACATCTGGAAAAGCAATGGGTGCCTGTAGGTATCAGTAGGTATCAGTAAAAAGGTTTACTGATACTGTCATCTTTCATGATGGCAATGTGTGCATTTGTATAATAACAGTAAAGGTCATAGAAACTTCAAAAGAAAGACTAATGTGGAAAAGAGTTGGATGAAGAGAAATACAAGCACAGAAGCACTAGAGGGCTATGGGAAACACGCAAGTGAGCAGACCAGAGCAGGGCTGATCCACACATGCACTGTGGAGGGCAGGAGCACGGGTTGGGATTCAGCATGCAGAGTCCATTTCTTATGCTTTAGTCTGGCCACCCACTCTACAATGACCACATCCCTCATCTTTCAGGGAGAAGGGAAGGGCAAAGAGCAGGTGGGGATGAAAAGGAAAATAAGCCAGAAGAACTATACACTCTACTGAGAGGGAACCAAGTATCTGGATTTCAGTCACAGATACAGGCCAGGACTCCAGACTGAAAGTGAATGTAATATGAAAAACAAACCACACAAAGATGAAGCTGGAAGCCTTTGTCCAGAGAAGCAGGGGTTGTGTTTACAGTCCTTAAGACCAGCAGTGTGGGGTTATTCTCTGAGGATGCCCCCCATCTCAATAAGATTCCTGTAGACAAAGGCAGTGGGAGACTCCAGGAAAATGGTTCAGCCCAGCCATCCTCCAACAGAGCCCTAGTTAACTGGGCACACAGAGGGTGTAAATGTGTTGTTTTCCACATAAAGCCCAAAATGGAAACTATCAGGAGAGTTAGAGGAGGCTGAGAAATCTCAAAGACCAAGAAGGGAAACATCAGAAAATAAACTGCAAGCCAATCTCCAGGAAATAAGAAGATACTGCCTCTGTGAAATACTAATGGGCTGCTGTTAAAATAGCGATAAAATAAACGTTAAAAGGATCCTTCTGAATTTCAGAAGTGCTCAGGGAAATTAAAATGGCAAACATCCAAAACAATAGCATTAAAGCAAATTCAACACAAAGACCAAGGGAAATCTTCCAAAAGATAGAATACAAATACAAACAAAGAGATCCCCATCTAAGAGAGACAGGCTATAAAAATCAGAGGCTCAGCCCTAGGGCCCCAGAACTGAAAAGCAAAGTTTGACAAAAGAGAACTGGAAAATCTGTAGAAGGGAGTCACTAATTAAATAAAATAATTAAAGGATATTTACCAGACTGTGAAGCTCATGACCTCATTTTGGGAGGAAAAAGCCCACAAAAACAAAATAAAACTGAGCCTAGGGTATTGCTGCATGCCTATAATCCCAGCTTTTAGGAGTCAGAAGCAGAAGGTTCACAAATTCAAGACAGCCTGGACTATACAAATGCTATATTCTGAACAAAGCCCAGGGCTCGAGATGGGCCTTCATGCTGGAGGACTAGGTCCCCAAGGCCCTAGATTTGATTCTAGCAGAAAAAAAAAAAAAAAAAAAAACCAAAAACAACAACAACAACAACAAAACAGAGGTAGAGGTGGAGGGTGATAGGCTATTTCTCCACCTACAAAACAAACCAATTCAAGACAGATTAGATTATGTTAAAGGCAGGTTTATTGGGAAGCTACTCTTGGGCAGGACAAGTTCACCCAAGGACTGAGGCCAGGGGAGTTAGCATGGGGAAAAGGGAGAGGGGTAGGGCAGGGATAGATAAGGAGAGAAGGGGAGCTCAGGCAGAGAGAAGAGAAGAAGAGAGAGACCAAAATGTCTGGATTATATAGGGAGGAGCCTCCAGGGAGAGGGCAGCCCAGTCCCTGGGCTGGAAATTTCCAGGTTGGGGCCTGGGTATGCCAGGTAGAAAATGAGGAATGCTGGGAAAACCTTTAGGCCAGGTCTGCTTTGGTATGTAAAATATGCACCTCAATCCCTTGTTGGATGAAAACCAGTCAGAGGAGGAGGAAGAAGAGAAGGAGGAAGAAGAAGAGGAAGAAGAAAAGGAGGTGAAGGAGAAAGAAGACGAGGAAGAGGAAGAAGAGAAGGAGGAGGAAGAAGAGGAAGAGAAGGAGGAGGAAGAAGAGGAGGAGGAGGAAAGAAAATCACAGAAAATGCCCATATAGAATGACACACACACTGTGAACTCCAAGGATAAAAGGGAAAAAAATGAGTGTTGTCTTCTTGCTAGCAAGAAGGGATCAAAATGGCTTCCAGATCCCAGACAGCAACCCTGTTAGCCAGAATGTAGTAAGAATTGGCTGAATCTTAAATCAAAATTCACCCCATCCCCCCCACTGGGTACACACACATGTGTGTGGTGGATACTTGTCCATGACTGTGTATGTCAGTCATGGTCAGGCATTGATGTCATGAGTCTCTCCTCTATTATGGTTCCCCCCTCCCTTTTTTGACAGAGTTCATTACTGAAGCAAGAACTTGCTGTTTGAGTTGGACTGGCTGCCCAATAAGCCACTGAAATCTAAGAGTGCTCACTGCCCACTTTGCCTAGCATTGTGATTAAAGACACATGCCATGTTGTTGGGTTAAGGGGGTCTGGCATCTGCCCTGCCACAGGGATAGAGATGTTCAGGGAGGCAGGATTCTGGAAGTTTGACTATACTTACCCCACGGGCAGCTGTCTATGAGAAGCCGTGGGACACCACTGGGGGGGGGGGGTCAGGGAGCACAGCCAAAGCTGGCTGAGGGGTGGAGGGGCTTCTGGTTCTCAGGCTCTTGGGCACCCAGCTGGGGAAAAGCTGAGAACTAAGAGGAACTCCGGCTGTGTCCCAAGGGGAGGAGTCCTTGACTTGGTCGGCAGGTGGCTTGGCTTGGTGGTCATGGCTAGGAGTGCTGAGAGGCCTTCTGCAGGAGATTAGATGACCAGCTCTTTAGGTGAAGACCTGTTCCATGGCTCCCCACAACAGATCCTGATGAAGAGAGACAGTCCATGGTTTTAAGACATTTATTGTCATAGTGGAAAGTAGATAAGTAAAATCATACCCCTTTCTCAGGGCAGGCCTGAGGTTAAATACCTTTTGCAGGGAGGAGTGTCTGGGAAGGAGAGTTTATTGGCTAAGTCCTGCAGGTCTTTAGGTACCTCATTAAAAAGGAGATCTGTCTTGAGGCTACGTGACCATAGGTCATGTCATCTACCTGTAGAGGGGCTTGGGGCATTGTCCTTACCTGAGTGATGGCCACAAATCTGTTGCCTCGTGTCAGCAAATCAGCAGCCTAGTGTCGGGGAACCAGGCAAAACAACTGCCGTCCCTCAGGGTCACTAGTGTTTTCAACCTTAGCTTGACCAGAAACCAGGCTGCCTTTCATGGCCCTACACCATTGCACCTGGCTTTTTATGAGAATACTGGAGATCTGAACTCAGGTCCCCCTGCTTGAGCAGCAAGGTCATCTCACCAGCCTGAGGCCAGAAATCTTGATCCAAGCTTCTGAGGACATGCAAGCATGAAATGCCTTATACTGTAAGCACATGCTCTCAAAACATTTTCCCAGAACAACACAGTTCTCAGGAAGCCATGGGAGAAAATGCTTTGCCAAAACTAGGAGAAAAACAAGAAAGTGACCAGTGAGTTTTAAGAGAGAGACTGAAGACACTGAAGTCCAAGAAGACCTTTCAGGACCCTGAGATACCAGCCAGGAAGCCTAGTAGAGAGCATCCACTCTGCACTGAGGCTGGCAGGGCCTAGAAGGATGTCACCAAAAGAGAAAACCTAGCCATCAACAGCAGCATCCGCATAGGCTGCAACAGGAGCCCCTTTGCAGCCCAGCCCCCCTTACAGCTGAAAGCCTAGGGCCAAATAGTAAAAGAACCCTAAACACAGGAGACAATGAAGAGTTGTATAAAATAGGAAACGTGCACCCCATGGCTTAGCTGTGAATAATTCGAACACAGTCATAGCTACATAAATAGTGAATGTTGATTTAGCCAAACATTAGCCTCTAACGACCATGACGAGGTTGAGTGGAAGAGAGGAGAGTTGCACATACGTGCCAGGAAAAGAAGCTTAAAGGCTGAGTCCTCCTCTTCCATCCTAGGAATTCATTAAAAAGCATAGAAACTGGAAAATCAAGAAATGACGATCTAAGCATGCTATTTTAACATGAGGAAGTACCAGAAGAAACAGCAACCATTCTCAGCAACAGCCTCCTGGGAGGGGCTCCTGGAAGGGGAGTGCTGGCTTGCATTATAAACATCATGGAACCACTGCCATTTCCAAACTATGTACACATACAACTTTGATAAACATAACGTTTTGAACACTACCAAAGAAAAAATAAGGGGGATAAGTTGGCGTGAGCATAGTTCTGATTGCTGGACGAATTTATCTCCAACCTGTGCATAAGTGACTTGGGCACTCGGGGGCACAGATTAGGAAAGGCAACGATCCACAAAGCACTTTGAAATCTTGCTTATTTATCTTTAAATTCATACAGGGCTGTTCACTCTCCTTCATTGAATGGCTGATTGTTCTATAACACACGGCAGAGGGTTCCATGTTGCTGGTTTTCCCTGTTTCATTTTTTTTTTTCAGTCATACACAAGGCTGGCATGCTAGAGACAACCAGCAATTCTTTTAGCTCAATAAAAACCAGTGGGCATCAGAAAGATTTATGTGAGGGGAAGATGGGTGAATACCTCATGGCCTTTCAAGTTGTTCAAGGCAAGTACTGCAAAAGCTTCTGATCTCATCTGTTCACCTCAGAGTCTAGGCCTGATATCTCACTACTACTAGAAACCCAAAGGAGTGAATCCCAGCATGAGGCCAAGGTGGGACTCTCCACCAGTAGAAAGCAGGAGCTCTTCAAGTAGAAGCTGAATCTCCACTTGTAGAAGATGGGGGTCCCGCCAGTAGAGGCTCTCCCAGCAGAAACCCAGAGCAGACAAAGCTGTAAAGGAGGGGGAAGAAAATGAAGTCCAAGAAGTAGGAAATACGTCTTGGAATCAGGGAGTCTTGCAGCCTCTTCACAGCAATGAAAGAAAGAAAATTTTATCCCGAAGAGCTTAGTGATGAGCCCCACTCCTACCCCTCACCATGTCCAGTACCTGCAAGCCCTGGAGCCAGCATCAATTTGTGCTTTGAGCAAGCAGATCTTTCAAGAAGTTTCTCTAAACATGAGGTTTCAACAATATGTTGTGTTTTTCAAGCCAGGAGGGGTGGCATATATCTTAATTCCAGCACTCCAGGGCAGCAGAATTGGGAGTCCAAGGGCAGCCTGAGCCATAATGAAAGTCTGTCTGAAAACAAAACAGGCAAGCATGCAAAAAGATGCAGTAATCTTCTTTGTTGGCCATTAATGTACAGTGATTAGTGTACAAAGTTTACCTAGAAAAAGACCTATCTTATGATATGGAGATTGTGCGGCTGGAGAGATGGAAGTTGTGTGGACTTGCAGCTCTTGCTGAGCTCTGGGATCTGATTTTTAACACCTACATGGTGGAACACACCTGTCTCTAACTCCTGTTCAAAGGTATTTGATGCCCTCTTCTGGCCTCCTTCTGTACCAGACATGCATGTGGCATGTATACATACATGAAGGTAAAACATTCATACACATAAAATCAAAATTTAAAAATCTATCAAAATTGTGATGTTGACTACAGAAACAATGAGATCACATTTAGCGGAGCCAGACACGGTGGGAAAATTTTACTTGTATGCCTTTGGTAGGGTTCCCTCAATGTCCCATTCTGTTCTAGAGATAGGAGCCACTGCACAGTTCATTGTAGGCTGTAATTTAAGGATGAAATTCTCATCTGTTCCTGTTCTAATTCCCTAATATTGACAGTAAGACCTATTGTGTTTATTAACAAATTTTAGGCACCATGGCTGGGCAGGTACTCATCTATTCTAACCCTCTCAGCTATTTCCCAGTCACAGGCTTCATGTGATTTGCTGTTTGGGTCTCACCCAGGGTTGCTCTGCTCCATGTGTCTCCCCACAGTGAAATCTCTTGCTGACCTACTAATCTTGACTCCTCCTATACCTTTTTCTTCATGGCCATCTTTTCTCTTCCTCCCTCATGGTCCTTCTCTCCTCTCTACCTAGGACACTCAGCTGGGGTCAAAAGTCCAGCCTTCCTATATCCTCTGACTGATTAGAGATGATGAAAAACAATTTTTACGTAACACTGAGACCATAGATGCTTGACCCCATCCATCGGCCTAACTGTAGATAGATGTCTAGGCATAAACATCAACATCTGAATACACAGTGCACAAGACCAACCCCCACCAGTTTACTCTCTCTGATTGCAACAGAGAGAATTTGTACAGTTACACCCAATCTCTGCTTTTTGTTATTCCTAAGGCTTCTGTCCAAACAAATGGCCCCACCCACTCTCAAGATAGTCCAGGCCCACAGGGGTCCTGCAAGGGACCATGCAAGCAGGGACCATGCAAGCAGGGCCTTCTGCATCACAACCTTGATGAGTGAGATGTGGGGCTTATCTGCTGTGGTAATAAGACACAGGAATTTTCCTAAGCCAGGGATGTAAAGGGAGTCTCCAAGGATATAGCGATGGAACCCTCACCAGCCAGCCAGAAACAATGCACACAGCTTCTGGGGAGCATATGGAATACCTGCATCCCAATTGCTCTTGTTTCTGCTGTAAGGGTCTATGATTTACTGAAGAATGAAATGCCCTGACTTGAACAGTATGTAAATGCAAAGAGTATTTTATTCTGCAGAAGTCCAGCTTGCTGGGGTCTACCATCTACAAAGATGGAGAGATTTGAAGTGAGCTCATAGGGTCGATTAAAGCACTTTAGGGGAACTCCAGGAAGCAGTAAGTGACTTCTATGTCTGTTGAATCTATTTCCAGGGACATTCCAGAACCATTGCTAGTGCATGGGGATCTGGAAACTGTTGCTGGAGAAGTCTGGAAATTGCTACTGACCCATTGTCCTTGCCTCAGGCCAGGTGGCGGGGCAGCTTCTGAGGCCTGAACTTGCCTCATCTCCTAAACTGCCAATTTGAAGCATGTCATGGAGTCCAAGTAGCCTATCTCACTGCTTTGAATGAATCATGCATTGCTTCTGAAGAGGTCAGCTCAGAAACTTTGGAACACTTGTCCCTCCAGAAGGGACAGGCTAATTAACATTCCTCAGACAACAGAGGAGAGAACTGATCTTTGGGTCGGGACACATTTCACAGGATGGACCATTGGCCACCCATAGACCACGGAAGTTCTTGCCACCTCATTCTCTAAGGACCAATCAGTTTAAAAGTCACACTGTTCTTCCAATCACATTGTGCCTAATGGCTGCTGACCTAAAAACTGGCCAAACAGGCTGCCTAGAGTCACTGCCTCTCCTTCAGGTGCAGGATGACCCCAACACATTGGAATAATAAATTCCTCTTGCTTTTGCAATGATCCTGGCTCTGCATTTTTTTTCACTCAGGGGCTCCCCGGAAGGGGGGCCTGAAGGATGCTTCAGGTCCCCCAGAGAGCATTGGGAGGACCCCACTCCCTTTGGAACCCGTTAGATTTGGTCCTGCATAAGTTGGCAAAATAGTCTGAACCTGTTAGCATAGGCTAGCCAAGTTGCCGTGTTAATCGATTCTTCTGCCCATGACAGGGGCAGTTTGTCTCTCTATGTGTTATGTCTTGACATGCCCATGGCAGGGCCAAAAATTATCTGTATAACCTGGTTTCTGCACTTCTGGCCAGGGTGAGCTGTCTATGTGTTTCTATGTCTATGTGTTGATTGTCTTTCTCTGTGGTCTTGGACTTGGACTGATGTTATTTTTTGGACTGAATCTACCCTGTTAAACAACCTAGTTAACCACTGGAGGGAAGTTAGAGAAAGAAGAGAAAACTTGTCAGTAGTAAAGAAGGGACAGTTAGTTACTCTTTGCTTCTCCAAATGGCCCAGTTTAGAGTAGGGTGGCCATCTATAGGAACCTTTGACTTATGGGTGATCAAAGCAATAGAGGAAAGAGTCTTCAGACCAGAATCCCTCGGGCACACAGACTAAGTGCCCTATATAGTTACCTGGATAAATCTAGTGGAGGACTCTTTACTCCTCCTCACTGATAAAAGCCTTTCTTCCCCAAGACCCTCCTTGTAGGTTCTGGCCATCAGAAAAAAGGAAACATGGGAAGAGGAATCCAGACCTGAGAAGTCGATCTTCCAAGATCCTCCTTCTCTGTGGCCCCATCAGCACCAGCACTGGGATTCTCAGCCCATACGGGACCAGGGCCACTGTACCCACCCCCTTTACCAGAGGGAGGAGCAGAAGGAGACCCCTCAACTTCCCAGTCTTGCCATGGGGACCTGAAGTCTTGAGAGCCACCTCCCCTGATACCAGGTAGCTCTCCCACCTGCTGAAGGCCTACACCCCCCTTTCAAATAACCCTGAGGGGCTGATTAATCTCTTTGAGACTGTTTTAGTGCTTTTTAGGACTGAAGAGCAAGAGAGGATAATGCAGGAAACCAAAAGAATGTCCCTCAGACATGGGTTTCTTCTGACTAGACCTAACTGGGACTTTAGCATGGCAGAAGGAAAGGGGCATCTAAAAGCCTACTGCCAGACTCCATTGGCAGGTCTCAAGTGAGACAGATAAAAGGAAAGAGCAGAGACAGAGAAAGGAAGAAGACAAAAGAAAGATAAGAAAAAGAAAGGTGACAGGAAAGGAATTTACAGAGAATCTTGGCTACAGTAGTTAGGGAAAGCAGAGAAGAAAGACTCCAATCAAAGAGAGACAGAAAACTCCTTGAAAAGGGCCGGTGCACACAATGCAAGTAGAGGAGCCACTGGACCCAAGAGTGCTCTAACAAATGGAAGCCGGGGGCAGGAAATCCCAGGTCTTAGGAAAAACACCCCCAAATGGTGAAGGTGTTAGCTCTGGGTGAAGACTGTGATTAGGGCAAATGGGGTTTGGACCCCCTCCCCAAGCCCAGGGTAACTGTGAAAGCGGAAGGGAAACTCATTTATCTCTTCATGGATACAGGGGCTCAACACTCAGTCCTCCTACAAGCTGATGGCCCAGTTTCCAAGAAAAGATCTTGGGTCCAAGGAGCCACTGGCACCAAAATGTATTCATGGACTACCCTTATGGTCAACCCAGACTGCCCATATTCTCTGTTAGGGCGAGACTTACTCTCCAATATGGGGGCCCAAATATACTTCCTGCCAGACAGGCTGCAACTAATTGGCCCAAAAGAAGAACCCATGGGTGGAGGAAAGACCTCTCCAACTGATCCCTGCCGGGAGCCAAGGCAACCTGCTTTACAGATGGGAGCAGTTTTCTCCATGCTGGTCAGAGACAAGCTGCTGCTGCTGTGGTGGACAGCACAAATGTCATTTGGGCTGAACCTCTACACCCCACCCCTGGGCATGTAGGGTGCAGAAATCAGCCTTGGAACTTAGGGCTGGCAATAAAATTAGCATCTACATGGATAGCAGCTATGCCTTTGCCACAGCCCACGTCCGTAGGGCTCAAGAGAGAGGACTGCTCACATCAGAGGAAATCTTGGATCTCTTGGATGTCCTGATGAAGCTGACAACTGTGAGTACTATTCATTGCCCAGGACACGAGATGGGAAAAGACACAGTGGCCTGAGACAATAACCAGGCAGATCAAGTAGCTCAAGAAGTGGCTATGCAGGAGCCTATACCACTTATGGGCCTGCAAGAGACACCCGCTGTGAGATGGAACTAGATTAAGGGATGGCCTCACTTAAAACACACGGAAGAAGAAAGGACTCAGATTGCTAGTCACACTACCAACTATTACCTAGAGAAGAAAGGACAATGGCACACACAAGAAGGGAGAACTATACTCCCCAGAAAACAGGCAAAAGACTTACTAGGCCTATTGCACAGATGGACTTATTTGAGAGATAAGCACATCCAAGCAGTCAAGGGATCTAAGGTATATGTATAACGGACTTCAGGTTTTGGGCCAGAGAGATAATAGAACAGTGTAAGGTATGCCAGCAAGTAAATGCTTATGCAGCCAAGAGTAAACAGGGCAAAATACCTAGGGGAGAACAGCCTAGAGTATATTGGGAGACTGATTTTGCAGAAGCTAAGCCAGGAAAATATAGATACCCTCTAGTTTTTGTAGATACTATCTCTAGATGGGTTGGGGCTTTCCCCAACAAGCAAAAAATAGCTACTTTGGTAGCCAAGAAGATATTAGAAGAAATCTTCCTGAGGTTCCAAGTGCCTGAGGAATTGGATCAGATAACAGTCTTGCTTTTGTTTCTCAGGTAAGTCAGGGATTGGCAGAGATATTGGGGATTAATTGGAAGCTCCATTGTTTATAGTGTCCCCAAAGCTCAGGGCAGGTAGAGAGAAAGAACAGAACACTAAAAAGAGACCTTAACTACATTGCCCTCGGAAACTGGCACTGGCTGGGTGGTTCCCCTTGTCCTGGCCATGTTCCGAGCCTGGAACACCCCTCCCGTGTGGGACCCCCACTCCTTTGACCCTGGCTCTTGACACCCCCCCCCAAGAAGTGACTTTTTAAGCTGATAAGGATCTTATGGCTCAATTGCAAGCTTTCCAGATCAGCCACCAGGAACTGTGGCCTACACTTAGTGCCCTTTATAATGAAGGTACTCCAGAGGTTCCACATGAGTGAGCAAAGTGGAAAGAGCCGTCCCTGCTGTTGTTGATCATCCTGACCTCGGTTGAAGTGGATTAGTAACTGCCTTTCACCTGATGCCGACTGGCGAGCAGCCAGACACCTGAGCAATTCCCTCAAGCTCAAGATTACTTGCCATTCTGCAAGGCCAAAGAAATCATTAGATGGCTATAGTGTATCTTCCTTCCTGCTCTGAACCTCAGCACCTCCAACAACCCTACCAAACTGGCTTGGCAAGTACTCTCAGCCACTGGAGACCAGTGGCTTGGTCCACTACAGTGGAATGCCTGCCTTGTGCCTGGTGGCCAGACCTTTTCTTTGAACTCTGTAAGTTAGCAGCAGGCCTTGACTCCTGATATATCCCCACCCTAGACACACAGGAGGAGAGATTACCCAAATGTTGGGGAAAAGGGGACTTTTGAATCTAAACCATGTCCCAGAAGCAGCCTTAGAGGGTGGGGCATAGGGTGCAAACACCCAAAGTTGAGAAGTGTTCTGTGAGAAATCCCCATATATGTGTGCCCCCGAGATGAGAGAAGCTGGCAGCAGGCCCATCAGTGTATGGAGGTGGGGTGGGGGGCAGCTACTTTTTCTGTGCTACCTAAGGGTATAGAAAATTGGGAAGCACATACTGGAGACCATTCAGGGGGTGGGAGAAGGATAGTTAAAGATTCAATGGCAAAGATACAGGAGAGACTAGCCAAGAGAGAGAGGGAGGGAGCAAGCCCAAAGATGTTTTGAGCCTTGGTTTAACAACCAACTCCCCTTGGCTTACTACCTTGATTTCTACATTGTTAGAACCCCTGATAATTTTGTTCCTGCCTCTGACTTTGGGCCCTTGCATTTTAAATCTGCTTAGTTGCTTTTATTAAAGATTGCGTAGGTGCAGCACAGTTGATGGTCCTGAGACAAAGATATCAAGAGCTAGTAGAGAGGACCAGAGATCTGAGCTGCATAACTATCCACAATAGCAAGGTTGAAGAAAAGTGGGGAAATGAGGAAGTCAGCTCAGGGACTTTAGAACAAGTGTCCCTCCAGAAGGGAGAGGCTAATTAACATTCCTGGTCAGCTCAGGAACTTTGGAAAAGTCATAAGACACTTGTCCCTCCGGAAAGGAGAGGCTAATTAACATTTCTCAGACAACAGAGGAGAAAACTGACCTTCGGGTGGGGACACATTCCACAGGATGGACCATTGGCCACCCACAGACCACGGAAGTTCTTGCCACCTCATTCCCTAAGGACCAATCAGTTTAAAAGTTACACTGTTCTTCCAATCACATTGTGCCTAATGGCTGCTGCCCTAAAAACTGTATAAAAATTGGCCAAACAGGCTGCCTGGAGTCACTGCCTCTCCTTCAGGTGAAGGTCCCAATGCATTGGAACAATAAATTCCTCTTGCTTTTGCAATGATCCCCTGCTCTTCATTGTTCACTCAGGGGGTCCCCAGTAAGCTAAGGCTCACTATAGTCTTAGATTCCAGGGCTTGGCTTCCAGGCAGGCAAGAAAAGCTTCAGTCCCAGGCTAAGCTCAGCCTAGAATGGGCAATTCCAGTTGGGTGCTTCCCCCTATAGTTCCCACTTCTACCCACGCCAGTAGTGTCTCCTGGGTTTGTGTCTCTTACTCTACATAGCCGATTCTAGATCCTGCAGCCCCAACTTACACTGAATGTAAATATGTGGTCCCACTGAGGAACTGGCTGAAGGCAGGGTTCCACAGATAGAGAAGAAGGTGGAGACAAGAGGAAGGCACTTCAAAAGTGGACACAGACATTATGGTCCTCAGGCATTCCTGTGACAGAGGCTGACTGAACCTCCTGGCCTTTTGTCTAGCTTTAGGCAGTTCAGCATGGGCTAAGTACAGCCACCAACGTACAAGCATTGTTATCTAAGCACACTGTGGTCCTGCCCAAGTGACCCAACTCTCACAAGGGAGACAATCTCTAGGGTCTGACAGCTATGAGCACTGAAGCTCTGACATCCTTTCTTAAAGTAGAGCAGAGACAGGTGGCTGGGAGCTGAGACTCATAGCAGAGGGTAGAAACGAGAGCTTCCAGGGTAAGTACGCTGAGCCAGGAGACATGTGTCCCTCCCTCCATACTACTCCAGCTCACACAAGCCATCAGGACCTGAAAACAAGGCTAGAAATTTAAAGAGGTGGTAACCAAACCAAAGCAGCAGTTGTTGATGCTATGGGTCCCTACAGGCTAGCCTGATATTAGTAGCCCTGTGTATAAACTCTCAACTTGCTTCTTGTTCACAGCCCCCCTCCTTCTCCCTTTGCAGCTATATGTAGTGAGGAAGAGAGAGATTTTATTTATGGTTACCTTTGTTGGAACTATAGCTTGTTGTAGGTGAACACTTCTCCAAGGCTTTTTGATGTCGTGTCCTAGAGCATCCATGATGTCTTAGTCAGTTCTATTGCTGTGACGAGGCATCATGACCATAGCAGTTCTTACAAAGGGAAGCATTTAATTGTGACTTGCTTACATATTCAAAGAGTTAGTCCATTATCATTATGGTGGCACACATGAAGTTGGAGTGGTAGCTGAGAGCTACATCCTGATCAGCAGACAGACAGACAGACAGAGGGGAGAAAGAGGATGAAAATAACTGGGCCTGGTATGGGCTTTTAAAACCCCCAAACCCAAACCCCACACCCACCCCATCCCTCCACACTCACCCCACCACTCAGCCCATCCCCCACCTCCCCACATACACACTTCCTCCAACAAGGTCACACCTAATCTTTCTAATCCTTTCAAACAATCCCACTCTCTGGTGATTAAGCATTCAAACATATGAGTCTATATGGGCCGTTCTTATTCAAACCACCACAGTCTCCTTCCTGCCACTCTGCCAATAAGGGCACCCCGCTCCTGGCCATCTCATGATGCAGAATGTGTTTCATCCAACTTCAGAAGTTCCCAGTCTTTCACAGTCTCAACACATTTTAAAAATCCAAGTCCAGCCTCTTCTGAGTCTCACTGAACTGTAATCCTCTGTAAAATCAAAATAGAAAAGCAGATCACATACTTTCAACTTAGAGGGGCACAGACTATACATTTCAAAATAGAGGAAAGAATATATAATTAGGAAATATCAAACCAAAGAAAGGCCTAAACCCAGTAGGGCAAGCTTCAAACTCTGTATCTCCATGTCTGATGTTTAAGGAACTCTTCAGATCTCCAACCCTTTTATTTTGTTGATTGCAACATACTTTTCTCTCTTGGGCTAGTCCCACACCACATCTGCAGCTTTTTTTTTGGCAGGTATCCCACAATGCTCACATCTCTGACCTCTCAGGGGCTCTAAAACAACCCAGGCTTTACCTCAACAGCTTTGTACAATGTCCTCTCCAGGTGTCCATTCAGGGATGGCTCTGCCACACACTTGGCCTCAAAAGCTTTCCTTAATCAGAACCCTTTTCTCATATCCTTGACTCAAAGCCAGTATTACATAGCAGAAAGCAGTTGAGTTCTGCTGCTTCCTGGGGCTAGAACCTACGCTACTTCTTACATTACATTTGTGTAAGTTTTAGTCACTGATGCTTTCCTTTAGTGCTTAAACTTTCCTTAATTCCCTTTCACAAATTGGAAGCTCAGTTGGGTGGGTCTTACTCTAGCATCAGGCTTTTCTTTAACCTTTTTATCTTCTTGAGTCCTGGAGTTGGTACTGTTACATTTCCTGGTGTTTCTTTTCTCCTCAAACCATATAGTTTGTATTTCTCTTTGTTCAACTTACAGATTATAGATTTGCATAAATGGGATTACTAATAACCACCTGACACAATCAATACTAGGCTGTCTTGAAATCTCCTCTGCCAAAGATATTAATCCAAAACTCTTCAACTTAGCTTTGGGCAAATTTGTAGGAGAAAAAGTAGCCATTTGTTTTGCCAAAATATCACAATAGTCTCTAGTCTGCTTTCTAATATCCTTCCCCTCTGAAATCTCTTGAGCTGGGAGCCCAGAGTTCATATCACCTTCAGCGCTATGGTCCATGCTCCTACTAGGATGGACCATTAATTCTCATTTATAATGTTCAAACTTATCTAGTCCAAAGTCAGGATGTCTTTCATGTTCTTTCAAACAACAGTATGCTCAGGGTTGTCACAGTAATACTCAAAGGCTGGTAACAACTTCAGTCATAGTTAGTGTCTTAGTCAGGGTTTCTATGACTGCAATAAAATATCATGACCAAAAAGCGAGTTGGGGAGAAAAGGATTATTTAGTTTATACTTCTAGCTCATAGTCCATCATTGGAGGAAGTCAGGACAGGAACTCAAGCAGGGCAGGAACTTGGAGGCAGGAGCTGATGCAGTGGCCATGGGAGGAGTCCTGCTGGCTGGATTGCTCTTCATGGCTTGCTCAGCCTGCTTTCTTGTGAAACCCAGGATCATGAGCCTAGGGATGGTACCATCTACCACGGGCTAAGTCACCCATTGCTCACTAACTGAGGAACTGCCTTATAGCTAAAGCTTATGCAGGCATTTCCTCAACTGAGGCTTCTTCCTCTTTAATGACTCTTGCTTGGGTCAAGTTGTCACACAAAACCAGTCAGTACAGTTATATTTATTATTGCTATGATAAAACACCAACTTATGGACCAAAACAACTTATGGAGGAAAGGGCTTCTGCTTTTATATTACTGTCCATAATCAAAGGAAGTCAGGACAGGAACTAAAACAGGACAGGAACCTGGAGGCGGGAGCTGATTCAGAAGGCATTGGAGGGGTGCTTACTGCTTACTGGATTGCTCCTCATGACCTGCTCAATTTGCTTTCTTATAGAACCCAGGGTCACTATCTTAGTTAGGGTTTCATTGCTGTGAAGAGAAATGGACTGGCTTACAATTTCAGAAGTTCAGTCCATTATCATCATGGTAGGAAGCATAGCATTGTACAGGCAGACATGGTGCTGGAGGAACTAAGAATTCTACAACTTGATCTAAAAGCAAACAGGAGGAGACTGAAATCCACACTGGGTTAAATTTACTCACAGTGATAAGGCCACACCTACTCTAATAAGGCCACACCTCCTAATAGTACCTCTCCCTAAGGGCAAGCATTTAAACACCTGAATCTATGAGGGCCAAACGTATTCAAACCACAGCAACTATCATCCCAAGGTTGGGCCTTTCCCCATTCAGTCGCTAATTAGGAAATTGCTTGCCTACAACCTGATCTTATGGAAGCATTTACTTAAAATGAAGTTCTTTCCTTTTAGATGATTCTAGCTTGTGGCAAGATGGCATAAAACTAGCCAGGACACAAACCAAGGCTGTGCCCTCCCCCCCCCCCCCCCACACACACACACCTGACTCCAGTGATCTCTGGTGCCTTGCTGCTCAGCTAGATGTGAGTAGAAGAGGTGAATAATGGGGTGTTATTTATGAGTCCCTTAAAGCCTCAACAGCCATGTGTCAGGCGCCATGCCTGGTGCTTTTTAAATGTGCCGTGACATTTGATCACCACAATTCCCTGAGGTTATGATAATCAGCCTTCGAATATATGAGCCTGGCTCTCTGTGCTTCCCACGTCAATCTCTGTCCCTTAAATGCAAAGGCCCCATGGGTAAGAGGGAGCTTGTTCTCAGGCCACAGGCAGGGGTTGGGGATTCCCTAGGGGCCTGCCCAGCTGGAAAGCATAAGCAAACGTGGGCTCTAAACCATGCTCCGTCACAAGCTGTAGCAGCAGCAAGAGTCTTGGCTGTCTCCCCATGGCCACAGATGCGTGGTAGCCACGGCCCTGCTCCTTGTTCCCCTCAGCCCACACGTTCCCCTTATATGATCTCATTGCTACATGGCTCCAATTACTGTCTCAGATTTATGTCCCTGACTCCAGATGCACACAGCCAACCCACACTCACTTCCCTCCCCAGCTAAACGTCAACAGGTTCGCGCCAAGCTGGGCCTCATCTGCTGTCTGACCTGCCATTCCTCCAGGATCCTCTAGCTCGGAATAGAACACCTTGCTGTTTATGGGCATGTGCCTCCTCTGTCACCTTTCTCATCTAACCCTGACCCACATCAAAATGTCTGTAGCTGCATCAGGGCCTCTGCTCTGGTTGATGTGATTTCTTGCCTGGGTTACTTTGATGACTTTACAACTGGTCACTTCTATTCATGTTCCCACCAAACCCATTCTGTCTACTAGACAGCATAATGTCTTCAAACACAACGCTGGTCAGCTCATGCTCACTCTTCTGCTTAACTCTTGCTTTTAGTGCTTTAAATTTCTCTTCCTCATGTGGAGAGAAACCAGGTTTCTACTGTGGGCTCCAGGTTTGCAGGGATGATGCCTGATGCTACAGACTTTTCCAGATGTTTCTTAGGCTGTCCCACTCCTTTCCTTGCTGGCCTTGCCTGTGGTGTCTCAGGCCTGGCCTCTCCACTCCCTCTACTGGACTGGCTCCCTCTCAAGGATGCTTCACCCTTCACACTGGTCTAGGGCCTTTACTTTCTCCTGTGGATCACTGGATAACTGAAAAGGTTCCTGCTGAGATTCTAAATTTTTTAAGATTATTTATGTTGGGTTTCAGACCCAGAACAAGTGATTGGTGTGCCTATTTAACATACCAAAAGCAGCTGGCCTATAAGCTCTCCCAACATCCCTCAGTCCTTGTTACAGGGCATGGCTGGCATACCTCTCCCTCTACCCTGAACTTTCCAGTCCAGTGGCATGGCTTCCTTGCCCCATTTAGAGCATTTCTCTCTCTCTCTCTCTCTCTCTCTCTCTCTCTCTCTCTCTCTCTCTCTCTCCACACATGCTTTCTTTCTATATACTTCACACCCCACTTTTCTGTCTTCCTGTCTGAATGGCAATTTCCCTGACCTCTTCCTGTGAGATCAGTGAGCTAGCCTAAAAACTGCTCCCAATAAACATGCCTTTATATACTTTTAATTCAGCTTGAATTGGCTTATTTCATAGGCAGAGAAAACATATCAGTTTTTATTAATGGTATTAGTTGTATAAAATAACGGGTTCCTTGTGACATTTCCATGAACACATACAATGCTCTTCCCTCATTTCATGCTGCATCACTCTCTTCTGTCTCCCTCTCCTTCCTTCCTCACTGCTTCCTTTTCCCTAATAATTCCCCTTTTTATGTCTTTAAAAAAAAAAGGTCTTCATTATGCATAAGAAAAATGGGCAGTGTGTTCCCCAATCTGGCTCACTTTGCTCAACAAGATGGTCTCTAGTTCTATTGTTTTCTTCAAATGACATATTTTGCTTTTAATGACATAACTTCGTTTTCCTTTGTTGGGTTCCTGGGCACCGAGGATGACTCTATATCTTAGCTATTATGAGGAGTGAGACAGGAAAACATGGGAGGTTTGTCTGAGCTCTGCTGACAGAGCTTCCTCAGGAAGTGTAGTGCTGTGGATGCCATTTTCAGACTTTGAAGAACACCATATTGATTTCCATGGTGACTGTGTGGTTGATATTTCTATTGACAGTGTAGAAAACACATTTCTCTATTCTCCCTCAACTTCACCAGCACCAGTTGTTGTTTTTCTTTCCATTTGTTTCTATTTTAAAATGTCATGCATGCACAGAATGTATTTTGTGTAAATCAGCCTCCATTCTCTCCCTTCCAATAACTCCCTAATCCCCAGTCACCACTTTTACTCCCAATTTTACTAGCTCATTTTTAAAGCACACTGAGTCAATGCAATATTACCTGCATGTGCATGGATGTGGGACCATGTGCTAGAGCACCAGTAGCCTCTAGGGACCATATTGCTTAAGAAAATTAACTCTCCCTTTCCTAGCTGCCATTAGTTGCCAGTAGCTCCACAGATAAAGGACTTCATGAACCCTTTTCCCATCTATGGTGGTTTGAATATCTATGGCCCCCATAGACTCAAGTGTTTGAATGCTTGGCCCTTAAGGAGTGGCACTATTAAGAGATATGGCCTTGTTGGAGGAAGTTTGTCACTGTAGGGCAGGCTTTGAAGTCTCCTATGGTCAAGTTACACCCAGTGTGACACACAATCTCCCCTTGCTGCCTGAGGATTGAGATGTAGAACTCTCAGCTCCTTCTCCAGCACCATGTCTGTCTGCACACTGCCGTGCTTCCTGCCATGATGATAATGGAAACTCTGAAACTGTAAGCCATCCCCAATTAAATGCTTTTCTTTATAAGAGTTTCTATGGTCATAGTGTCTCTACATAGCAATAAAACTCTAAGACACCGTCCATGCTGTGATTTTGGCTGTGTATGTAGGTCTTGTTGTGAAGGCAATCTCAACTGTTGTGATCCCATGTGCACAATGACGCTGGCTTATGGGGCAAATACTGTTTGGCTATAGATGTCCATTACCTATGGCTCTTTCTGCCCTCTCTTCCTCAATGACCCCTCAGTTTGAGAGTTGTAGAACTGGGATGGGGATGCTCCATTTAGAGCTGAGCCCTCCATCCTCCCTTATTATCTTCATATTGAACAGTTTGGGTCTCCCTATAAATCACCATCTAGTGCAAATGTAGCTTTTTGTGATTAGAGTTAAAAGATATACTAATCTATGTGTATAAAGGTAAGAATGAAGGGGAAAGTTTATTAGTATGTCCATCTTACAGAATAGCATTAGATTCTCCCATGGGTACTAGATAGTTCAGTTAATGGCACTAGGCATGAGCTTTGTCTTATGCAGCAGACTTCAGTCCAATCAGAAAGCAGTTGATTATTCCCATAACACTCGTGCAGTGAGCATATCTTGTCAAGCAAGGAGGGCCCATGATGTTAGTAACTACTGAGTCCCCTGAAGAGCCCAAGGGCATGGTGCAGTGACAGAGTTGAAGGCCAATTTTAAGATGACTAAGTATTGACCTTCTAGGAATCAGGAAAGAAAGAAACTTCAGTCAGAGTTTAGGGCAAATGCTGGACATCAAAGCACATGTGTTAGCTTCATGTCTAGCAGCTGCCTGGTGATATGTATTGGAGCAAATTCTCCTCACCCTGTCCCCATAGACTGCTCCTCAGAACACAGAGGTGAAATCAGGCTGAGAGCCCTGCAGATGGTGTAGATGAGAGGAGACAGTCCAGGACTGATATCAAACAAAATTACCTTTAGGGAAGTGATGTGTCCAGAACCAGTCACTTGTTATGGGATCCCCTTTGAAAACCTCAGGAGTGGCTCAAGTAATATGAGGGCTTTCTCTTTCTTTCTTTATTGGAACTTCCCCTGGATTTTTATGATGCTTGGTATTAGCTACTTTTCTGTTGGTATAACAACACACCACTATAAAAAGCAACTTGGAGAAGGAAGGGTTTATTCTGTCTTACAGTTCCAAAGGGAGAGAGTCCACAACAGTGAGGAAGACACAGTGGCAAGAGCAGGAAGCCAGGGGTTAAATTTTCACCTGTACGTAGGAAGAAAGCAGAGATAGAGGTAGGGGTGGAGGTGGAAGTGGGGGTGGAGGTGGAGGTGAAGATAGAGAGAAAGAGAGAAGTAGAGTTGAATGCGACTATAAAATCTTCAAAGACAAGACTGTCTCCAGTGACATGTTTTCTCTAGAACTTTTAGAAGGTTCTTTAACCTCCCCCAAACAGTATCACCAACTGGGGACCAAGTAGTCAAATATATGAACCTATGGATGTTTCTCAATCAGTCATAGCCTCTGTCCGCATCATTTGGCCCTTAAGTCTTATCAGCTATTTGGAGACAGAAGAACTTCATCAGGAACAATTCTTAATGTACAAGCTAGGAAGATGTTTTGAAATGTGGCCATAAAACAGTGAGTTCTAGTCTTTTACTTTGGATGGTGTTATGATTCCATCATATTTCAATGTTCAATTTAAAAAAGCTGAGAATAGAGATGAGGGAAGTGTTAGTCAACAGAAACAATCGTTGACCAAATTAAATTTCTAAGTGTTGGGATTTTTCCATGAAGAAAAAGAGATGTATTGCTAATAAAAATAATAATCAGGCTATTGAAATATTCACTGATCTAATTAGTTAAGAGAACTGTATTATGAAAATATTGGGAAGGTATTTAAATTTCTCAGTACATTAACCAAGCTGGTGGTAACAAAGAACAAAATGGACGAAGTGCAGTACGATGGGTCTTAAGGTATAAACACCATCCTTCAGAGACCATGTAAGGTAAATGGCCATGCAGAAAACCCTAAGCACCTACTATAGTACATCTCAGACAAGGTAGAAACATAATACAAATGTCGCTCAAACTCATCAGGAAGACCCCATAAATCACATGACATTTGCAATTCATTATGAAGTTGAAAGACATGTTATCATGACACGTGTTTTGTTTTTCAAGTCCAAATGGTTTGACCAGCCCTGCCACAGGAGGGACTGAACTTGCCTATTCTGACTCTAAAAACTGACTGTTACATGAAAGAGAATAAAACGTTATAAGAAAAAGAAAACCTAAAAAGTATTATTGCGCTTGTCTAGTGCCAGGATGTCTCAGAGGAATTTGATGACATCTTTTATATTTATCAGCTTTTCTAAAGTGTTATACATAATAACTTTTATCATACTTAAATAAATATTAACCTAGATTTATATCCTAAATTTTGTATTAGTTTTTGTCAAAGAAGTCTCCCAACTTGAAAACAAAATAATAGAACCTACCTGGGCATTAACTGACACAGTGATGCATAGCCTTGAGTGGGAAGCTCTCTGGTGGCCTTAAAACCCCGAGCCAGCCTAACAGGCTGCAGAGATGAGCTTTGTCCAGCTCTCTGCTCTGGATGCTTACACTGCTCCCAGTGAGGATTGCACTGCATCTGGCCATTTTATAGCCACACCCACCAGGCTGACTTCTGTTAACCTCCTGCTCTAATTCTATTCTTGGAGCCTGGTTGTGGGTACCAGCAGCCTTCTAGAGACCCAATAAAGTCACCCAAACAGTCTAGCAACAAATAAGCTAGTAACCAGCCTTCAAAGCATTCAGACACTTGGGCCTGGCATTGCTCTTTCCAGGAATCTATTAAAAGGCATAATGAGAAAAGCAGCAAGTGCATAACGGGCAAATCAGGCTCCGCGGCACTGCACACTGCAACGATGATGAGCTGACAGCTGTGTTGCACTATGTCCTCACCGTCAGGTATATTTATTTAACCAGTAGGAAGGCACTGCGCACGCTCACTTCTATCTTTTGCTTTTTTCCGTGCATACTTGAGTGCTTGCAAGTGTGCATGTAAGTATTCGTGTGTGCACACATGAGTGTGTGCATGTGTGTATGTATGTGTGTGCACATGTATGTGTATGTATGTATATACAACTTACCTACACAGAAATGACCCAGTGGGAGGAAATTGGTGATATTCCCTTCCCTGAAGGCTGACATACCTACTATTCCTCAGGCACAAATGTCTTTTGCATTCCTCAGTCTTTCAAATAAATGGCCACATGGACTAAAAACAAAGCCTGTGTCTCTTCCTTTCTCCAAGAACCCAGAACCTTTGCTTAGAGGTATTGATCAGTCTGCCTCAGTATCCAAGGACAGAGCAGCTCTTTGTAGAACCCTTGTGGCTTTTTGTTTTGGTTTGGTTTTTGTTTTGTTTGTTTGTTTGTATGTTTTTTAGTTTTTTGAGACAGGGTTTCTCTATATAGCCTTGGCTGTCCTGAAATTCGCTCTATAGACCAGGCTGGCCTCAAATTTACAGAGATCCACTGGCCTCTGCCTCTGTGATTAAAGGTGTTCATGTCACCCCTGACCAGCTCGAACCCTTGTGTGCTAATGTGAGGGTGGCCACAGAGACATTTCACATCTACAAAGGTCAGAAGGTACATAGATCAGGGTGGCTAACCTGGTAATGGTTAGGTTTTGGGGAAGAGTCAGGATACAGAAGCAAAACACAGCAACCCATACAAATGAACCCACACCCTTTTGAATGTCCTTAGCATTCTCCTCTGAAGTGGGAACAGCTCTTTGCAATTCATGAGCCCTCTCTCATTCTTCGGTATCTGCATCTCAGTGACGGAGGGTCATTGGACATGGGGAATGGTGTGGATGATGAGGAGGATAGGGTTCAGTCCATCTGCTAGGACTGCCATCATTCCATCATAGCTTGGGTGGACTGATGGACTCCTAAAGTCAAGCTGCCTGCACTGACCTTGCAAAATTTCCTGGAACAAGGCTAGGGTTATATGAGGACATAAGCTACATATTCTTTGCAGGGAACATGCTTTAAGCAGAGATGACAGAGAAAGAAGCAGGGGAAATATCATTATGCAACTTCCTCACACATGACTTATGTCTGCATCTGTGGCACCCAGCTGCCTGTGTATCACTGATACAAGAGCTTGGTGACAGGGAAAGTGGACAGGCTGGTGTCACCACCTCATCAAGCATGTCTTCATTCCTAAGCATGATGAGGATCCCCACTCCAGCCTGTCTCAATTTGAAGACTTCATCATGTCCGTTAATGTCACAGGAGAGCCTGCCTGAGGCCCAATCTCAAGAGGTGGGAAGGGTATGCTGGAGAGAAAAGGAAGTCCCAGAACAATGAAACTAGAGATTCATTCCTTGGACCATGTAGACAGCTGCCAGGGGCAGGCCAAGTTGTGCCAATAATCATATGCAAGGCACATGTGTACTTCAGAGGAGGCAACTGGCAGGAAGTCTCAAAATGGGGGCTTGAGACAGTGAAGCCCACTCTGCCTCTGCATTTCATATTCTCCAAACTCTTGTTGCCTTGGCCATATGCTCCAGAGGTGTTTTGTTTTTAATTTTTTAATTTTAATTTAACACTTTAATTTTTATTTTTTAAAAAATTAATTTGTAAATTTTAATTAAAAATAAATAAATGAAGTGGCCCAATCTCCACCTTCCCAGAGGCCCCAGGTCTAGGCCACATGCTTGGGGGCATACCACTCTGGCCACAGAAGGCCAGTCAGCTGGAAGATACTGGAAATGCTTTGCAAGGCTCTGATATTTATTGCCTTTTACTGATATTTATTACATTAATCAAAGGAGTTTAAAAGTGCGTGCATGCAGCCTGCCAAGGCTATCACTAGCCATAAAAATAGGGGAGATCAGATGTCCCTTGAGAACCCGCACAGACTTTAAGCATTTTCATTTCTGAGGCTAGCTCAGTATCTTCTATATGTAGAAGCCTGCATGGTTTCTTCTGGCAGACTCAGAGGTCACAGATGAACAGCGAGCCTTTGGAGGCCCTGGGGTGACAGTGGGGGTAAATCCATGCTGAGAAGGGCACCGGGAATAAGCATGGCTAGGCTCTGCCTCGCATGACCTGTTCACGGGCTTCCAAACCATATTCTTGGAAGGGCCTCATCACCTCTAATGAAGTGACTCCAGGTCCTGGCCAAGTCTCCACCTTCCCTGATCACTGCAGCCCCAGGTCTAGGCCACATACTTTGGGGGCACATCACCCTGGCCACAAAAGGTCAGTCAGCTGGAAGATGCTGGGAAATGGTTTACAAGACTCTGATATTTATTCCTTTCCAAATTTATCATGGCTTTGCCTTCCACCAAGGAAAAATGTGGTTCTGATTTTATCGTTGGTGAGTTGCACCCCCCTCTAACGTCTTGCTGGAAGCTGCCTGGAGCCTGGGGATCTCTCTGTGGTATGACCAAGGCTGAAGCCTGGGCTCAGAAAGACCTGCTCCCCTGCTACTGAGGCCACTAGCCTCCTCATTGTCACTGGCTCTCTTCTCTCACACACTGGTCACGTCAAGCCTCTGAGCACTGGACACACCAGCATGCTCAGCCCAGAGCACCTCCTGGCCTTATTTATTCAAGGCTAGTAGGACTCTTCATGGGGAGAGACATGGGAACAAAAAGCTAAGGCCTAGGACTGGTCAGATGAGGGCCACAGCCAGGAGCATTGCCTCGTCACAGCATCCAGTTTTCCCTGTCATCTCCTAAGTTTCTCCAGCTCCTTCTCTGAATTAGCTACTTTGCCATCCCTGTCACCTAAATGGATAGAGACTGTGGTTCTGGATTCTGCCTCTCCTCTTGGGGTATCTGGACACCACCATACACTGGCTTGGAGAGAACAGGGCAAAATTTGGAACTGGTGGGGTCTAAGGTCCACCTCTACCCTCTACGGCGTCAGATGCCACTGCCCACCAGGCCAGGCAGGCATGAAGTAAAGTCTGGGACAGGTAGGATCCCTGTTCTCTGAGGATCTTAGTGTTACAGTCTTTCTAGACTAAGGCCTTCTCTGAGGATCTTTAATGAAACAGCTCTTTGAGACTACCTTAGCTTGTTCACATTTCTTTTTTCAGGGTTGGTTTGAGCCTATACGTTTTATTAGGGGTGAACCAAAGGTTATATAGTTTCATGGAAGGGTTTTAGAATGTCCAAGAAGGGAAAAGGTCATTGACTGAAGGCTAAGGTACTGAGATGCCTCATTAGCATAGAGAGCTGGGTACTAACCAACTGCTTGTGACCACCTGATTGGGGGTCACCTAGTTACATGCTCAGAGGCAGGCATGAAAACAGGGAAGGAACTAGTTCTACTCTTTCTAGGGGTTTGAACATGCTCTATGTCTCCAGTTCCAAGCCAGTTCTTCTTGTGGCAAGGTCCACATGCCCTATAAGAAGCAACCAAAGGGAAGAAAGATTCAGTTTTAGTTCCTGGGTTTAGAGAGTTTCATACTATCCTGATTGAGGAGGAAGGCATGGTGGAGCAGGCCAACTCATGGTATCAGGAAAGTGTAAAAGCCCATTTATATTACCACAGCCCTGGAAGCTGAGGAAGGAGAAGGAACCAAGGATGAGGATGATGCTCAAGGCCCATTCCCTAGTAACCAGTTTCTTCCAGCTAGACACCCTTATATAGATTTCCCTGCCTCCAAAAAAATAGTCTCCTGTGGTGCCTGAGAGAAAGCTTGAGAGATATTCCAAAGTCAAGCCACATCTGTGACACACCGCTACCTTTTCTCTCTTCTCTTCCCTCTCTCCATACTCATTCACCTTTGACCTATTCCTCTCTCCTTTTCTTTTTCTCCCTGTCGTAGTGTCTTAGTTAGGGTTTCTAGTGCTGTGATGAAACACCGTGACCAAAACCAACTTAGGGAGTAAAGGGTTTACTTAATGACGTTTCCACATCACAGTTCATCATCTAAGGAAATTAGGGCAGGGACCCAAACAGGGCCGAAACATGGATGCAGGAGATGAAGCAGAGGCAACAGATGCATGCTACTTACCGCTTGTCCTTCACGGTTCCCAGGACCATGAGCCCAAGTATGGCACCTCCCACAGTAAGCTAGACCCTCACTCATCCATCAAGAAAATGCCCCAAAGGCTTGACAATAGGCCAATCTGATAGGAACATTTATTCCATTTAGCTTTCTTCTTTGTAAGAGACTCTAGTTTATACCAAGTTGACAGTAAACTAGCAAGCACACATAGTTAGCCTCAGCTGTCAATTTGGCACAACTAGAGTCACCTGGGCAGAGGACACTTCAACCAAAGAGTTGCCTCCATCAGATTGGCCTGGAAGCAAACCCATAGAACGTTTTCTTGCTTGCTAACTGATGGAGCAGAGTCCAGAGCACTGTGGGCAGTACATGCCCAGACAGGTGGGCCTAGGTTGGATAGAAAAGCTAGCTGAGTAAGCTAGAGAGAGCAAGGCAGTAAGCAGTCTTCCTCCATGATTTCTCCTTGGGTATCTGTTTGAGTTTGTGCCTTGACTTCCGTCAGTGATGCATTCTAACCTGGAAATATAAAGCAAATAAATCCTTTCCTCTCCCAAGTTGCTTGGTCATGGTGTTTATCACAGCAACAGAAAAAAGACCAGAAACTTCCCATCTACATTTCTTTTCAGCCAGGCCCCTGCCTTGGCACAGCTGTGTCCAAGGCCTTTGGGGACCCTGTCTCAGCTCCTCTTCCTCTTTGTCCCACCTTACGTAGCTCTAGTCCCATGCTTGCCCTCATCCTGCCCCATATCCAGGCTTCATTCTAATACCACTGTGCCATGCTAGGCCTGCTCCCTCCTCTTGGAGCTGTAGAATCCCACCCACACTCCTGCTCTTGGGTAGTTAATGATACTCTGTAGTGTGGGTCTATCTCAGGCAGGCTCAGGAATCCTACTTCTCCATGCCCCTTCTCTCCACATCTGGGTGGAAAGAGCCCTTCTGCTATGACAGGGATGTGGATGGTGAAGTCCGTTTTGTCCTTTCCACATCAGAAAGCAGGGCATGTACAAAGCATCCCTAGCCATAGCAACTGCTCCCAAAGCTACCTGTCCAAACTCTGTGACTCAGTGGCTTTGGGGATGGGGAAATCCTTCCCTCATTGGCTCATAAAATCAGAAGATTAATGGCACTGGATGCTTGTCAACATCTCCCTCTTGGACAAGAGGCCAAAGTGAAAGCTCACAGGTACGTCAGAGCCATGAAAAGGGTCCAAAGAATGAGAGCAAAGATCTGTGCCATTTCAGGGACTTGATCCCACAAGAGCTCAGAGAGACCCAGGCAGGAAGCATTGTGGTAGAGGGGAGAGCTGCAGGGCACAGTAGGTTGGCAGGACTCTCACAGGCTCCCCAAAGCTGCATTCTCCTCTCCTGTGCTGCCAGAACCTCCAAATTTTAAGACAAACTGCAGATCTGGATTTCTTTTTCCTATGAAAATGTCAAGACATAATCCAAAGTTGTTGGTTTTTTTTTTTTTTTTTTTTTTTTTTTTTTTTTTTTTTTTTTTTGAGAAGTAATCTGCAAGCCAAATAAAACATACGGACAGAACAAATATGGCCTGGAAACCATGGTCATGGCCTCTGTGCTGTATCCCCAAAATCAATCCTGACCCAGGACCTCCTGGGAGCTGGCAAGAGGCTCTCCACTTCCCACACATGATTCTCCAGTCCCACCACCAGTCCCCGGGGCCCAGCCCTCCTCAGAGCTGTCTCAACTCTCAGATGACCCTCACTGTGTGTAGACTCCAGGCCTGTCAGCTTACTCTCAACCCACAGATCCTTGGTCACTTGTCACTCTGCAAAGCTGGTTATAAACAAGTTAGAAGTCAGGTGTTGTCTGAGGCAGCCCTTGAAGAACACACTGCTGTTAGAGAATTTGCTTGTGCTCTGGCCCCTCTTCTCCTGTCACAGAACACACACACACACACACACACACACACACACACACACACACACTGCATTCTTGCATTCTATCCCATTTCAGGCAGCCAGGGGCATCACCATGCTACAGCTCAACCCTATGGCCTCTGGGGTAGCTCTCTATGGGCTGCCCCTCAGATGATCAGGGTCAGGGGTGTCTGGGAGGGTGATTATCTCTGTGAGCTTCGAAGGAGCTTAAGCCTTATGGGCTTCTGTTCTTCACCTGTGAAACAGAAAGGCTGCCTCCAAAATTAGATGATATAGAAATCCCTCACCTGAAGGCCCTGAAACAAAGAGAGTAGTAATGGCTGGCACAGCTGACCTCTGTGGGAAAGGCTGGTTGACACTGTAGCCCTCTCAGTCACCTGTGATGTTGCCATCACCTCTTGTCTTCCCTCCTCCATACCATGGCTATTCCACAGACAGACACAAAGCTTCAAGGTCAGTAAGAACTGAGTTCAGCCATGACTCCCTGCCCAGTCTGGAAATTCTAGTCCCAGACTTGCAGCCACCCTGGCTTGAGACTCCCCTGACTGAGACCCCTCTTTGCCTTTCTCTAACTCCCGTGTCCTGAGGTTGACTCTCTTCCACCCAGAGTCTGCTCTATGCTCTGGGGTCCAGCATGTGCAGACCCAGGGCCAGCTAGTCACTGAGCCATACGAAGGATCTGGCCCCTCAGCTACTCATCTCTGCCTTAATACAGCACTCTGTACACATCACAAGTTCACTACCGTGAGTGACATCCCTGGACAGAGGTGAAACAGCTGTTGTGAGCACCTATGTCATCCTGGAGGTTGAATCAGATGTTCTGATGGTATTGTTGCTTGTCTTTTAGGCCATGAATTTTGTTCCTAGTACACCCCCCCACCCAAATCCACAGACTTCTATGGGCCCTGCAGAGGCCATGCTGGAGATGCCCTTCCTGTTATGATAAATGTTGGTTCTGGGCTTGGACTGGTTCCCCTTCTTTTTCTTGCTTTATTTTCACAGCTAGCTCCAGATCCCTTCTTCCTACGGACTGTGCATGACTTTCACAGGGCCAAGCAGAACTGAGGGGGTCCAAGAGTCCTGGCTGTTCCCTTACCCCCCACTGTGTAACATCCTGTGGTATTATTAGAACAGGAGGTGATGAGGTGAAGACGGTTTGTCAGCTAGAGCCCGGGCTAGATTACCCTCTAAACCATGCCAGAGATGGGCCCACACTCAAAAAATGCGCAAATGTGAATTCCAGCTGTGGAAGGGCATCCTGGCCCTCTCAGAGGCACACTGCCCTCTACTGGTCTTGCTGAGAATGCAGTGCCAATGGGCCTCTGCTGCAAGGACCTAGATGGAGAGGGAGAATCAGAAGGATGCAAGCATTACTTCCCGACCTTCCCTTCCTATTACTCATGCCACAGTGACAGGTCTCTTGGAAACCAGCTCCCCAAAGTATTGGCATTTCTAACAGATCAGTCACATAGTTAGCCCATATATACATAAGCACCTTCTGTGTGCTCACAGGTCTGCAAAACGCCTCATCTGGAAAGCCTCCGACTTTCATGTCTTGTGTTCAATTTGTCAGAGTCCTATCCTATCTAATGTCCCCCACCTCTTTGCAACTGGTGTTTGCTTCTCTTTCCGGGACATGTGACTAGAGTCCCTATCAAGTACTGACCTCTGTTCTCTCCTATACCCATCAACCCTGCTGACACCTTGTGTCCAGTCCCTCTTGACCAAACAGCTTGCACAGGCCAAAACCCAGGGTTCTCTGCTAAAGGAGGAATCATAGTTTCTTGAAACAAGACCTTAGCTATAAGCTTCAGCTGTAGTTGTACAGATCTACTTGAATGTGAGCTTGCTTTGGAAGGGTAGGAGGAGCTGGCTAAGCCAAGATGACCCGAAATGGGGTGGTTTTCCCATCAACAGGAGCCGTCAGAGGTAAGAAATGGAACCAAATCCCTGACATTCCTCTCCCAGATAAACCACTGCACCCACCCCCATAGCAGTGACTCCTAGGGTAGGGGTCCTGCATCAGTCTGGCTTCTAGTCTTTCAGACCCCTTTCTAGTCCACTCTAGCCCTCCAGATGTTATACAGCATCTGCATCACAGGCAGCCCATTGGCTCCCCTCTCCCCACATGCCCTTGCCTCAAGCCCTTGGACACTCACCTGGCCCTTGATTCCTTTCCTACTAAACAGGGGTCCCTGAGGTGCTTCCTAGAAGACTCCCACATCAAGAAGGGTTCCTTCTCTCCCCCACAATTTCCAGGGCCCAATCTCATGCAGGTTCTTGGGGTTCTGTTGGAAAGAAAAGTATGCAGAGAGAATACATCCTTTGCCTGGTCTCCAGAGGGAGCCTTTCAACAGAGTTACATTCACATGGATAGCTTTGGTTCTCTGGAGGGCAATGACTGGCCACCAGGGATACACATCCTGTGGGGTGAGACTGGGCAGCCAGCAAGCCGTTGTTCATGCTCCACAGTAAAGCCATGCAGGCCCTCCCTCCATTGGAGGAGGTAACAGCCAAACAAGGGCCTGGGATACAGAACCCTAATGGCCCATTTAAGTAGCTCCCCTCAAGCAGAAGTTTCCCACATGACCTTCTAGCCAGGGCCCCAGGCGTTCCCGCCTCCACAGCAACTGCAGCCTCCTCTGCTTGGCATTCTGTCCGGCCAGGGCATGGGGGAGGCTCAAAGGGAGGGAGGAGGAGGGTAGCAGAGGGCGCTGGGCTTTACCAACTGAGACCTTTCCTGTGAGAACTGTTAGCCCTCTCGGTCTGCTTCTGCCCCTTTGCAATCCCCAGAGAAGACCAGGACCTACATCAGGTGGGGACCCCTCAGCTAAGTCCACCTCACCACACTTCTTCCAGCATGCTGCATGACTTCAATGACAGTAACCTCAATTCCATGAACTCTCCTTGCTCACCTAAGTTCAAAGGATCCACAAGGAGAGAGAGAGAGAGACAGAGAGAGAGAGAGAGAGAGAGAGAGAGAGAGAGAGAGAGAGAGAGAATGATTGAGCTTCCTGGATTTGGCTACGTGAGGCCTACCAAGCTCTGCTGAGCCTTGAGCTACCATCACCCATGGCTTCTGCACAGTGCAGGCTGGCTGCACGAGTACTTCATCCGTATATGATTTAACCACAGATTTAACCAACCATGAATAGAAAAATCTGGAAAACACAACTGTATGGAACAAACACATGATTTCTGTCTTCCATTAAACCACAGCCTAAAAGACACGCACACAGCATTTGCGTTGTATTTAGTAGAAGAAGTCTCATCTAGAGATGATATCATTATACAGGAGGGGACACAGGCACTAGCTAGTATAACACCATGTAAGACACTCACCATCTGTAGTCTGCTGTCTGTGGAGAGGGTTAGCCTCCAACCAGGCCTCCATGCACAGGGAGATGTAGAAGTGTTGAACTGTTCTGGCTCTTCCCCCAAAGAGGCCTGAGGGTAGGGGTCCTGCATCAGTCTGGCTTCTAACCTTTCAGACTTCTTTCTAATCCACCCTAGCACTTCACCCCATCTCTGTAGCTTTCCAACACTGTCCCCTGCCCATGATATAACCTGGTCTTCTGTCGCATGCTGCTCATAGGTCTGAAGTCCCTAGACATTTTGCACTCCCCAACTGTGTCTGCCATGGTCGTTGGAGACTTTGCATGCAGGACAGCTTCCAAGAGCCTAATCACAGTCCCATCCATGTAGCTCATACCTGTTCCACATGAGTGAGGCCAAACACCAGGCTCCTTCTTACTCTGTGCTCTCAGTTGTCTCTACTCCTGCTTCATTTCTTGTTTTCATCCCAGCTCCCTACTGGATGCAGCGTGGAGAGTTGGAATAGTTTGCATTGACTTACAACTTACTCCTTCCATGTTTTCTGCCCAGCGTGAGCTTAGATGGCTGCCTGAAGCCCATCCGAGCTTTTCAAAACCAGATTCCCAGTTGGTCAAGGGAGGAAAAGTGGGGAGGATGATGTGAGGGTTGCTTCACAGTGGCAAGCAGCCACTGCCTTCCCAAGCCTGAGAGCAGCCAGGCAGGCTGTAAGGAGGTCCTCTGCAATCAAGAGCTGGAAGTGTTCTCCACAGGCTCACGTTTGATCATTGGTCCCTAGCGGGTGGCACTATCTTGAGAGGCTGGGAAAACTTTGAGGGAAAGAGGTAGGTTACTAGATGAACCTTCAATCACTACAATTCCTGCCCTGAACTCTGCTTTCTGGCTCCCTGTGTGTCTTCTCCAACAGGGCTACACCTCCTAATCCTTTTGAAAAAGTTTCACCAACTGGGTACCAACTATCCAAAATATGAGCCTATGGGAGCCATTCTCATTTAAGCTACTATATGTAGTCACAATGAAGTGAAAGTAATCAATATACCCATACTCTTGTAGACAGACCAAAATAACAAAAGAGAGCATTGCTAGTGAATAGACATAACAGGGACACCTGCTCGGGTCTCTAGGCCCTAATCCTTGACCCACAGAAAGCACAGAAAGCACTGGACATGGAAATGTAAATAGCTACTTCAATTTCCTCCTGAATATAAAAACTTCATAACACATCACAATCGATACCGCAGAATGGCTTGTGTGGGTCATTTCCCTAGTAACAAACATTTGGGCCACACAGGGACAGTGCTTCCAAGTCACACAAGGAGACACAGATTCTAAATCAATAGGAGTCAGCCCTCCTTGGTGTGTATGCTTCCCTGCATCATTCTTACAGCACACACTTGTATCCATAGGATCAGGAGCTCTTGGAAGGATGTGAGGATGTGTCTCAGCATTTTCTGGGAATACGAGGGCCTCCCTGCCCTTCCTCAAGTCAGAAGTGTCCTGTGGGAACCTGGCATACAGTGGCTGTCCAGAGAAGGCTGGTAAGTGTTCACCCACTGAGGAGTGCTGGGGTCCCCAGACCCCTGGTAGACACGATTCCTCTGTAAGAGGCTACAGCCCTGTGGAGCATGTGTGTGTCTGTCTCACTGAGGGAGGGGATTGTGTTGGGACAACTGGAAGCCTCTTTTCATTCCTCTGCCAAATGGGACCTCTGCCAGGACTATGATCCAGGGCATCCTTGCCAAGTTTCCAGGCTTCTGTCATGCTGCACTTCTGCCCTGGGGCGGGAGGGGGACCCTGTTCTGTCTCACTTCTTCTGAGACAAATCAAACTGAAGAGAGTTGGCTCGCATCAAGGATCAAGACTCGCCTTTGCACACACTTCTGGAGAGGGGATGGATTCTTGTGGATCTTTTCCCTGAGATGCTGGCAGAGGGCTCTGGAGGAACCTATCACTAATTCCCAGGGGGTAAATACAACACAGAGGAACACAATGCCAATCACAGCAGGCTCCAGGACTAAAAAGAGACATTCAACTTGGGTCTCTAAGGTCTCTAATGGCATGCAGGGCACACTGCAGCCTGCATGGTGCTCTGAGGGTCTCTGGCAGTGGGAACCATTGTGGGCGCTGTAGAGATAACAAAGCAGATGAGGTAGATCTGGATTCGGTGCTTCTCCTGGGTCCTGCCATCTTGAGCTTCCGACACAGAGCAAGCACCCATAGCTCTGAGCCTGTTCAAGTCAATGTGGTTCCTGCTGCTCAGGGGGCAGGATGGATGATAACATCAGACTTGGCTGAGAGACTGTTCATACCAGGTATCTGTGTGGTAGCTGGAGCCTGCTTTTTCTTCTGGAGCAGATTAGTGCCAGGTGCAGGGCAGGGCCATATGGTGGAACTAGACACCTCCGGTGGAAAACCATAGAGGCTCTTTACCATAGTAGGCACAAAGCAAAGATGGGAACCCTAAGCAGCCCTCAAAGAGCATTAGCCATCCCACCAGTGAGGAACAGGATGAGAAGACCCAGTCTACTGCACAACAGTCCCAGGGGTACAACACTTGAGAAGAACTCTTGTCACTGAGGGAGAGAATGGTCCTGGGGCAGGACATGGCACCTGTTTTCTTTTAATCTAAAAAATAAGATGTTCCTTCTACCTTCAGGTCGCATCAGGTGGAAGCCAGAGGAACCGGAGAGTTTTTTGTTTCTACTCTCTACCTGTAGCTCTGCTGTAGGAGTTTCCCTCTCACCTCAAACTGAGGCCTCTCCTAACAGTGCTACCCACCCCAGGCCACACACTGTTCCCAGGTCCCTTTCTTACTCCTTCATTTCCCTCACCGGCCCCTGCATCCATGACACAGCGCCCTGCTGTGGTAACAGGTTGTTTCCCTGGTCCTCACCTCCACATTCCTTCTGTGGGTAGTTCTCCGAGTTCACCCCGCACCTCCTGGGCAGCATATGCTCTTTGATCTTCATTTTATAGACAGAGAAACTACAGCCCCAAGGTGCCAAATGACCTGCTGGGAGCAACCAAGCTGGCTAGTGGCAAACCAAGGACTCCATCCAGCCCGGGTGGTAGTGCCAGGGTCTGTGCCATAAATCTCTGAGTCATAGTGCCTCTGATAGATTAATATGAGGACCTGTAATTGAGGCTTCATAAATATCTTTCAGACTAACGAATTTAGACCACCTCCTTTGAATTTTAACATCCTGCCTCATACCTACACAATACAGTGCAAAAACTCTTGTAGAGCACTAGAACTTTACACTCATGGGGTAAAAAGTGCCTGGGAGCCAGTGAAGGCACTGTGTTAGTATCTGTAGGTACAGCTAAGGATGGAATGCAGCCTTTGGGCCCAGCAGCAGGCAGAGTTCTGAACGCAGGCTGGGACTGCTTTCCTGAGGCAGTGTCCTTCCACACATAGCTCTCTCCCCTTCCCAGCACATCTTAGAAAGTGATGGTCTTCACAGACACCTCATGAAGGAGATGCCAGGTTGTTAGTGGAAACCGGAGTGTGTTGGAGGGAGTAAACACAGACAAGAAGAGCTGAATCACCTGTTTGAATTTAGAAGCTGTGCAGCGCTGGGAACAATGATCCACATTCTCTGGGCTGCAGCTATTTCTAGATCTACAGTGGGGGCCTTAGACTCTGTTTAACATACATCAATTGCATAATTATCTTTTGTGCTTTGTATTTTGTTTGTTTTGTCTTTATTTTAGGCTCCTAAAACAACTTTCCACTTGTAGGCAGGAGTGAGTCCTGCAATAAGAAACCTACTTCAAAGCCCATCTCTCCTCTCTCTCTCTCTGTCTCTCTCTGTCTCTCTCTGTCTCTCTCTCTGTCTCTGTCTCTCTCTCTGTCTCTCTCTCTCTCTCTCTCTCTCTCTCTCTCTCTCACACACACATGCACACACACACACACACACCTATCTCCAGGAGGCCTGTTGCAGCTACAGTTCCCCAGGCCAGCTGGTATTGTGCTGCTGCGTGCACAGGGCAGGTGGCAAAGGTGTCCTTGTCCGAAGCTCAGTGCTTAAAATCCCACCATACTCCTTAGCATAAGTGAGATTTGATGACTCTTGGTACTACCCTCATTGAAGACACAGAGCTCCTAATGTCAGGACCTTCTTCAGTGCAAACTCGCTGCTGTGCTGAAGAAGCTGTTATTAACTAACTCCATTGCTATACCACCAGCTGGCCTCAGAGGACATTGCCAGCAGGAAGGATCCAGATGGTTTTGTCGTCATGGGAAAGGAAACTTCCTTACACACCCCCTTAGCCGGGAGCTGTTGCTAGGCCCACTCCACTCAAGACCAAAACATCTTGATAAAAAAGTATTTTCAGCAAATAACCTGCTGCTGCTGTTTCTCAGCACCAGGCTTTCAGGTTGTAACCATCGAGATAACTGGCCAATCGCCTAGTGCTGAGCTGAGAAAGCAAGCACACCTCCCTTCCCTGCTTCAAGGTCAGTGGATAGCTTGTGATGCCCAGGCTATGTCATCTGGGCACCCAGAAATGCACACTAGGAAGAAGGCATCATGCTTTTTAAATTGTGCTTTTAATTTTTCTGTCAAAGAGAGAGACAGAGACAGAGACAGAGACAGAGACAGAGAGAGATCAATAAAAGCTGCACCAGAGGTAAGGTTTACCATATAACAAAGATATAGCTGAAGGTGGCACCTGTTGGCCAGGAGCCTGTAGACTGTGGAAGCCACCTGCTGCCATGGTGTCTTGTTTAGCAGAAGGAAACAGAATCTGCCTCAGAAGACAATTTGTTCACACACTTTAGATAGTCCCTGGACAGCCAGTGCACACATCCCTAAGCCGTATTGCCAATACAGGTGTGTGAGTCTGGTGTCTTCACACTCTGATGACACCCTGATGATATTCTGATGACACTGTGCCACCTCCAAGTTTGGGGAAACCCTCTCTCCCTTCCTCCTCTCTTTGTTCCCTCCCTCTTCTCTCTTTCTGTTCGCCACAGGTTTAGTCCACCAGTCTGGATGAGCCCTCCTCCGTGGATGCAAGTGAGATGCTGTACCAGAAGGGCTGCTGTGAGTTTTGGGAACCAGTGGTGGCCTCTGAGGCTTTAGACCCCTGTCAGTTGAGATGACCTTTAGCAAAGGCACTTCAGTCTATAACTTGGGGATACTGATGTGCACCTCAAAAGTCTATTGTGAGAACCCCTAGCCATAGCAGGGTAGACAGAAAATGGCTTCTGTTGGACATAGTCCTCCAAACAGTAGGAGAGTGGTGCAGCGCAGGTCTGGGTGGAGCTCACTGAGCATCTATCCCTGCAGGCAGGGCTTATCTGGGAGGATAGGATGGTCAGAGAAGGCTTCCCACTCTCACTCTGTCCACCCATCATGGTTGCTTCTGCTAATGTCACAATGCTGAAACATTATTGCCAGAAGCCAAAAGATACAAAAGGCAACGTTTTTGTCCAGAGGACTATGCACTATCTATAATTAGCACAGGAGCCTGGGCCTGGATGGAAGGCATTACCCGGATCCTGCTGGTTTGTTAGTGTGGTACATTCCTGGAGCCTCTGCAGCCAGAGCTTCCTTTGGCCCCTGCCCTCCACAGGCAGCTGTATCCCTCATTAAAGGATTAGCAACATTGGCCAGTGCAAGGCAGAGCTACAGGCTTTCTGCAACCACCTCACCCCTGCCTCCTGCCTTATCAGTGCTCCTGGGCAGTGTTTGTGCTGGAAAAGGCAAAACTGGGCTAGGGCGGAAATAATGGATCACTGGTGTCATGAGCTAATTAAAGACTCCGGGGTCAAGTACAAGGGGGCAGACAGATTTTCCCACCCAAGACCTCTCTGGTAGTAGATGGCCTCAGGCTGAGGGAGTGGTGGCCACCAATGGCTCCTGAGAGAGTAACAGATGAGATCAGTTTTGTGTCACCACAGGGAGAGGCCGACTGACCCACCATCTCACAGGGTATGGGAGCTGAGCTAGACACAAGTTGGGGAGTACATTTGGCAGCACCCATTTTCAGCAGCCTCTGCTTTGGGCGGGGAAAGAGGTTACCCACTCACTGGCTATGGAACTCTCAGATTGTAAAATGAAGCTGCCAGAAGGAGGAGACACACCTGTGTAAAGATTAGAACTCCTCTAATTGTGGTGAGTTCGAATGCTGCCATCACAAGCACACTCTCTCATGGGTCATCTTTAGCTTCTTATTGTTTGTTTGTTTTAATAATATTTCCCTTTGCCTCATTGCATTTTAATAAAGTTGTGTAGTGCATTCCTTTTGATTCTTTGAAAATTTTATACATTGTGTATAATGTATTTTGATCATATTTATCCCTCACTCCCTGCCTCCAACCCCTCTAAGTGTCTCCATCATGTCTCCTTCCCCTTACTCCACACTTTCCTTCTATAACTACATTTATTTACTCCTTTAAACTACTAAGTCCAATTAGTGCTGATCATATGTCCATGGGCATTGGGTTACCCACTGGGACATGGACCATTGCTCTGTTAGTGAATTTCAACCAACAAGACAGGGAGCTGCTGAACTTTGTAGTGCTGTTTGCTCTGGCAGTAGCTACCCTTGCTGGGGTGGGAAAGCTAAACATGTCTCCCCCCCCCCCCACCATGGCTCATTGTAATGACCAATGGGCACATTCCTAAGGAAAAGAAACTCTCCCTCCCCCAGCAACTAGCAAACTGCCAGTAGCTCCTCAGTTAGTGATGGGTTAGGTAACTTCCCCTCTCCATGTTGGACTTTTTTAACTGACTGGATCTTGTGCAGGTCTTGTGCAAGTAACCTTAGCTGCTGTAAGCTCTTGAGTGCAATGGCTCCTGCGACTTGTCATCTCCACTGCAGTAAGCCCTGCACAGGCCTTTGGCGTAGGAGGGCCATGCTTACACACTGTACATGGACTGAGATGAGATTCTCAGTGTGATGATCTGTATATGCTCAGCCCAGGGTGTGGCACTATTAGAAGGTGTGGCCCTGTTGGAGTAGATGTGACCATGTTGGAGTATGTGTATCACTGTGGGTGTGGGTTTTAATACCCTCATCCTAGCTGCCTGGAAGCCAATATTCTGCTAGCAGCTTTCAGATGAAGATGTAGAACTCTCAGCTCCTCCTGTACCATGCCTGCCTGGATGCTGCCATGTTCCAGCCTTGATGAAAATGGACTGAACCTCTGAACCAGTAGGCAAGCCCCAATTAAAGGTTGTCCTTATAAGAGTTGCCTTGGTCATGATGTCTGTTCACAGAAGTAAAACCCTAAGACACTTAGTCTTCTTCTCATGTCACTGACATCCTTTTGGGGATCTGAGCCTGGTGTGTTATCCCAAGAACAAGATGCTCTGGTGCAGTCTGGTTGAGCATGGCAAAGATCATTACACAGAACATTCATCCACTCAGAAATGGGACCCAGAGCTCACTGTGAGCCAGGAGAAACATGCATTCCACTTTCCCATGACAGCAAGGCTGATCACTGTCAGAACTTACAGCACAAGGCTCCAACATCTCCCTGTCTCATTGGTTGGGACCCCCTAACAGAACAATGCCATCCAATTTTGGGTGATGATTAGTCACTCCCCAAGACTATGTAGCACATTCATTCAACACACTCATATGGTCAGTCAGCTCTATGATCCCAGGACACCTTTTAGCCTTTCTCAGAAGTGGATTACTGAAGGCAGGCTTGTCTGTGGCCCATGGCATGCTGGGATCGAAAGTGTTATGAGGCAATGCAATGCTGTCCTAGGAGATCCTTTCCTTCTCTCCTTTGGAATTTTCCATGTCTAACTTGGGGTGAATATGTTTCTCAATGTATCACTCAATACAGTTGCTTCTGACCAGTGGGGCCTCACATATATTAAGCATACATTGTTTTCTATAGGAGGTTTTCTGAACATCCAACCTTCTGTCAATAAAACTTTATTAGAATTCATTGTTCATCTGTTTGTATTAGCTGATCTCAAACCGTCATTGCAGAGGTGAGTGGTTGTGACAGAGATCATAAAGCATACAGCATTTATTATCTGCCTCTACAAAAAAAGTCTGTGTCTCCTAGAGGGTTTATAAACAGTTTTAGTTACTCTATTATGTCTTTGCATGCTCAACTCTGATTTCCATTTAAGGGCATCTACTAAGACCTGTCCAAGTCACACATATCCCAGAGCTCTTGGGAGAGGACGTGCGACTCAAGCTCACATCTCTGTTTCTGAAGAGCAATATCAGCATTTATGTCATGTCAGAACAAGCTGTACCATTACCTTTACCCCATGCCAAGGCCATTGGGACTTTACCCTCTCCTAAACCAGAAAGATGCTCAGTGATAAGACCTCAGCTTTCTCTTTCAAAACCTTAGTTAAAATCTGAATACAAAAGATATTCATCCTGTTATCTCCCCAAAGTCCACAAAATTCCCCACACAGACAACCATTACATCCCTCTCTTAGGTCCAGATGTTAGGCACCAATGGACAAGTTGGGTGGGTTAGACTCTGTGGTTCCTTCTAGGCACTTGCTGGGCAATGAAATCATGAGGTTTCCATTTATGGTTCACCAGTTTCCACATCTAACAATTCATTTTTATAGGTGACCACCCATCGACCCACCTGACTACATTTTAAGTACTCCAAATGAGTCACTGAATCAAGAACCTCATTTTTGATAGCATCTGTGGAGGTGACCACTCATGGCCATCGAATTACCCTTTCTATAACTCACAAAAGCCATATCTACTGAACCAGAGACTGTCTCCCATGAGCAGGGTGTGTGGGTGCGTGGGTGCGTGGGTGCGTGAGTGTGCATGTGAGACTTTCCTAAGCATCAGATGGGAGCTGCAAGTGGGCAGCCAAACTGTTGTGACTTTAAGCACAAAGACCCAGATCTAGTGTTCAAAGCAAATGGCCATGAGGCTGCATGCATTTCCTTACCTATAACATGGAGGAAGACCCTGAGCATCCTGACCTTAGAGTTTTGGGGCATATAGCACATAGGAAGAATTAGGTCACGTGCTTGGCACAGAATCTGTCTGTGGCAGGTGCTCCCAAAATGGCAGGACTCATCAGCATCAAGATCAACAGCTGCCTTCTCAGCTCACAGTCACTGTCATCAGCGTCAGCCTCATCATTAACCTCTCCACTTCCTCCATTTTATAGCCTCCTGTGCTGTCAGTGCCTGCAAGCCGGGAAGAGCAGTGATGAATACAAATGGTTCCCTGAGCACCACAGAGGCTGTCGTGGGCAGAGTGGCCTCTCAGCACTAGCCATCCCTGCTCCCTCTGGATGGCTCTGTCACTCTGCTCGGCCTGGCTTGATGAAGACAGATGACGGCCCGCGCCTGCGGTGACGCCGTACTACAGCCAAGCAGAGCATTTAATCAGAGCACTGCTCTCTGCCAGAGCAGAGTAATTGGAGGCAGGTGCTAAGCGCAATTTAAATAAAATGTTGAGTTAATAAGGACGGCTGACAAGGATGTTACAAGTCCCCTGTCCAAGTTTTCAACAGGAATTTGAAAGCAACTTGGAGGCCTGAGAGACGGTGACTTAATTTCCTACATTTCTCTTAAAAAACAAGCACAACAAAGTGCGATTTTTAAAGAACCTTATTTATTTTTACTTTGGGGATTTAAAAGTGGTCAGACAAGCCACCACCAACATATCTAAGGCACTCAGGATGGTGCTGACTGAATACTGTCTCCCTGCCTGCTTCCCCTGTTTCCTTTCCACCCCTGCTGATCTTCATCCCTGACCATCTACCCCTCCTGTCCCAATCCATCTCCCCTGGTCCCCTGGTGCACCCCTCATCTTGCATCGTGCATGCATCCTCTACCACCAGAACAGTTCTTCTGGGGTGCACATGACAGTACTCTCCTGTAGAAACACGTAAAAGAGTTTTTGTACCCTACAAGCAGAGCTGTGGCCCTCAGGATACCGTGCTAGGTCTCTACAGCTCATGCTTACCCCTAAGCTTTCTCTCATTGCTCCTGGCTCCCCATAGCTCTTCCAGCATAGTACAAAAGCCTAAGATCGCCTTAAACCCATCTAGAGGGCCAGCCGTCTCTATATCCTAGTGCACTCAACGCCCTCCTTCATCTGCTTGTGTCAGGATCTGGAGTGGCTCTGAGTGTAGCCACAGCAGGGGCCCACCATAGTCTCTAAATGCTCCGCAGATGCGCAGCTGGCTTTCATCACCAGTGAACTCTGAGGTGACAGTACACTCTGTCAGACACCGTGCATAGCAGTGTGCCGAATGTACTTCACAGGGTCCCATAAGAGGTGGCTGCCTCTCCCTGTGTCGTCTTCAGTCACAGAATAGCCAGAATAGCAGCCAGAATAGCCCCTCAGCGCTTTCCGTTGACCCTGACAGTGTCTACAACCACTTTTGTCAGACCCAGTTTGTGATTCCATGTTAAAGCTGTGTCCTGGAAATGGAGGGGGCAGGGGCATCTTATCAAAATGGCAGACAAAAGAAAAAGATCCAGTCTGAAACCCTCTCACACACTGTTCAGGAAAGGCTGACCCTGTGAGCCCCCTTAGGCTTTGTTTTCAATCAAGTGAAATCTCATGGAGACAAGCTGTAAATTGTCCACTCCACTGGCTACACACAGAGTCCAGAATCCCATCTCAGCACAGGGGGAACTCTCCAGGATCCATTAGACCCAGATTCTGTAGGGAGAATCCTGCTGTGGGTTAAATGCAACTTGTTCCCTCCACCCCAAATGTATTTTAGTAGCCAAAGGAGTTGTTGAGAGAAGTGGCCAGATTGTTAAAGGAGCAGGCCATATCTTTCCTGAGGAGTTGGGTTAAGTCTCATAAGTGAATCCCTATCTTCCAAGCTTGGATTAGTTACCATGAGACTGTTTTTCTAGTGGTTAGTCTGTTTTGCAGATACCTACCCATCTTCCTATTGCTTTGGAATTGCCGCTAGAAGCTAAGCTAGCAGCATGCATGTTCCCGGGCTTCCTAGTCACCAGAACTATGGACCACAGCACACATCAGTTCTTTATAAATTGCACTTTTGGGTATTCTTTTATAGGGGAACACCTCCTCCCCAACAAAACCACATAAGATCAAAACGGGTTTCTCTGCATCATCTCCAAAGTTGTAATAGAACTTCACAGGACACCCCAGAGGAGGGCTGCTATGAAGAGTGGCAGCCCTGAGGTGAGAAAAACCCTGTGATGACTTCACAGATGCCCACCGCCCACTCCAAGTCTTTCCAGCAGTTTCTGGGCCAGCTGGAGGGGAGCTATCCTGAGAACAAACAGCGAACAGCAAATGCGCTTCTTCACCAGTCTCTAGGGAGAATAGTCCCTTATGGTTCCAGCCCTGCTCTTTCCTGTTTAGCCGTAATTCATTCCTCTCCTGGAGACCTTGTGGAGTTCAATCTACACAGAGGAGGCTTTACATCTCCTCCGGAGAGCTCTGCTCTCACTGGTGAAGTAGCCCCGGAAACACACTTCTGGCAGCTGTGACCGCGCTGACTTTACCCTGAGCTTGGAGCCCAATTCTCTGGCCACGTGAGATCCTCTGCACACAATGTCCTGATCCCTTTCCATCTTCTGCTCAAGCCAGAGTTATTTACTGGAATGCAATGATGTGAGGGCTGTCTCATGGTAGGCTAGGCCAGGACTGTAGGCTAGGCCAGAACTGCACCCGGCTTATCCTGGATGCTCCCTGGGAGCCTTTCCACCTCCCACTGTGTCTCCAGCCTGGCCTCCCTAGTCCCAGCCCTTCAGATCCTTCCAAAAGTTCTCCGGAAGTTCACATTCAACATGTCCTAAATTGAACCCAAACTCTATCTTGTGCTCCAAAGAATGACATCAATACCAACTAGACCTCACAGCAGACACCTGGAAGTTAGGACCAGTAAGATGGCTTAGCAAGTAAAGGGGCTTGCTGTAAAGGGTGAAGACCTGAGCTCAATCCCCCAGACAAACATAGTGGAAAGAAAGTACCAAACCCCTGGGAATGTATATGCCTATCCATATACACACTTAAGAAAATAAATATGATTTAAAAATCCAAAGTCCATCAACCTCATGTGTACCACCGATTAGATAGCACAGTGGACTGCCTTTGCTCCAAGATGATCAAATCTAATTTGTCCCCTCCCAAGACCTATTATTTCCCTGAGCCAGGTTTTCAGCTTCATTTCTCTTGACTACATGGCTACCACCTCCTGTGAGTAACCATTTTGTTTTGTTCTTGAGACAAGATCTTGTGTAGCCAGAGAGGATGTAGCCAGAGAGGATGACCTTGAACTTCTGAGCTTCCTGCCTGTAGCTCCCAAGTGCCAGGATCACAGTGTGAGCCACCATGCTCAGAGTATGTGGCACTGGAGGTCCAGCTTCAGGGCTGCGCACAGGACTGCCAACTGAGCTGTACTTCTACAGTCTTGACCAGCCTTTCTGCTTCTCAGCTGAACCCTTTCCAATCCATGTACATTACCAGCTTCAAGATCATCTTCCTGGAGATCCAACTTCATCACACCATTCCAGTCAAGTATCCATGACCTTTAACATGGTCAGCTGATTATTCTCTCCCTACTGTCCTCCGGCCACTCCTTTCATCCCTCTACGTCCATCGCTTTCTGATGCATGCATCTCCATTCCCAGGCTGGAGTACATTCCGGGACAGTGGGTCTCAAGCCTGAGTGTGCTTTAGAGTCAGCTGGGAAGGCTTCGTAAAGCATAGGGTGCTGGGACTCTTCTGGGTTCTGATGAGTGAATCTGAGATGTGGCCAGGGAGTTTTATTGATAATGTCATTTATTTTAATTGTGTTTTTTGTTTGTTTGGTTTCTGTTTTGTTTTCTTTTTAAGAGACATACTTTTACTATATAGCGCAGGCTGGCCTTGAATTCAAGATCCCCCTGCCTCAGCCTCTTGAGTACTAGAATTACAGTACCTCCTATACCCATCTCTAGGATTATATTTTCAGTGTGGCTGCTGCCACTGCTGCTGGCCTGGTGGGCACATTGAGAATCTGCATTACAGATGCACTCAGAAAGGACTCTGCAAATGTCAGATGAGCGACCGGGGGCACACATAACACATTGAATCTTGAAGGTAGTCCTTAAGAGACTGTTGATGAAGTCTCATGCACGTAAGCAGTCTGCATGGAATTCTAAGTTGTTGTTGTTTTTTTTTTTTTTTAAGACAGGTGATATACAATTGTCCTAAGAACCTGTCTTATTCAGTATCTGTAGTTAGGGCCCAGCTGTGCATCTTGAGGGGTCAACATATTTCCCAGGCGCAGAGGTGGGAATTAGAAGGCTTGGGCCTGAGCCTCTGTCTGGATTCCCGTTACATCATTTGGATTTCTTTATAGACTACAGAGTTTACAACATCGTCAAAACACATGTTTTTGTGATTTTTCCAATAGCCTTGATTCCTGCTACCATGTCCTGTTCCCAAGCCACTGCCAAGCCCCACCGACACATGCCAGCTCACAACCGAGCTCTCAAATGCATACGACATGTCCCTTCTCCTACGGGTGGGGTTTGGAAAATGAAAAACAGTGTATGAGATCTCTTGAAAATGCCAGCTCCAAGAGGATGCCAAGAAGTGGGCAGAACAGGCAAAGACTTCATGATTCTACAGGGTCACAGCACACATAACAAAGACAAGACCTCAGTGCTAGCCATAGCCAGGCACAGTGGAGTACAGGAGGTAAATACAGGAGGCTCATCAAGAGTTCTAGACCAGCCAGAGTGAGACCTTGTCTTCAAAACAAAAGCAAGCTGGCCATCTAGGAGAAGAGAGACAGAAGAAACTACCCCTGCTGGCATCTTCCTTTCAGACTTCCAGCCCACAGAGCTTTGAGACCCATGGAAACGCTGCACAGCCCATGGGTACTTGGTTAGGGCATCCTGGGTAAACTTCACAGATTCCCTGGAGCTTCATCCAGTGTAGCATTTCTGCAGGGTAGAGTCAAACTGAGTGAGCCTTGTGAATGCATGAATAAAAGAAATAAAAAGGAAAAAAAAAAAAAAAAAAAAGGAAACGTGAGTGCTCCTAGATATAGTGAAGGAGAAAGTTCATTACAGACATGTGGAAAAGCATAGTCCCAGGCACGAGCCTCTGGGAGAGTCCAGAGGGGATATGACCCTGAGCTGGGACATGTGGGGAGTGGGGAGGGGATAGAAGAGAACCAGGAGCAGCAACCAGGATGCCCAAAGGTACAAAGATGGTGGGTAACCAAAATGGTTAGATTACATAAGGAAGAGCAGACCAGCCCCCTGAGCTGGAGAGTTTAGGGTAGAGGGCAAGATATGTCAGTCAGAGACTGAGAGGTACCAGGAGAATTGACTTCCACGTCTGCTTTGATTTGTTTAGCACCTCAGTTCAGGGCTAAAACCTAAGAGGGAAGAGCCAGATGCAGCCTCTACAGGGGAGTACCCTCAGCTCCAACCCTTCCAGGTACCTTCAAAGATTCTCTTGGGTACCTCAAGCACCCATGTGGAGGATGTGGAGGTAAACCTGGCAGGGGAACAAGCAGGACAGAAAGTGAGGACTCCTGTGGCTCCTCAAAGATTCCTGGTTAGCCAGCCGTACATGGCTTCAGGCCTAAGATGGCTCCCAGCACACTGGTGAGTCAACAAGATGGAATGGAGGCCAGGGTGTGGCTCTTTCCCCCTGTCTCTGTGGAAGTCTCCCTGGGTGACCCCCACCCCCTCTCCTAGGAGGCTCCTGGGCAAGCAGGGAAAGGCTAGGAGAACAGCTCGTGGATAGTGCTTGCATTCAGATAGGCCCATGAGTTTGCAGCCTGGTCCTGATTGGCTGTTATACTGTATACAAGTACCTGTGCTATGTAATAAACTCAGATCTGCACCCAGGATTGATTGTGGGCTCTGTCTCCACACCCCCCCTTTTCTTGCAGTCTTTGTTCCCACACACCCATAGTTCACCCTGGGTTCTTAAAACATGCCTTAGATCCTAGCACGGAGGTTGTCTTTTCAGTGATGTTACCCAGCCCCAGATGGCAGAACTGCAGTTTGGACCCTCAGGCTTTGAGCTCCCAAGATGCTGTGCTGCACATCCTGGTACTGGGCGCCAAGGATGAGGCATAGCTATTGCTATGGGAGATTTCCCATCACTTTCCTAAGCTTCCTTCCCCTTGGGGTCCTGCCACCCCACCCCAAAGGGATTCTTTAGAGGTAGCCACCTATGACTCCTTGCTTCTGCCATGGTGCTCTGGAAGTCACCTGACCCCAGGGTGTGCTCCATGACCCTGCAACAGTGAGCCTAGAAAGTATCCTAGAAGGTAGCATGAATTAGGTAAGGTCTGGTAAGAAGTCTGACCGCAGTTCTGCAGGGCTGACTACAGGTTTGGGTATCTCCACAGACCACCATCTTTGGGTTTGATGATTTGCTAAAATGACCCCAAATATTCAGAAAATGGCTCTTCTCACTACCAGTTTGTTGTAAAGCCAGGAGAAGAGGAAGCATGGGATAGACACTAAGCTGGAGGGAAAGGTTCTCTGCCCCATGCAGGCCCCCAGGACTCTGTCAAACCACCTGGCTTCTGGGTCTTATTGGAGTTTCATAATATAGCCATGGTTGAGTAGATCACTGGTCAAGTGGTGGAATGCAGTTTCAATCCCTGAACTCCTCCATGAAGGTCAGAGATGAGAAGGGGTGAAACCCAGTCCTCTCAAGAAAGTGCCTGATCTTTCTAATGACTGCCTGCCTTGATCCATGCAGGCTGTGTGATAAAGTATCAAGGTCAGGTGGCTGATAAACAATAGGGGCTTCTGACAGCTTTGGTGGCTAGAAGTGTGACACCCACCATAGTCCCTATGAGAGCTTCTTTCTGGTTCATAGCAGACACCTCCTCATGTATCCTAACCTGGTAAAAAGAGGATGGGGAGCTCTCTGGGGACACTTCCCATTCATGATTCCATTCATGAGGACTCTACCTCCATGACCTAAATAATTTCTCAAAGACCCCACCTCATAATCTTTTTACCTTAGATAAGATTCCATATAAGTATTTGGGAGTAATGTGTATCTGGCAAACAACACCTTTCCTCTTCCTCAGGGCTATGGCAGATGCATACACTCTGGCCTGCAGACTCATGTCTTGCTCCCATAGTCAAGACAGTCCTGACATAGAGGAGCCTCCGCAGATTGCTGCTAAGGTGCCCAGGCAGAGCCTAGGAGGCAGGAGGGCCCACTGAGGAGCATGGAAGTACCCTATCCTATCTTCCAAGAGATGAAGAGACATGGGAGGAGAGATGGCGCAGAGGAGCAAGGCCACCATGGTGTCAACATGAAAGGCTTTTCACTGTATTTTTCTTGAATGGAACTAGATGGAGTTGGGGTAGGAAGATGGACAGGAGCAAGGAAGTCCAGTCATATGGGATACTCAGTTGATACAGAAAAGTGGGAAGGAGAGAGTATGGACCCCATGTTTTTCAGACTCAAAACTAGGTATAATTCCATGACTGACTGGCTAAGGTGGACAGAGGAGGGGTTTCCAGGCTTCTGGAACAGGCTTGGGGATGCAGAATGACAGGAGGGCACAGGCAGAGAGGAGGGAAGCTTCCTTGTAGACACATGGAAGATGAGAGAGCAGGGCATCAGACACAAGGACACTTATAGGTAGACTTGAGCAGTGAGGACTAGACTCAAAAGACTTGGGGCTAGCCATGCTGCCCTATTGTGGCTTTTCAAAGAAGTATTCTCCTGGGGAGTCCTAGCACCCCTTCTCTAGGTTCTCACTCTTTCTCCTGGCCATGTCTTCTCATGGAAAGCAAATGGAGCTAGTGCCCATCAGCCTGACAGTGTGAGTCCACTGCAATGTTCATTTTCCAGTCTGTGTTGGGGTAAAGGTTTTCCCAAGGACCTGAGCTGGGAGCATGTGTGTTCCCCACTATTCCGTCTGGCCTTGGTTTGGAAGAGAACTTGTGATTCCCCAGCAACCTTTGCAGACCTTAGAAACCATAGAGAAAAATGAAGTTTCCTGGCCTGTGACTTATGCAGTGGCCTTTCAGTTGGAGGCTGCAGAATCCCAGAAATACAGGGAAGAACCTGCCCTTCCCTGTCTGAGCACCCATCTTTCCCACAGGTCTTTCCTCTGGACTCCAATGTCTCAGCACCAGAAACTGGCCTTGTAGCATCTCCAGAATGGTTGTGACCTTCCTGCCAGGGCTTTTAGCAGCCTGTCTCCAGATCAGCCCAGCAGAACTGCTGATGCAAGCACTGGGGGCATGGCAAGCCATTGACAAAGCACACTCTCCCCAAGAAGTGGTCTGTGGGCACTTTCTGAGGTCCTGAAGTCCAGGGGGTGCATAGGGCCAACCTCTGGCTTTTGCTAGTCTTGCCAAGAATGCTTGGAAAGTGGGCCCTGAGAGGGGTCAGTGGGGTCAGCAGGGGAATAGTGAGTGGGCAGCCCATGCCCTCTTCACATACGTAGATAACTCAGACACAGACAGCAGGATCCCTGCAGCACAATGTCTGAGGGGCTGGTGACAGATAGGAGAAAGCAGGAGTTGATGTGGAAAGCATGCTTGGCAGATCCAAACACAATTTTTCTCATAGACAAGCATTTTTAAATCAAAATTTATTTCTTTCCCCCTCTCCTGACTCTCTCTCACCCCCCCCAGACCAGCTCAGTCCTTTTCAAATTTATAGTCTTTCATTTTTTTAAACTATTATTGCTAAGCGTGTTGTGCAAATGTGCATGTGGTGTGTGTGTGCAAGTGTGCATGTGGTGTGTGTGTGTTCGGCTCTGTGTGCATCTGCTGTATCTATTTAATATTGCACACACATACACACACACACACACACACACACACACACACACACACACACACACACATTTAGGGTACCTATCTCTAAGGAAGACATATTCTCCTTCACTCAGCAGTTTTTAAATTTTCCACCTAGGCATGGGGTCTCTTAGGCTTTATACGCAACACTGGTAGTTGCAGAACCCATTTTACAGAAAGGTAGATGGAGGCTCTGAAGTAAATTGATCCCCCAAGTTCACATGGCTGGGGGTAGAGCTAGGATTAAAATAAGGTTTACTGAAGTCAGAGAGGTCCACCTTTTTCAAGCTGTCCTGCAGAACGATGTCCAGACAGACATGGTAACCAGACTGGCCTTGGTGATTGGCAGACACCTGACATAGAACAATGCAGCTCTTGTCACAGGATTCTCTGTGATACCCTTTTCCACTGGGCTTTTTAGGCTCTCCCCAGGCAGGATTCAGATCTGATCTCTGAAGCCTGACTCTCTTTACCTCTTGTCTGTAAAACTTTAGCTATTTAACCTCTCTGAGCCCGTCTATCCTTGACCAGTGATTGAAAGACCCAAAGCAATAAGGTGTGGAAACTGTATGGCCTGGGGCAAAGGAAGTCCCCTATGCTGGCTAGTTTTATGTCAACTTGACACAAACCAGTCATTTGAGAGGTGAGAACAGACTGGGCTGCATGTGTGCCTATAGGAAACTTTTAACTGGTGATTGATGAGGGAGGACCCAGCCTATTGTGGGTGGCGCCATTCCTAGGTTGGTGGTCCTGGGTTCTATAAGAAAGCAGGCTGAACGAGCCTCGATGGGCAAGCTAGTAAGCAGCACCCTTTCACGGCCTCTGCATCAGCTTCAGCCTCCACATTCTAGCCCTGTTTGAGTTCCTCTTCCAACTTCCTTGGATGATGAACAGTGATGTAGAGGTGCAAGCCAAATAAAACTATCCTCATCATTTCACTTTCCTCGTGGCGCTTCATGGCAGCAATTGCAACCCTAACTAGGGCAGACTTCTTCCGTGAAATTAACAAGAAGTGCTGCTCTCAGAAATCAAAGCCCAGCGTGACTTTAAATTTGGGTTTAAATATGATTCGGGCCTAATGGTATCTGTTTTCAGTGAAGTTTATTTTCTAGACATGAGCTTGTGCCCCAAAACAGAGTGGAGAACACAATAGGTCCTAGGGGTGTTTAGATGGAGCTTTGGGGAGACATGCTTCCCCAGGACTGGTCTCTGCTCCTGCCATGGTAGGCTCACATGCAGGCAGTGCCATCTAGTGGGTATTCTTGCTACCATAAATGCCAGACTAACCCATATAAACTAACTGCCTGCCCCTCCCATGCCCCCTCCTCTCCTGCACACTACACACACACCACCACCACCACCACCACCACCACCACCACCACCACCACCACCACCACCTGTCTGCTTACCGGAAACTATCCTTTCCAGCCCCTCTCCTTTTATGACTCATTTAGACATTGGCATCAGCAACCCCAAAGCCACTCCTCTTTCTTCTTCCAAAGTCTCCTTTTGGTGACTGTGCGTGGACAGCCAGATGGTCTGAAATGGAAAAAAAAAAAAAAAGTGAGCTCACACTAAGTAAGGGTGCAGTTGTGTGTGCCAAGCTTCAGACCATGAGATAGGTGTCGCCATCACACACAGTGTGAAGGCGCTTGCCCAAGCCCACCCAGTAGCGAGAAGCTCTGCCAACCTCAGCCCGCATGGCAGTGTGTCTAGTTTCCTACAAGTGCCACAAATGTCTATTTGTGGAAACTGCTCGTCTGGACCCTTAAACCCCTTTCTTGAGTTGAAGTTCTATTTGAAGTGGAATTATACTGCTCTGTAATTCTAGTTGTGACCCCAAGAAGATTATGTGATGCCCCAACCCCAACTCTCATCAGCTTTTATAAACCCTGCCTTAGCCTCCTACTGGAAATGCTGAGTGTGTGTGTGTGTGTGTGTGTGTGTGTGTGTGTGACTCTCTGGTGTGTACATTTGTACATGACTGAATATGAGTGTGCTATGCTTTTATATATGTGTGTAAATGCAAGTTTGTGAGGATACATGTTACATGTATGTACTCTGTATGGTGTATAATGTGTGTGTATGTGTGTGTGGTACATGTGTATATACAGTGTGATGTGTATTTTTATATACATTTTGCAATATGAGTTTGTACTGTGGATAGTGTAGTGTGGTGTGTGTGTGCCGTAAGATTCAGTGTGGTTGTGGTATTCAGAGTGTGGGGTGTATACACTGGTGGGTGGTATAAAATATTTTGTGGTGTGGTACATATATGTACATGTGTGGCATGTGTCTGTGATGTGGACAGTGTGTAGTGTAGCATGTGTGTACAGTATCATGGAGTATGTATATGTGTGAACTGTGTATCTGTGGTGTAGAGTTTGTGGTGTGTTGTGTGTGAATAGAGCGTGATGTAGTGTGCTGCATATATGCGTATGGTATGGGTTTGCTGCATTCATTGAGAGATGAGCTCAAAGCCTAGCTCCTCCTCTGGCCTCATGGGGTGCCACACCCTGGTATCTCACTCTGAGCCTGGACCACTCCTAATGACTTTATAATACACAGAATAGAGCAAAGTTAGAGGATGTCACTTCTAACATGTCACTGTAGGGTTCTGGCGTCTTTCTATCTGATGACCATCTTGCTTTCTCCTTCCCTGGCTCTGATGTGAGCCAGCTGTTTCCCTCTGGGATGAAAAATCCCAGGTGGAAAAAAGCCAAGATAGGCATGTGTTGGGAGCCCAACCAACCTAAGATGTCCTCAGAGGCATTGATGGAAAGACAACGGGAACGTTGTTTTGAATCCTTATCTAGGAGTGGGCTTGGCAAGGCCTGTCTAACCTGGAGCCAGTGCCTTGAAGGAGCCAAGGTTGCTGTGGTTTCTGGGGCCAACTCTTCCCCTGGCTATGGTTATCAGTCCTTGGGCATCTGTGTCTGAGGCATTTGTGTCTGTGTCTGAGATGTCTCTTTGCCAACATTGTCTTAGCTCTCAGTCACTGTCAAATAGACTATATGACATTGTGCTTCTTAATAAACATGTTTGGCATACGCTGTCGGCTTATGCAAGCCCTCCTACTCCCAGCAACTGATTTATCTTTTTTATTTCTCATTCCTGGTTCTCCCTCCCACATGACACCTAGATGTTCCAGACCCTTATTCTTGTGGTTTGGGACAGGAAATGGCCAACAGGCATCAAGGACTCAAATCTTGAATCTCACTAGAAACACTGAAGGAGTGGAGAGGAGCCTTCTCCATGGAGCTTTGAGACAACACAGTCCTGACCAACACAAGAAGCCACACCAGATCTCCGACCTGGAATCACACATTACCCAGGCAGAAATACCTAGTACACTGTGGTCCACCAACCTAAAACTGGTCCTTCTGGCCCCACTCTCTACACCAAGTGGAGCTTGAACAGGCCTTCCCTTGAGTCCAATTCATATTGCAGTTTCATGAGATAAATACATGATTTTAAGTCACTCCTGAGGTCAGGGTTTAAAGTGGTGAGCACAGTTCCTGTAATAAGCTGTAATCAGAGTTCACAGTTTGCAGCCACAGCTGCCTTCCTGATGCTCCTCAAATTCACCTGAGGAACTTGTCAGGGTTGATACAGAAGTTCCAGCTTTGAGAACACCCACCAGGCTAGCTGCCATTAGGATATCCTTTCAATCCCGCTTTTACTACATTTCAGTTTATACTCCAGCGGCAAAGGTGCAATTCACAAGAACCACTAATGACTCTCATATGTATCTGTTTTCTGTTACTGTAACAAAATGATGGAGTCTGAGTATTTTCAAAGATGAATATTTATTTAGCTTGCAATTTGAAAGGCTAAAAGTCTAAGGGTGGCCCCAGTTCTTTGTTCCCCACCAAAGAGTCCTCTTGACTGCATTTCAACATGGCAGATATCACCATATCTGCCATGCCAGCAGAGAGTTTAGAAGAGAAATGTTCAGCAGTCAGGCTTACTCTTTTATAATGACCTGTTCTGATAAGAAATAAGAGTCCTTCAGAACCACATTAATCCCTTTTGAGGACACCACCCCAGTGACTTAATCACCTTTCATTAGGCTCCACCTTTTAAAGGTTCCATCCACTATGAATAACACCACACTGGGAACAAAGTCTCTAACACAGAAACTCTTGGGGAAAACCACATCCAAACTGTTGTACCCAGTGCCCCCGGGCACTGCTCTAACCTTGAAGGTGAGTAAAGCCTGTGTTACTGATAAGCCATCACCCCATGATTATGTCTCTTTCGTGGCAATAGGACTTGGCAGACATTGCTAAGGGTTCTAATCAGTTGACCTGAAGGTGAGATTTTCTTAGTGGATCAGGAGATCTTTAATAACAGAACATTTTTCCTATTGGTGAAAGACAGAGTAATCATATTTGAAGTCTGAGGAGTTCAGGAAACTTGGGAAGAGTTGTCTTTTCCCAAGACACAGGGGACCATGAGACCAGAACCTGAACTACAGTTTTAGGACCCAGAGTAATCAGCCAGTGGCAAAGCATAGTCCTCAACCATAAAGGCCAGAATTTTGCCAAACTCTTGAGAATTCAGCTAATAGGAAAACACAGTCTTCAACCATAAGGACAAGGAATTTGTCAAACCCCTGAGTGAATGAGACACAGACTTTATGCAGAATTCCCAGGTGGAATCCTGACCCAGCCTATCTTCATATCAGTCTCACGGGAACCAAGGCAGGTATGTCAATCAAGCCCACCAAGACCCATGACCACAGAACCCTAGATGATAAACGACACTACTGCCTTAAGTTGCTCAAGTGAAATTTGTTGTATTTGGGAAAAAATCACTAGGACAGAATTCTTTTGTCTGTAGATGTCCTTTGTCCAGAACATTCTTCCTGTTTTCATTAGAGACATCGTGAGCAATAACTGACATCAGAGTCCATGGCCTTGGGTAAAGCCCCAGGGCCAGAGTAAGGAGTAAGAGTTGTACCTACCTAGGTAATGCCTTAATGTGGAACAAGAATGGAGCTTAATGTCTACAGGCTAAGCCTAGTCAGTCTGGCAGAGCTTTTGTGGGAAGGCTGAAATCCAAGTCTGAGTGTTGGTAGCACGAAGCTCACTGATCCCCAATAATCAGACTCCAGATGGCTGTGGCAGTGACTAAGCCAGAACGTAACTAGCTGGACTATGACTATTTGGACACCCCCAATTTCATCATTTTCAGACAGCAGCAGATTCACTGTTTATCTGATTCACTGTCTCTCCTGCCGAAGGGGTCAGTCCCAAACTTTTGCCCAGAGGATGCAACTTGTTCCCAGTCTGCCTCCAGCCTTGGCTCATCTTTCAACTCTTCCGAAGCCAGTGACGTTCTGATAGAAACCTCTTGTAAGGATGTATGTCTTGTAAGGTGTAAGAATGGTACTTGGCATACCATGGACTCTTGCCCACTCTGCCTCCATAGCTAAAGCAGACAGTGCTGCAGTCTTCATACCTGTATATTGTCTGAGTATTCTGCTGAGACTCATTGTTACAAGATAGAACACTTAGTGCATAAAGGTAGGACATTTTTAGTCACCACACATCTCAGAAACTTCTGTTTAAGTCTATGCTGTTCTCATTATTTTCATCTGTCAACTTGACACAGCCTAGAGTCATCTGAGGGTAATGATTAAGAAAATTCCCAGATCATATAGGCCATATCTGTGAGAGACAGTCTTGATTGGTTGATGATTGACACACGATTATCCAGCCCATTGTGGGCAGCACCATTCCCTAGGCAGGTTTGTTTGTGCTACATAAGAAAATATGAGCCATTAAGCCAAAAAGAAGCCTTCCTCTATAGTTTCTACCTACAAGTTCCTGACTTGAATTCCTGGCTGGACTTCTTCAGTGATGTGTGTAAGGCAAATAAAGCTTCCCATCTCATGTTGCTCTTGGCTGAGAGTGTTCCTTCACAAGAGAAAAGCAAGCTAGACACATGCCCACTGGTGATTACCTCCTCAGAGGAAGTGAGAGCCAGGCCCGCCACACATTATAAAGAAAATTAGCTATTAAGTGTAAAGTTATGTATTTATCATCAAGTCAACCAGAGATGTGATTTGAGTCCCCACTTCCTTATTAATTGTCTTAAGAGTGTGGACCTTCCATTTATTTAGCAGTAAACAGAAACCTCCCATGGTGATTCATTTTGCAATCGTTTTAGTATTTGTAACTTGTTCTTTATGCAAGTTAGGGTAAGAGTGCTTTTACATTCTAGGGCCACGTTGTTAAATCTATACATGTCACACTTGCAGATTGCTTCCTTTAAGACAAGTTGTTTCTCACTGCCTCTAAATGTTATTTGCCTTCAATTTATTTCAGCTGCTAGTAATAGGACTCTGCTCTTTCTGCTTGTTTGTATCTGGTACAGTTCTCCTGTCCTGTGAATTTTTCTGTGTGGCTTATTTTAATCGTGTCACTTAGAGCAATAGGTGGATACTTTGCAACTTTATACTTTTTGTTTTCTATAATTCTCTCTTTTTTATTTCTCCTCTCTTCCCCTCTCTCTCTCCCCCTTCCTTCTCTCTTTCCTCTCTGTTTAATCAACCCTTGCTTCTTCTATGCTTTTGAAATTATGTAATTGTTTTCCCTTCTGGTAATTGGTGCCTAACTTTTCCAATGCACACAGCGACCTTTCTCCTTTCTCTCAGGAAACTGCAGTGATTTGTTATTTCCCCTCTTCTTCCAAGTACAACATGGACTTTGCCAGACTTTCACCACCTTTTCGTCCCCTTTCAGTGTGCTGATTCTGTGTGGTTAGTTTTACTTATAGGTGTACAATACTGCCTTTAATTTTTATAATCAAAAGCTAATTATAACACATGGTCTACATTAGGATCCCATGCCCACCTTAGCTTGTTGCTCCCTCTGTGTTCATTCTCAAGCCAATCCGGTCCTTTGGAGGGCAGGCATCCCTGTGCACAGCTCTCACGGGTCCCAATTCTGTTCCTGCTTTTGTTGACCTGACCGTTACCAGTCTCCAAACAGCACCGGTCCACTTGCAGGTACCAGGACACAGGGACTGGGAGTGATTATCAAAGTACAATCTACAAGTTGTGGCTGGGGACCTATCACCTCCATGAAAACCCTTCAGGGACTAGCCACTGAGCACTTTATTTCCGTCACACATAGACACGCTCCACAGGTGTGCAGCTGTGCTGTCTCCTTGACTCAGGCTGACATTTTACAGAATTGTTTTGAAGAAGGAGTGTTTCAAAAAAAAAAAAAAAAGGAGCACTTAGCCAGGCAAACACTGCTTAAGCCACCCTTTCCAAGTTTCTCAAATAAGCCTTTTGCTTTCAGCATTTTACATTATAGTGTAGTAAATATTCTGCGTTTACTATGCTCATTCTCTTCTTCCACATTGGTTATGACCAACCACAGAAGACTTGGATGTCTTGAAAACAATTTTTACAGATTTTGCAAAATGATAATTGCAACCCATCTGCTTGATAAGATGGCTTTCTGTGATCCAACTCCCATGGTTCTCTATGATGCCTGCCCTGTGCAAAGCAAGAGCTTCTCAAGCACGTATTTTGGACTCAGCAGTTCCCTGAAAGTTGGAAGGAGACAGCTTTCACAGACTGTTCTATGCATTTCTCTATTCTTTCTGATATGAAAGTCAAGCAACTGTTGCTTTTGAAGAATCCTCTGGTGTTGCCACTCTATATGCCCCTGGCATTTCTGGGCAAGGGACAGAATCTGCTGTCACTCTGACCTAAAGGTTTTGTGTACATATGTATGTATATATGTATTTATTGTGTATATATTTATTTATTCATCCTTTTTTCTTAGAGCACTTGCTCTTTTCTGATTTTGGACTTTTATACATAAAGCTGCTGGGAGCATGTATTTACACGTGGGCAAGAATTCCCATTCTCTTAGAATAAATGCTCAGGAATATTATCTGGGTCACATGGCTACAGTGTGTTTAGTTATATGAGAAGCCACCAAACTGTTTCCCAAGTGACTGAACAATTCAGGTCTTGACTGAGATCTCCAGTACCTCCATCCTTGGCAGTGTATCTCACAGTTTTTAACCATGATCATCAATTGCATTTATCCCAATGAGTGAGTATCTTTCCAGTGTTTATTTGTCAACAATATGACCTCTTCAGAAAAATGTCTCTTCATAGCTTTTTGAAATTTTCTAATCATCTTTTTATAAATTAAATCATTTTGCATTCTCCAATCGGTTTGCTTTTGACAAAGGATTTGGAAAGTCTGTGCATCCCAGTTACACATCCATGGCCAGATGCATGACTCACGGGCTTTCCCTTCACATCTGAAAAATATTTTTACAGTATCTAGAATTTGAAGTTTACCGTTCTTCTTTCAATACCTAAAACGCATTACCCAAATTTCCTCTGGCTCTATAGCTTCAGATGATAAAGCCAAGAGCATCTGTATGGGCAATGGGACATTCCTGTCATCTGCCTTCAAGACGCCTCTGTCTTTAGTTTTCAGGCGTTTCCTGTCATGCATCTTCTTGTGGGATTTTTGTTGTTGTTGTTCTGTGTTTTGTGTTCATTAAGCTTAGGAGTCTGTTTGTTTATGTTGTTTTTCACATTTTGGAGATTTTCTACCATTGTTCTTTGGAATACTTGTAAACCCAATCTTTGACTCCCCCTTCTGGAATTCTGTTGATACAAACACTGGACCTTTCCCTACACTTTCCATTTTTTGTCCCCAGGGCTCAGCCCTGGTCTCTACCTTCCTCTTCACCCCAGAAGCATCAGGCACTGTCGATCCTTCTTTTCTTCCTGGCACATCCCTCTGGCACCACCTCTTAGAGTTCCTGATGCTTCATGAACAGCTCTGGTCAGTTTCCTTTGCTAGCACTTTGTGGAAATTTCCCACTGCTAAATTCTAAATTCTTGATTTTTTTTTAAACATTTGAAACAGGGTTTTATTATCTATCCCTGGCTGACTTGGTATTCATTACATAGATCAGGCTTTCCCTCAACTCACAGAGATCTACCTCCCAAATGTTGAGATTAAAAGTGTGTACCAATCTTTGACTTTTAGATGTTCCTGTGTACACAATCCCTGACAACTTTTGTTAGTCTCCTGGCATTTGTGACCTCTTTGATATCAGTAGACACTGAGTTTTGTCCAAGGCTCGCTCTCAAAACTTACTTTTCAACATTTCCACCACAATGAGAGCTGATGGGCCCTCCGCTCCATCCTTCTCGTCTTAAAGTTGTGTCCCTAAGTCCTTTTCCATCTTTCCATCTTTACTCACCATGTGACCAACATTTACCACTTCAGTGATCTCAGTGATTAGTCTCGGACTCTCGTGTTCTTTCATCTTATGGTGGATGTTAGCATTCTCAAATCACGCCTTTCCATCTCCCTGGAAATGCCTAGTGCTTTGTCAGCAATTGCCCTGACTGCTTACACATAGCATATCTCATCACACACCGTCCTATGACATGGCTCCAACACTTGAAACATTGCTAGGGAAAAAAGACATTTTAAGACTCCCTCCCTTGGAACAGTCATCCCATGATGCACCATACTCCTGAGGCCCCGCCCATGATGTGCCATACTCCCGAGACCCCGCCTCTCAGAAGATGCTACCAGCATCCCTGGCCCTTGTTCTTACTCTGTGTCTGCCATTAGTCATCAAGATAGGACAGGGGCAGACAGCAGCCTCTAGGCTGGCCAGTCATCTAGAATTCTGCTTCCCTTGCCTCTGGTGACCACTGGTGACCCTTTCCAGATACACAGTGACACATTTTCCCCTCACATTTCTTTATCCCTTTTAGAGACACTGCAGCTGCAAGCCTGTGCCCTCCGCTGTGACACTGCTAGTCCCAATCAGCTCTTCCATCTTGCTGCAAGCCCCATTCAACGTCTCCCCAGCCCTGTTCAGACCAGCATTTCATTCTGAAACCATTGTCAACTCTGTCCTCATGTTCGGCCCCAACTCCTGACCCTCCTTTCCCGATATTTTTCTAGTCCCACCTTGTCACCAATCGGCCCCAGACCAGCCACCACCTGCCTGCCTTTCTCCTGGCTATGTTAACGCACAACTGTCTGCCTTGGCCCCCTGACAAAGCGGTGCTTGCTAACTTCCATAGCTCCAGCACTGCTGGGCCCTGCCTTCCCCGTGCTGCCTGCCTTCCCCAGCACATCCCCCAGCAGCTGTTCCCAATCTTCCTCCTCTTCCGGAGCCCTCAAGCCAGACCCCACTTCCTGGACGCACAGCAGATGGATGTGCATTATAATTTATCGAGAACTTCATTCAATAATGACATTCTCACTTTCTCCTTCTCTGAATGTCTCTATCTCCCCCCAGTGGGTCTTTATCTGAAGAAATATCCTTCCTCTTTTCAAGACAAACTTTCCCCGCTGGACTCTGGCTCTTTCTCCTTCCTGATTCCTTCCTGACCTCTTTCCATTTCTCTGCCTCACAGTTTCTTCCTGCTAAGCTTAATATTTAGTTTTATTAATACATACTTATGAAGTACAAAATATCACCCGCATCTGATGTAGATATCTCTATGAATTTGGACATATGTGTACACCTGCGATCCCCCACCATAGCCAAGTGAACACATTCATCACCTCCAAAAATGTCCTTGTGTTCTTCTGTGGCTTTTTGTGGGTTTTGCAGGAACACACTGTGAGGTCTAGCCTCTTAACATTTGGAAACACACACCAGCATGTCATTCACACGGACCTCTAGAACTTAACCCATCTTGCATAATACAAACTTTATGCCAGTGGGAAAAAAAATACCATTCCCCCCAACTCCTTGAGTCCATGGCAACCCCCAGTTCCTTCTCTGCTTTTGCAGATACTTCATGTAAATGGAATCATGAAGAATTCATGACTTATTTCACCTAAAATTGTATTCTGTAGCTTTATCCATGCCACAGTTTGCCACAGCTACACCCACTTCCTTTCCACTGGATTATCAGGGGATACAGTCCTGGGATGCTATGTTTATGGGGTCAGGCAAACATGAGTGATGGAGATGGTTACTGACAATAGGTGTCAGTACTACAAGGAGGTGGATTGGTGTGGTTGCAAGCACCAGGTTTTCCCATCTTTGCTATTGTGACATATGGATGCATATCCACCTCAAGACTCTGATTTCAATCCTTTTGAAGAAATACCTAGAAACAGGAATGCTGGATCATAGGTCACTCCATTCACATTTCCCAATATGCTAGTGGCTGTACCCCTCTGTGAACCCCACCAGAACTGTTCTGTCTACTCCACACACTTAATCTATTGTCCTTTTTGTGGCTGCCATCCCAGATGATGTCAGGTGGATCTCATTGTAGCCTTGACCTGCATTTTGCTTATGACCTCGACAGTGAGCACTTTTATTACGCTTGCTGGCCGACTGTATATCTTTACTGGAAAGCGCTTATTCAAGTCTCTTGCTCGTTTGTAACTAGGCAATTTGGCACTTTGCTGTTGAATTGTCATTTCAAATACATTTTAGATATTAACATCACCATCAAACAGATACTTTGAGATGATTTTCTCCCGTTCCATAGACTGCCTCTCCATTCTGTTGCTAATTTCCATTTTCTGTGAAGAAACAGTGCAATTTGGTGTGATCCCACCTGCCCATCAGAGGCCTGTGCTCTCAAATCCAAACCCCACCACCAAGACCAATGCTGTGCTTGGTTTTCCTTAGCACTTGGAGATGTTTCAGGTGTGAATCTTGAGTGCGTTTGGAGTTGAATTTTGTTTACTGTGTGAGAGGATATAATTTTATTGTTTTTCTGTGGCTATTCAGGCTTTCCAGCACTATTTGTTAAAGAAAAAGTCCTGTGTTTTGGCTTAAAATTCTCTCCCACAAAATTCAGGAAAACAAAGTGTATTCGTGAGGTTGAATAATAAATTCTGCACTTGCTGCTTCTTGAGTGTCTTCCATTTGCCTTGGCCCTTAGGTGATTCATTCTCCTTAAGGCCATGTGCAATGGTCTCTTCCTTGTTCTCACTCTCCACGGCCTGATACACCTGCAATTGCACATTAGCTTCTTACCAGAAGTTTGTGCACTGCCCCAGGACCCACTGTGCCTTCCCTCAGCCCTATCCACCACCGACAGACCTAATTACCAGTGGGCTCCTTAACCAAGGTAGAGGGGACACAGAGATGCTTTGAGACTGAAGTGTGTCAACTACCTCAAGTAATAAGTATATTAGTGTCCAGGTGCATCACTCTCCTGCAACACATTTTTCAGTGTGAACAGGTCTCTGGGAAGGATGCTGTCTTAGTCTGCTGTTGCCATAAGTTACAGGGAGTGCCCTCTTCCTAGGCAGTAAGAAACAGCCTGCAGAATGAGCAAGTTAGACTTGAAGTTAAAGGAAATGGTCACGTATTGCTCTGTAAAAATGTCTGCTTGTTTATATGGGAAGGACCTTCAGTAAAGATATCCTCCATAGGGAGGGAAACAAGGTTCACAGTTTTGTAAATTTTTTTTTGTTTAGTTGGTTGGTTGTTGTGGTTTTTGAGTAGGTGGTTATTGCTATTGCTGGTGGTTTTGTTTTTGCTTATCTGTTTTTGTGATTTATTTGCATTTTTTCTTCAGACTCATGGGACTAGTGGTTTTTGAAACACAGAAATTCTTTAAGGGAGGCCAAAACCATCCTTAAGCAGGTGGGACCTTCAACATCCTGTGAGATCATAACCTATTTCACTGAGGTGTAACTACTCCCAACCTCACATTATGAAAACCATTGTTCTACGATGCTAATATGTCCCACCTGCCCTTCTCTCTGGCTACCCCAGAGACATTAGCTAAGTGACCCCTTCTCCCACCCCAGCCCCACCAGTTTCAACTGAACTAATTAGCTTGTGCTTCTCTGAGTAAAAGCATCAGGCAGTTTCTCATACTTCCATTAATTTACCTCCCAGAAACTGGTACTGAAGACAGGTAGTTTTGAAAACACATATATTTGAATCTTCTCAATGAGCTTGACAATTATATACATATATGTATGTATGTATATGTATGTATGTATGTATATAATTATATTGACTTCTGCCTATAAGACTGCTCCAAGAAAGAAGGGAAAACTAAAAAAAAATAAAATCTGATGAATGGCTAGATAAGAGGATGGATGGATGGACAGATGGATGGATGTATAATTTATGGCATCCATATTGAAGGATCTTATCTTATGAGAAGTAGAATATATGGTGGCTTGATGGATATTCATTTCTTGACTGACTCCTCAGTCTCCTTGAGGCCTGCTCTTCCACGGGGCCTTGCTGAGTTTTCCGGGAGGCTTGTTGAATTCTGCTATGGATACTTCCCTCAATCCTTGATATCCACCAAGTTCTGTTGAGTGATTTCCCATCCACTGATCCCTGCATACACCTTTCAGCTTTATCTACCAGCTGCCTTTGATCCATGCAGGGCTGAGCTCCGTCTGTAGTTCTATATTGTTCTCAAGCAGTAGCTTGAGCTGAGTCCATTTGCCATGTGATTTCTGCTTGCCTGGCTATTGGTGTAGATACACCGACTGCAGCCTGGGTGCCACTGGCCACGCTGGGTAAGCCCTAAGTTGGTGGCATTTCTCTTCCCACTTGCATACTTGTTTTCTCATGAAGGTTTTTGATACGGCCAGGAAAAGATTCTCACTGTCTGAGCTGCACCCCACAAGTAGCCTAGACTTAAAGTGCAGCGTCTGTACTTCTGTCGGAAGAAACACAGCACTCTTCCTCCACGGGGGCCACGCTGTTGTCAGCAGCAAAGGATCACTGATTCTCGTTTGAGCTCTCGGCCTAGGTCTGCCAGAATAAGAATGGGCTCAGGACAGGCAAGGCAATGGGCATAGGGAAGGAACACTGGTTCCGTTGCCACAAGGCACCCAGCTTTGTACTGAGTTGTCTGACAAGTCATTGCATCTGATCTTGATCACCTTCCACTTTAATGATTGGCGCCCACCCTGTGGCTTGTTAACAGGAGTTGGTCTAGCCTGTGCTCTGTACAGCATGGAAGTGGCTCTTCTGAGAAAGCAGAAGCTGCCAGTCCTGGGCCTGAACTAGGGCCATCACCTGGCCCACAGCTTTTAGATAAAGACTCATCAAAGATCTAACCCATATCTCCCAGGCAGATAAGACCCTATATCTCAAAAACAAAAACAAAAACAGAATAGTGTTCATGTATTAAGAAGGAAGAAAAGCCACACCACTTATAGCCCACACCAAATATTGAGTTTCCACCTTGGAGAATGAGACAATACAAAAGTTTCTACTCACTGAGACCAGAAAGTAGTTGTTAAGCACCTTTAGGATAACAGACATGAAGTGTGTCATCATATACCTGGATATATGCTTACGGATTCAGGAGACAAGAGGATTCCACAAACACTTGTTTGTGACAAACACTTGTTTAGAAAGCCCAAGCACCCCAAACCCAAGGTGATCCTAGAAAGAGAACTATGCCTTTCTGTCCCAAGCCATGGATAGCCCTAGTCTGCAGCAGCTGGTCGACCGTCTAGGAGCTATCTCGGGACATGCCTGGTACTTGCTGGTGCAGCTGAGTGAGGTGTACGGCTGCAGCAGAACCTAAACTACGTCTTCCAAGTTTTCCCAAGCAGAGTTCTGGAGGCAAAAACACCGCCTGGTTGTTCTTATTCCCCAAATGGCTATGTTTTATGATGTGTTAAGTTTGGGGGAAAGAGAAAGTTCCTCCAGCTGTGGTGTCCTCCCAGCTGAGGACATTCCAGGGTTGGAGATTTATGACCTGCTGAGTGCCAACAGCCCACTGGCTCCACCAGAAGACCTGGGAGTTCAGCAGACTGCCAGGGCTCTGTACCCAGCCCTGCATGGACTATAGCCATGGCTCCTAGGCCAAGGTGTATCCTCTAAGGGCTCCTGACTCCTCTGTGTGCTGGTTGAGCTGGTAGCCTGCTGTGTCCCAGCACCAGTGATCTGCAGGATGTCTTGGGAGAAGGGCTGGATTCCCTGAGAGCCCAAGGCCCAAGCAGTGGTTATATAAGTATAAACATCCTGCCTTGCCCTTCCTTACAACCAGGGTGAGGTAGTGACTACCGGTGAGCCTTTGGTTGCTAGTATCCCACTCCCTGGCATACACGTGAGCTTCACTACATAGCAAGCTTCCTTTTACAAAAGGCAGAAGGCTATACTGAGAAAGCAGGCTTTTCAGTATCTTAGCTTGGACTGCCTATGGTGGACTCATGCCAAGTTCTTGTGGAGGGTTTCTTCCTTAAAACGGTACCTTAGAAAGAGGCTGTCCTAGAATGGCATGTACAGTGCCTGTGGTGTCAATGTGCATGTGTGTGATGCCTGCCGTGGGAGTACTCGTGTTTGTGATGTCTGACACATGTGTGTGAATCAGGGAGGAAGGTTAGAGTGGCCCAGCTAAGGTCCAATCCAGAGTCTTTCCTCCTGTGATGGTGCGTATCCTACCTGCTAAGATCTCACTTGCAAACTCCCCTCACCTGGAAGGATGTCTGTATCTCCTCTGGGTTGGGGAAGGTGAGAAAGAGGGCCCTGATGCAGACTGAGGTGTCTGGTTCTTGTCTCTGTGGAAATGATGTGGACAGCATCGTGGGCAAACAGCAAGTACACAGGAAGAGTACTCCTCTAAGCAGAATCAGTTGGGTCACTATTTCCAACTCCGCATTGCAAAAGACCCAGAGAGGACACTATGATGTATATACACCATCATACACCAATAGCCATTTCCCTTATTTACCTGTTCTTAGGGACAGCCTGACCCCATTGGAAGAACCTGTGCTCTGAGCTCCTAGTGGAGAAAAAGTAGAAGATCAGCATTCAGTTCTAGCCTGTTCTGGCTCAGTTCATAGCAACTGAGCATCGCAAGCCTCAAGTCCTCCAAAGACCACAGACCTCCCTTGAGGACTGCTGTTCACTTCCTGGGAAATTCTGGCTGGCAAGGGCTGTTATGATCCTATAACCCATGTCCTCTCTGCAGAAGGCCAGCACTGCTCTCCCCAACAAGTCATGCAGAAGCAGGCTACTATTTAGTTAATCTGAGATCACTTTGCTGCCCATTCTCATTAACATTTATTTATTCAGTTATGTAACAAATGTGTCCAGAGCCCAGAAAACACACCAGGTGGCAAAAATACTGAATAAATACTCCAGAGTCGGTTATATTCTTGACCCAAAGATTGAACTTCTTATTGATTTAATGATCAACTGTGGTCTATTGCTCTGGGGGTGGTTGTATGAGGAAGTGCTATCTGAGCAACTAGACAATAAAGGTTCTGGTGGTTGCTTTCCCTGCTCTGAGCCCTGGCGGGTGCTGGTCTCTGTTCATATGCAATTATTATAGATGCCCCTTGGCTTATGGTGGTGTCACTTCCCAGTGTAAGTGATACCATCAGTCTCAAATCATTGAATAAAATAACCTCACTCCAGCCCACCTTAAATGTGGTGCATAAGCCTATGGAGTTGGACAAGATCTTCCTACACAAAGCCTATTTTATAATGACACATTGAGTGTCTCATATAATTTATTGAGTGTTGTAATGAACATGACAAACAGTGCTTTCTGGGTACTTTCACATCCTCATAAAGCTGGAAATTGTGACTCAGCCCAACCTTTGTAATTAAGGAGCAATCTGTGTCTGGAAATGGGGACAGCAAATGCAAGTGACACAGCTCCTCTAGCTCCACCCCCTTCCTCCCCAACTGCCAGCATGAGGACAAGGCTTTCTTCTAACAAGAGTGTGTTCTAGCTGGGGCTGAACAACACAGGCCCGAGAAAATTATGACACCAAGCAGGCTGCAAGTTGTTACTAATGTCTGCAAGAGAACAAACAGACACTTAAACTTGAAGAAATATCTTTCCGACCTTCTATCATGGAGGAGCTTACAGATAAATCCACACCTGCTAACGAGAGCTCTGTACAGGACAAGGGCAAGACCACAGTAGGACCAAGCCAGGCAAGAGTCAAGGTGTCCTGACGTCAGCAGGGATGCTAAGAAGAAGGCCACATTGCAACCTTTCTGTGAACAGAGCATCACACAGGCAAAAGGGATCCCAGAAAATTCCAGCTGAGCTGGAAAGCTAATTCTTAGCAATTTTACTGTACCTTTTCTATACTTAGGAACAGAAATGTTGCTGTTGGGCGACAATTACCTATGGTACCCATGCAGTAACATGCTTCACAGGTGGGCCACCTAGAAGCCATATGCTGTATCGTCTAGTCTCTGTGTGTGGTAGGTTATACCAGCTAGCCATGTGTGTGACTCTGAGATGCTTGCACAATAGTGCATTTTGAAGAATGAGTCCTGGTTCCTAAGTGACACAGGGCTGCATTGCAGAGGGTCCAGATACACTATAGAGCCACTGTTTTGATTACAGGACCACCTCTTTTCTTCCTTTTTCTTTCTTTGCTTTCCTGCTTCTAATTGTTCTTGGTGAGTGGGCTGTTCCTGGTACTGGAGTGAACAGTTCCTTCTCTACTGTTATCATGTGGTAGTGCCTTTTCCAGCTTTCTGAGTTTGATCAGGCAGGCAGCGTGATTGCTAATTTCCATTGTTAACTTGACACATCCAGAAAGGGGAAGCCTCAATTGAGGAATTGCTTTCATTGGACTGACCCATGGGCACATGTCTGTAGGCTCATTAATATAATTAATATAAGAGAGGTAATTAATTAATATAAGAGAGCCTAGCCCACTGTGGGTGGTATCATTCCTATGCAAGTTGGCTTGGGCTGTATAAAAAGGGTAGCTGAACATGAGCCTGGAAACAAGCCAGTAGGCAGCATTTCTCCACTCTCCTCAAAGATGGACTGTGACCGGCAAGCACAAGATGAAAGGAAGCCTTTCCTCCCCAAGTTGCTTTTGGTCATGGCATTTAGCAGAGCAACAGAAAGCAAACTAAGAGTGGGACTTTGAGACAGTTAAGCCATCACACACAAAGGGCACCATCCTCTTACTGATGACTTATTTCAACTAGTGCATCTTTTATCTCTCTTCCATCACCAGAAGGGGCTAAGCAAAACAGGAATTCCAGAAGCTGAAAGATTAAGTTACCAGATTTCCCCAATGCCTGTGAGAACACCAAAGTGAGCAAACTGTGATCCGGTTGCACATTCACTATGGAGAGTTTACCTCTATTAAGAAACATCTTGGGAAGAAATGGGACTCAGGTGCCATCACATCTGTCAAACATTGTCTATTTAACCCTCTTGGTTGGCACTGAATAATGAAAATTCAATGTGTCTCTTCCCATTCCACATAAAAGGAAGGCCTCCATGGCCTCTTGCGATAACATTCTATCTACTCTGCTCAGGGGAGGTGCTTGGCTATGCTAAAGGCAAAAGGGGCTTCCTGATACCTGTACGAAAGCACATGGTGAAAATAGGTCTCTGCATTTGTTCTGTGGACTAAATCTCCAAGGAAGCAGGAGTGGGGCTGGGGCCTGGGGGCTGGGGGGCTGGATAGGGTAGCCACACCCATGTTAATGATTTCATAAGGCTTATTGACTAATTAGAAAATTTTGACTGCAGAGAGTTGAATGTCACAGGTCCAGAGCCGAATTATTTCATATTACCTTTAGTTTCCTCACAGCCATTCACTGCCCACCTGTGTATTTTACCTAATATCCTCTCAACCGTCAAGTAAATTCTTGGGGTATAGTAACAACCCTAGAAAGCAGTACACTAAAGTCCCCATCTAGACACTTGGGGATGCCTTGATTTACGACTTTTGTTTTGTGACTATAAAGGTTGGTGTAGCCACTTCCACATTGGAACACATTATTCGGGACAGCCTTAATCCACACTCCTGGGCCACTGATATGTGGCTCAGGATATTCTTTCTCCTATTCCCTTTGATGTAAAACTATGTTTCTGTTGGCAGTTTTTCTCATTTAAAATGTGAACTACTTGGAACAGAACAGGGACACACAGTGTCCCTGGTTGCTGAGGGTGTTCAGAGATAAGAGAAAAATCTAAGCTGCCTCTGATGGCAGGGTACGTGACTCGGGCAGGGGCAGCACTTGTCTAGAGGAATAAAAGAGGCACAAAACAACCAAAAACTGGAGCTGTGCCCGGCCAGCACTAGCTCGTAAAATGAAGGGCTGCCCTTCCATGAGAAAAGAGCAGCAGGAAAGCCACTCCAGGATCCTAGGAGACAGGAAATCAACAGTGAACGCTGAGGATCCTCTCCAGACAGGGATGCCACTGAAGTTCCCACAAGGCAGAAAAGAGGGAGGCCCTCGGTAAGGGGTAATGAGTCAACAAAGTTGAAACAAGATGACCGTGTACTGGGAGATATTTTTGCTCATTATCCAACCCAACTCTAGCCTTCCTGCTGACTTAGTGAACAGAAGGACTCAATGAACCATGCCGGGTGCATGAAACTTGCATTCGACACTCAGCAACACTGATGTTAAGAGAAAAGGAAACCATGTTTAGAAGCCTCCAGGTGAGGACAGATTGGCACACGAACTTTACAGGGATCCAGGGTGCCACCTACATACACAGAGACAGTCCACACATGCAGTCAAGAAAGGCAGAGCTCGAGGGCTCACCCAGAGAAAACAACTGAAGGATGACCTCCCGTCACCCAAGCCATGTGGCCTCAGAGACAAAAATCAAACCCGTTGTGTTGTGTTCTTCAGCTCTCTAACCGGCTCATCCCTGTTCCTGCATTCATAATTTCATACTGTTGGCCAAGGACCCTGACACTCGTCTCTGTTCTTCCAGGTGTGAATATGCTATCAGACACGGTGGAATAGTGAGAGAAATGGTGAAGTATTTCCAAACCCCCTGTAATCATGTGTTCTCTTCTGGAGTGTTCTATAGGGCTGGCTCTGTAGAATGTGCCTCGGTGTTGGCATTTGGAGGTCATACGCTCTTGTAAGAAACAAATTCTAAACTAGGCATAAGACTCCAGGACTGTGAACGTGTAGGACAAGGAAGTAGCTACTAGTTCTCTATCCATGAAGACCATCCACAGAAGCCACCTGCTGGGTAAATGATTCAAAGACAAGGAAAGAATGGGGGAGTCCTTGAAAAGACCATGGGAAAGGTATAAGTGAAGTGCTAGGCAATGTCCTTACCATGGCACGTGCACAAACAAGTCTGTCACTAGACTATAAAGGGGGATGTGGCACCACGCACTGCATGATGCTTCACGAATCTGCCACAGTTCCTGACTTCCCTCACCTGTGACAGGAAAGGGCTGATGACAAGAATGTGGCTGTGGTATTGCCTACCCTGTGTGGAAGACAGGTATAGGGTAGGGCACATGGGACACTGCTGAAAGACACACACCTGCACAAAGGCCCGTGCATACAGGTGTCAAGGGCTAAATGTTACATTCCCCATGATCCTCAGTGACAAATGAAGTCTCACCCTGGTAAACTCATCGAGGCTTGAAAATGTGCGAGTCAACCTAACTTACTGAGTAAGCATCAGGCTTAGTGACACAGCACCCATAGAGCATAAAAACGTTTCTCCATACTGATCACAGGGCTGACAGGCTGGTGGCTTCTGCTGCTGCCCAGCTTCTCAAGTGAGTGTCATATCGTATAGCATATCTAAATTCAAAGTACACGTATGGGTTCTAGAAAATATGCACTGCCTTCACATCATGTCAAAGTGTTAAAAAGTGGGGGACTCTAAAACTTAGCGATAGTTAGTTTGAGGCACATCTACCAGGGTAGAACAAAACCACAGAACAAAACCACAGAACAGAACCACATCCCCACACAAGCCTTTCCTGACCTACTGGTGCTCCCAGACTGACAGCCATTCTGAAGTTCCCTGTTCCCTCCCACAGCAGCGGCTTCTCTCTTCCCAATGGTCCCTGCTCCCCAGTGCCCCTCAGGACACCTGCCTGTCAACAGTGCCTGGCTGGCTTCTAGTCAGTAAGCAGCATCAGAGATAAGCCAAGCACTCTTTTCTCTCATTGAAAACCCAGAAGAGGTACAGTGGCTGCGATCCCCGGGCATTTCTTAGCTGGTCTTTGCTTTACGGTTTATCACTGCCCCAGCCTTCCCCGGCCTGACGGTGTTCTCAGCACCGCTGTAATGCTCTCCTGCTTCGGGTAAACTATGACAACTCTTGAAAACTAAGTAATTTGGTTTTCTAGACTTTTGCCCTCCTGGCTCTCTTGACCCAGTAATGGGGCCAGTAGAGGTGTTTTTCAGTCTCCTCACATAAATCCACCAATCCCAAGTTACCCATAGCAACAGCCAACACCTAGCCAGAAGAGAAAACCTTTCGGTTTCCTTCCTCCTCATCATCTGAAACCTCTAAGGGAGCTCATAGTCTCTGCCACGTGGACCGCCTTTCCCCAGAGCCCCTGGCATTACTGTCTACCTGTCTCTGGCTTGAATCACTCTTCAAATAAATCTCCTACCATCTCAAGAACAATCTGCCCCCATGTTCCCCCTGAACCCCAAATCTGAAACCTTTTAGACTCACTACTCAAAGGCGTAGCTTCAGATAAACAAGAGCAGCCCTGCTCCAGGACAGATCTGCCTTACAAACTGATTACACGGAGGCCTTGGCTCTGCCAGGAGCCTTGGCACTCTCTACCTTCTGGACAAATCTCTTCCATAGAATCTGAGTATGAAATTAGGGGTCGGCCATTGTGCTCAAATGTCACAGTAAGTAAGTTTCCACATAGCTCTGAGAACAGCCATTAGTGTCAGGGGTGGGGAGTGGGGGATGGGGGCAGGACAGGTATTGTTTTCTAGAGGCACTGAAGTCTCTTGTTGACAAGTGTGCCACCCAGCATCCTGAGCAGGCTCCAGCATACCATCCATAGTGGCCATCAACTATAACAGTCACTAAAGGATGCTTATACTATTTTGTAGTGTGAGACCAGTGTTCAGACTCTCTAGTTTGGCCTTGAAAAGTTAGTGTTCTGCTTTATTATCTGTTTCATACCGGCAGAATTCCCAGGAAATAAGCAATTTGGCCCTGCTTTACTAGAGACGGACATTCTGTAGAAAGAAATACCGCCAGTGTACACATTCGTGTTTGGGAGGAGCTTTTTACACACTGAGTTAAGAAAAGAAAAGGTTCTGACTACCAACATTTCAGTGGTAAGCCCTAGCAGGAAGACACCACAGAGAAAGTCAGGAGTACTCCATGGGTTCTGGTAATCAAATCCACTCCTTTATCTGTGAAAGAATCTCAGCCTCATCACCAATGAGGAAGAAGAGCCCTCTCACAGAAGGGACACTCTGTCTCTTACTTGGGGTTGCCACCTCCAAACTTGGCTATGTATTTTCCCACCGTGACCTAAAGTAACTTATAAAAACTTTATTTGGGCTCACAATTCCTGAAGAATCCATAACAATAGGAGGAGCAGGCTGATTATATTTATTTGTGTATACAAAGTAGAGAGAGGAAGTGGGCTAGTCTATAAACACTCAAAAAGCCCCACTTCCCTATGAATACTTCCTCCAGCAAGGCCACCTGCTGGTGGCTGTATAAGCTTCTAAACAGCGCCACCAACTGGGGAGCAAGTACTCAGACTGCTGAGCCCGTGGAGGACATTTCTTATTCATCACCACACTCAGACATAAGCTTAAATCTTTTCAGGAATATTCTTTGAATTACTACTAAGAATTGTCCTTCACTGTTCTGAACCCGCTCTTTGGTTACATCTCTAACACTTGTTATCGATGACCTTGCCCTGCTCACTTGCCCTGCTCACCTACCCTTCTCACCTGCCCTGCCGGCCTGCCCTGCTCACCTGTCCTCCTCACCTGTCCTGCTCGCCTGCCCTGCTCACCTGCCCTACTCACCTGTCCTCCCTCACTTTCCCCCCTCACCTCTCCCAGTGCTTATTATGATTGGAAAATTCCATTTTCTATTTTGTTCACAAACTGCTTCTTCTCTCCAGCATTAATGTCTCATAAGGAACCAGTTACTGGGTTTATTTGCTTATTTGTGTCAAGTACTTTCTTGATGTGTCAACCTATTTTGAGTTTTTCTGTTCCTGCTGCTCTTTGGGTCCTATGTGATGTTTCTAATGTCTGAAAATAAACTTGGAAATAGGCTAAAGGTTCATTTGCTTTTCTAAAAAAGAAATGTTATTTTCCCCCAAAATAGTATCTTTATGAGTTATTTGGGAGTGTCATACAAAGCACCCTATCATGCTTGCCTCCTTTTCCTCTTAGGTCCTTTCCCCCACTTTTTCACCTTTCCCACAGACAGACAAATTATAGAAGTTTGGTCTGCTTCTTCCCCCCAGACTCAAAACATATTTACAAATACCTTGGCCATATAGCTAGGCTCTCCTCTAACTAGATCACAACCTAAAATAACCCAATTATTTTAACCTACATTCTGACATGTAGCTAGTTACCTGTACTTAGGAATCATGCATTCCTTTTGTCACATCTGTCTGGGTGAATCTGCTGCATCTGGCTCTATCTCAGAATTCATTCTGCCTCCTGGATGTCCCACCTTCTATTCTACCCTTTCCTAAAGGCCACAGGCTTTTTTTTTTTAATTGACAGATGATGCATCCATACAATACACAAGATATTCTCTCTATACACAAAACCAAAACTATTAAGTTCAATTTGTGTTGCCCAAACACCCACTGAAGCATGTTCAGACTCCTTTCCCACCTGCTGAGCAATGACATGCTCCCATCCACCAACACATCTCCAGTTCCTCTTTTCTAAGCTGCAAGGACAGCTGTGTTCCACCATCTTTTTTCCAATTCCATGAAACCACTTTTAAAAAGCATCTTTCCATAAGACCTGCTTTTACTTCTTTCTGAGGTATTCTGCACACTGCTGGCTCATTTCCCCCTTGCTACATCTCTCTGAGAAGCCGCCATGGGTCTCTCAGGCTCCTCATAAGTGGCCCTGCAGCCCCTCAGGTGCTGGCAGGCACTGCCACATTATTTGCAATAGACAATATCCCAAGTCATGTTCCTTGTCACAGCCACTGGGCAACACTCCAGCTAGGGTTTCTTCTGGTGCAGCTCCTCCGTGGCAGCTGCAGGGGTGACAGTGAGAGGGCAGGCAAGATTTTTGTTTTTAATTATGTGTACATGTGGGTTTTTGTTGGAGCGTGTATGCATGTAAGTTTGGGTACCAGAAGAGGGCATCAGATCCCTTGAAACTGGAGTTACAGACAGGTATGCTTCACCATGGGTCCAGGGGTTGGAACCCAGATCTTTCGGAGGAGCAGCAAGTGCTCTTAGGTTTCCTGGACCTTTCTCATGGGGATTTGATTATAATCATTTTTTTGTTTTGTTTTGTTTTGTTTTGTTTTGTTTTGTTTTGTTTGGGTGTAGGAACTTTTGGTGGCTTTCATGTACCTTTTATAACTTCAGGGAACTGTCTGAGCTCTTCTGACTCTATTCTCTTCTATTTGGATTTTTTCACCCCCTTCTCCCTGTTCTGCTCAAATTTTGTTCTAAGATTCATCCTTAGTGTGTGATTCTATTAAAGAAATTATACATCACTTAGCAGTGGTGGCACACACCTTTAATCCTAGCAATTGGGAGGCAGAAGCAGGTGGATCTCTGAGTTTGAGGCCAGCCTGTTCTACAGAGAGAGTTCCAGGACAGTCAGAGCTACAGAGAGAAACCCTATCTGAGAAAAACAAAAACCAAACAATCAAACAAACAAAAAACAAAACTATACTTCACCAAGCCCTCAATTCTTATTAATCTTAAGTACTTTATACACTTGACAAAATATTTTATAAAACATTGTTTTATATTTTATAGACCTTGGCCCCTTCCATCTCTAATCAATACATATACAGGTTCAGCTACACATTCATAGGAGACTACCACTCTCCAGTGAATTATTTTCAGGCCATCAGTGTGTAATTAAAAGACATCCTTCAGCATAGAGTTTGGGGAACACAGATGAAAGAATAAGATGGGGACAGATACCATTGTGTAGCAGTTTTCTGAAGCATTCTACTTGAGAGATGCTCCTTACCACTCAGGAAATAAACAACACACAAGTCTCATGAAATCCCTGAAACTTACCAGGTTCACAGGGTCCCTTCCTCCAAAGGGTTATATAAGAAGTAACAACTACTGAGGATGGAAGACTCTCTGACCTGTCTGTACCTGCAAGTCATGCAGAGAGCTCCATAATACCAGCTTTAATGAATTTCACCCATGCTAGTGTGGGCTTTTGATAATGTGGCTGGTTTTGAGTATATTGTGCTACTATAAGTAATCCTTTATCCATACTCCTAAAAGTAACCCCAATAAACTTACTGTTGAAGGTTGTACTTCAACAGTATCATTATTTTGATGTGTCATCAATTGCCCACTTGTGGGAATTAAATGTCTGTTCATGTTATCCAAAGGGTAGTGTCACACAAAACACATTATGAATAAACAAGGGGCTTTGCAGCCAGACCACCAAGGGTAGTAAAGAACACTGAAGCTCCCCAGGACTCAATTCTTGGTTTCCATCTTAGATTCTTTGGACAGCTCGTCCATTCTTTTACCTCAGCATCATCTTCAAGATAACTGTCCCCTCAGACTTGAATTTTCAGCTTGGGAATAGTTTAAAACAGCTAACATGGAGGTCTCATTGGTATAAAGTACAGCAGAACTCAAACCAAAAATACCATTTTCTCTCCTGATTGTGTTATCCTATCTCAAAAGCTTTATTTTCATTTAGTTTGGAGTACTCTTCAACTTCTCTTTTAATTTTCCCTTTTGACTTCTGGGTTATTTAGAAATACAAAGGTATCTATTGGGCTGGTGAGATGGCTTAACAGGTAAGGGCTTTTGCTGTCAAGCCTGCCAGCCCTGGTCTCTGGGACACACATGATGGGAGAAGAGAACCTGCTTCCTTTACAAGTTCTGCTCTGACATCCACTTTCACATGGTGACATAATGCATTGCCCCCCTTCACAAAAATAAGTGTAATAAAGAAATAAATACTCTGAATATTTTTTAAAACTATTATTTTAGTTAATACATAAACATACTTTGTATATTATTATTTAATTCTTTTACATTTTATTGAGATATAAAATCTCTCTTAGAGAATATCCTGCACATTTCAAAAGAAAGCATATTCTGCTATAATTTGGTGCAATGTCCTATAAATAGCATATGGATCTGGTTGACAAATCAGATCTGAGCAATATCTCTCAATTTTTTTCCTCTTATCCTTATAATTACTAAGACAAATGTTGAACTCTCTAGACATAATTTTATATTTGTCTATCTTTTCAGTATTATCAGATCTACTAATATTTGCTTTAATTGTTAAGCTCTAGGCTTTAAATAATAACTTGAACATAAAACATATTTTTAAAAAACACAAAATAGATCTCGGGTAGTGAGGTGGCTCAGCAGTTACAGCCACTAACTGCCAAGGCTGATGACCTGAGTTAAACCCCTGGGATCCACATAGTAAAAGGAGAAAACTGACTGCTGGAAGCTGTCCTCTGGCTGCCACATGCACACTGCAGCATGCATCCACTCAAGGGCAAGCATGATAGATTAAACTCAGGGCCTTAAGCACGATAGACAAACGCTCTACCACTGAGCTACGCTCCTGCCCAGAACCACAGTGTTTAAAACACTTTGACTTTTCCTCCATAATTTGATTACTCTCCTTTCACCTCAATTAATTCTTTTTCAAAACTATCTTGGCTCTGTAGTGAATTTATTGTTTATCTAGAATCTAATCATTGGCTACTCAGTTCTTACTAAGTTTAATCTTAAGTTGTTTTGGCTTTTGAAAAAGGGTCTCACTGTGTAGGCTTGGCTGGCCTGGAACTCACTATGTGTACCAGGCTGGCCTGGACTCACAGACATTCGCCTTCTGAGTGCTGGGGTTAAAGCACATACCACCATGCCTATGTCTGATTTTATACAACCATTTTGTTATGTTATGTTTAATAACTCTGTTGCTGATATAAAGGGGTTAGCAAAACTCCCCTTTAAAATGGGCCAGAAAGTAAATACTTTAGATTGCATGAGCCACGTGATCCCTGAAAATGTGAATAACACAGACATTTCTATTGCACCACAAAAGCAGCTGTAGATAATAATTTGTAAGCAAGTGAGCCTACCGCATTATGAATGAAGTCAGGCTACGGTTACTATGCTATCCACAGATAGCTGGATAGCTATAGAAAAAGAATACATTTTACAAAGGTATCTTGAACTCTTTGAGATACATTTTCTACTATTTTCAGTAAACTATTATTTTTATGAAGGCAAACAAGTAATTTTCTTCTACCTTTCTAATACTGATAACAATGATTGTACTGTGTATTCTCATGCTCTTACCAGCTACCAGCTAACTCCTACGTGACAGTGCTGGTGGCTTTGTTAATAGGCTCTGCTTCTCCACCCTCAAATATGATGTGATTTTCTAAAACGCTTTGTCATTTTCACCCTTCAGCAATGACGGCTGGATTGAGTAGCCTCTATGTGATGCCTTCAAATTCAGACTGTTTCCTAATGAAAGCACTGCTCTTACTTTTGGATCATAGTTATAGTCTAAGATCTCTGAGCCATTCTCTCTCCCCACTGAATCCACTGACTGATACAACTCTTCTTCGGTTATTCAAATCTCAAGACTACACAGAAAAACAATCAAGTCTTTCCAGGGCTTAGGAAAAGCTAAGTAGGAAATGGAACTTTCACTTCAGGTCTTCCAAGGTGCTTTCCTTTGAGATTTTTCAACAAAATAAATCATTGAAATGGCCTTTGAGTCATATATGTAAATTCCATCAGAAGCTGAATGCTCCACAGAGACCAGGTGAAAAGGTTTAAAGAAAAATAAATTAGTAAAACTCATGTGGAGGTAGGATATGTAATACATATTTCTGAAAAGTCTTGGTCTAACACTTAAGCATCATTAAAAAATTTTTTGAAGTTGAAAGTTACTAAATATCCATGCTTATATTTAAATATATTTAAGATTTCTTTAAATCAGCTGTTAACATCCTCACCATGGTTTCACATCTGAGGTAGAAAATGATTCACTACTAGTGCAGAAGTTAGGATTTCAAGCAATCCAACGTTTTTGCTTTGAAATTCACCTTCAGGAATGAAATGAAAACAAATGTGGCCAGTATTTCCATGTTTACTTAAGCTCTCTGCAAAACTCAAAGTAGTTTAGCTGTAAGAACATGTCACACCTTAGAGAGGAAGCATGCTCAACAAGACCTGGGGATGGCTTCGTCACAAGAAATCACAAGATCCTGATAAATGAAAGCACAACAGGCAATGCATAGTACATATTTTCATTTAATAACAACATACAGGCCATGTTGGGAACATTGTTCTATATTATACTTACTATTTTATAGTAACAGAATGAAAATACAGTTACAGATTCAAATGTTAATGACCAATAATCAGAATGAATTATTGTTCAGCACAGACTATTATGCATATAAACAGTATAAATAGCTAAAATCATCAACTTGAGTTAATGTCAAATGTATGGCATATAATTATTTTTAAAATAAGAATTATCAATTTTAATTCAACCAACTCAAGTATTCATTTAACCAAACAAATAAGCCTCTTAAAAGTTTAGCATTTACAATTTTAGGAATTTTCAATATGATTCATTGCTTTGATCACTACTGAATTTACTGTACAAATACACTTGTCAATTTCTTTGTGTCTTATAATTAGGAGTGTCCGATCATTGAAAAACTTCAAACAAAGAATCACTACAATTGTCTGAGGCAGAATCCTGATATGATGAATGAAACAATGGCTAGAATTTTCTTAACAAGCATATGGAAGTTTTCACTTTCACAACTATGAATTTGGTTTTCCAAAATCTAATCCAATGTCCAGCATCTAAATATTCCTATAGAGGAAAGAAATGACTTAATGGTCCTCTAGAGGAAAAAAAAAATATCCTTTTTTGATGTTAGTTAAAAAGAAAAAAAACTTGATACAACAGGTACCAAGACTCAAACTTACTTAGCAATATCATTATATTAAAGTTTATGGGTTAGCTAAAGATTAAGAGGCAAGTGACGTCTAATACTTCCTTCTGATAAAGCAGATGGAGTAGTATGTTAACTGTTGGGACAGGATAGGAAAGAAGTCTTGTTGGGCCAGGCAAACATTTCCACTGAATTTGCAGATGGATGTGTATTTTAGCTTGGGACTGTTCACCAGTGTGTTCAGGGGATGCTGAGGAAGGACACTAGTCACCTACGAGGTGCTTCCCAGGGCAGCAGACAAGGACCTGACTGCTGCTCCAGGAAGGCAGCTCTTCCTTCGGAATCCCTAGGGTACTCTGGGACCATGAAAATATAGGACATGAAAACCATTTTATTTCAAAAGTCATCCATCCTAATTAGAGTTCTTTTGAGTTATTCTGTTACCAGCTGGGAGTATAGGCTCTAGCTTCTGTAAAGAACACAGATAAATATGTCTGCGTAATGCCCACTAGAGGTCAGTCTGTGAGCCTGCAGTTGATTGCCCCATGCTCTCCCAGAGCAGGGTTTGTAAAGTGCTGGAAATTGTCTGAGGCTTTTGGCCACCTTTCCAAATAAAATCTTAACAAAAACATTCAAATCTTTTATTAAACTCTTTAATACCACAAGCTAGACAGCCAAGCTGAGGCTGCTTCACATAACTGGTTTCAGTAGAAGGCATAGAGGGTATTTTGCTCTTGTCCAGAAAGATCAAGTGAAACAGTTCACTCTGTGTCTAATGGTTCTGCCCTCAGGGACTTTCAGAGAGAAAATCAGAAGACAAACTGCATGGCCAGCAGATGCTTCAATACAGCTCAGGCTCCAAGCTGCTTGGCAATCTCAAGTGACAGGCACAGAAGTTTTTCTCAATTCAAATCCAAAAGATGCCGAAGAACTTCAAGGACAATTTCATAACAGAACTGATACTGCTCCTGCACACACACACATGAATGACACAGTGGTGAGTGAACAGACCCAGTGTCTCCTTTGGGAGACCACATCTGCACGTTTTTTAGATTGCATAAGAAAATTTCCCTCCAACAACAAATATTTCTCTACAAACATTTAGGAACTTCTTTATGCAAGTATGGACTTTAAGTATGAAGAACATAAATAATGAAAATAAATGTCTTGGCCTAGGATTCCTTAACAGAGATTCTAAAAGGAAGGAAAATGCCAGTGTCTACTTCCTTATACTTTTCTAGCTAACCTAACTCTAATTTAAAAAGTCTCTCATATTAATTTTAACATTTCAAATGTATACAATTGTTATATGTTTACGTACCCAAACATATCTCTACTTATACAGACATACATAGTATACATATAAGTTCAGAGGCAACTTTTTTATTATAAATATTCTCTTTGTCTCTCCTGGCAATTACAAACTAATCTGTGATATAAAAATATCTTTTTATAATGTGCCAATAACAGATAGATGGATAGATAGATAGATAGGTAGATAGATAGATAGATAGATAGATAGATAGAATAGTAGATAGGCAGGCAGGCAGGCAGGCAGACAGACAGGCAGACAGACAGACAGACATAGAGGCAAGTTCACATTTCAAATTACTGTCTAGAAACTTAGTAATACATTAGATACACTGCTTCTGTAGTTTATCAGGTTACACAGGGAGCACTTGCCTTGGTTTGAATCATGCCACAGCGCTGCTTTCTCATCTGGGTCACTATGTTCATAATGTTGAACTGAAATGAGACGACAATGGAGAACATAAACTCACAGGGTGACAAATGAGTACTCTATATCTCTTTCTAGTGAAAAGAGATGTCAAGAGGTAACTAGAAAGGTCTCCTTTCCAGTCACAATATATTTCTTAATGCCCAGCCTAATGAATAAGAAAGATTTGTTTTAGCAGGCTTTTGAAGGTGAAGAAGAAAACCATCATCTAAGAGGAAAAACATTCTCAACAAACTTACTCCCTTTATGCTAACCACAGGGAGGCCTGAAAGCAGCAGTATAATTCTGGACAAGCTTAGAAGACCTGCCTTGACCACATGAGCATGTCTTTTTCTTACATAAAGAGCCCTGTGGATTCAAAAAGAACCTTTGGCAACAGTCACTAAGACTGTAGTGTGCACCTGACAGCTAGAGGTGGCCACAGACTGCCGGTCACAAAGGTCTGCTGCTGGTTCTTGATGACACAGTGCAGAAACAGGAAGGATTTAGGAAGTCTTCTAGAACCGGGCACTGGTAGTGAGCTCTGTGGAGAGTGACCCATCGAGTGGCCTATGGCCCAACTGCAGCTCAGGACTCACCTAGAAAGTCAGTGTGGTGCGAGCACCAGATAGGCATGGAACACAGGCTATGCTGACATCATGTTTTCAGATTCTCAACTATAATCCCTCATGTTTTATATCCACTCTCAGATTCCTTCTGAGACCTGGGTCTCATCAATTAGGCTAGACTGGCTAACCAATGATCTACAGGGATCCTCCTGTCTTTGCCTCCCAAATGCTAGGGTTACAAATGAGTGGTATCGTGCTCGACTTTTTATGTGGGCCTCAGGACTGACCCCAGGTCCTCATTATGGCATGGCAAGCATTGTTTTTCAGAGTTCTTTATGTATTCCAGATGCATGGCATTTCTTGGATTCATAATTTGAAATTATTTTCTCCTAATCTTTAGCCTGCCTTTCATCTTCTCCCTGGGGTCTTTTATAGAACAAGTTATAGAGGAATTATTCCAGAAATAAAAAGGCTATGTGTATTGAAAAGAAAGCAATAGATCTATTTGCAGATGACACAAATCATCTATGTAGAAATGACAAGTAACTAAGCCACAAATAAGATCAGAATAAATAAACTTGACAAGGTCATACAATAGAAAACCAACATGCAAAAAGTATTTGCATTTCTATGTCTTATTTTCATTGCAATAAATATGGCGAAACTGAAAGTTAAAATAGTAAATTTCCAATTTGGTCAAAGAATGAAATAGGATAAATTTAACAGAACACATGAAGAATTTATATTCTGAAAATTGTGAAATGCTTACAAAAGAATCTTAAAAAGACCTATTAAATGAGGAAACATATAATATATTCATGGAGTTGCTGATTCGATACAGGAAAGATGTCAGCTCTCCCCAAATTTTATATTTATGTAATTTTTACCACAATCCCAAAAGGCAAGCTACGATGACTAGTTTTATGTCAGCTTGTCAGAGATTAGAGACATATTCGGAAGAAATCTTAACCTAGCAAATGCCTCCATAACACTCACCATGGGCAAGTATATGGTGTACTTTCTTGACTGATGATGGATGTGGGAGGGCCTAGCCCATTGTCAGTTGTGCCATCCCTGAGCAGGTTTGTCATGAGAAGCAACCCTGTAATCAGCACTCCTCCTGTCTCTGGATGTGGCCTTGAGTTCCTGCCCTGACTTCCACCAGTGATGTACTGCATGTGACGTGGAACTGTAAGCTGAAATAAGCCCTTTGTCCTCAAGCTGCTTTAGTCACGATATTTTATCACAGCAATAGAAATCCTAACTAGGGCACAAATTAATCACAAAATTTACATTGGAAAACACAGACTCTGAACTGGCTAAGACAATTTTGAAATGTAAGAATGAAGTGTAAGGAATCACTCTACCTAATATTAAATCTTTTACATAGTTACAGAGATCCAAAAGTTGGTACTAGCAACAAAATGAGACACAGATCAGTGAAACAGAGTACAGAACCAGAACAGCCCTATGGGGAATTCTCTAAATAATTTTTGATAAAGGTATACCAGCAATTCTGTGTAGGAAGAATAATCTTTTCAACAACGATTCTAGAACAACTGGTTACCCACAGTCAATAAATAAATAAGAGAATAATTCTCAATCAAAACCTCATGTTTTACATTCTCAACATACAGTATAGACTTGGGTCTAAAATATAGAACTTGAATTTTTCAGAATCTAGGGTCCTAGACTTGATATTAGAAACATGATACATAAAAAGAGAAACTAAGTAAAAGTCATTAAAATTAAAACCTCTATTCCTTTGGAAGCTTTAAAACTGCAACAGTGCTGGGTAAAAATATGGCAATAAATCTACAGTTCTCAACATTAATTTACTGATAGGAAAAGAAGCTTTCCTGAATCACCATATTAGAAAAGACACAGTCTTCCGAGTGTGGTTGTACTGGCCAACAACAACAACTACCACATCAACAACAACAAATACAACAACTACAAAAATACAACAACTACAACAATCACAACTACAACAACCACAACAACTACAACAACATCTACTACAACTACAACAACATCAACAAGACAGTGGAAATGACTGAGAAGAAATCAAGAGTAAAAAAGATCAAGCAAATTCTTCAGGAATTGGGTTTCCACATACAACTGAGTTTTATAATAATTATTGTTTGTAATGTGCTAAAACCACATTTGTATTATTTATAAAGATCTGCTAGCTAACAAAACAAAGGGACAATTATCTTAATTAGCATTCATAATAAGCATTTTTACAAAACCAAAATGATTATTTTATAGAGTAGTAGATTAGAAAGCCAAAAAAGCAGATATTTAGCATTTCACATACTACTGCTCAACTGACTTCTTACAAAATAGTGTTTCAATTGCTAACAGTAAACATCATATACAGTAGTCAAAAATGGTCAAAGTGCTCTAATGATTTCTTCCTTTGAAATTTTGGTAAATAGATGGCAAAAGATGGTTATTTCTAATGGTGCTCTGGGTTGGTAAGTTTGGGAACTAGCTAACAACAGGGAATGACAGCAGTGCTGTTGAAGGAATCTATAAACATTGCTAACAGTCAGACAGTGTGTGACTGGTAGGTGCGTGATACAACCAAGAAGTTTCACTTTGGTTAACTGTGTTCACATTGCTGACAAATGCACCTAGTTCTACTATAGAAATCCACAGTACCGCAGTACAGATGTGACTTGCAGCTTATATTTCACAGGATGAAATTTGGGCATTTAAGTTGCAATGACACACAAACACACAAGATAAGGATTTTAAATCAGAAGGTAAATCTGTTTCTTCAGGAGTCCTCTCTACTAACAAAGAGAAAAGCAAATGCTAGTACCTTCCAGAGGAGACGAGATAAACACTGTTGTATAAAAGTTAGAGCATATAAAGGAAAATGTGTTAAACTTTGGCTGGTTCTCCTCACTGCATCAAGACTCCCTTCATTGCAGAGCTTCTGGTTAACAGTTATTATATGCCGATGATAGACAAAAGGAAACAAGCTTGGCTCAGAATATCTGACAACCCCTTGATGTTTGTTCAAGAGAAGAACTAGTTTGCTTTCAAATGTTATAAGGGGTTTTAACCTAACTTAATTAAAAATTAAAGTGACTCTAAATATCAATAAACAGACATAAATGGTTGTGTATTCCCCTATTTTTACATCTGTAGGGAGCAGAGGAGGACACCCTGAGTCATTGACACAGGCATGGGCATGTCAAGGTCCCAGAGGCCTTTCTAGAGAATGAACGAACTCTGATGACAACAAACAAGCTCTGCTCAAAGTAGGACACAGCATCAGTACGCACTTCGGTTACTGACAGTCTGGGTTGTATGGAAAGTCAAGAAACAACAGCTGTGTATTTTTAGCCACAGTGTTTCATCAAACGGAAACATTGTTTCATTGCTTTCTCAAACCTTGCCCATGCTGGGGGAGCATCCACCACTGAGCCATATCCTCAACTCAAAGTACCACTGAGAAAGAAAAACTGCCAGACAAACTGTGTAAGACCAGCAATAAGGCACATCTCAAGTGGAAGAAGCTATTCTGTGGGGGCACGGTGCTGCTTCAATTTGACAAACGATAATGGACAACTTGTACAGCTGCCACAGTGATATGAACAAGGATAAGCATGCAAACATTCTCAGCATTTTAGGACATGTGTCTTTTTCTTTTTTTAAAACCAGCCAGCTTACATTCATTCTTCATAATGATATTCTGGGTTTGTTTTAGAAAACAATATCATTCCCAGTCTCAGTCTCACAGCTTGTGGTCATGTGTGGTTCAAACAGCCAGGGCCATCCTTCAGTGTTCAGAGACTAACACACAGTCAGAAAGTGAAATGCTAGGAGACATGGGCCCATACTTTTACAAAGAAATTCATCTTTCTCTAAGGACAGTTTTTCTAGCTCCTCCTTGATGTCCTCTGTGGGTAAACATTGAAAATATAGCATCCATTTTTCCACCACAGGAAGGCCTGCCTCTGCTGGAGTACGGCTGTGCAAAGCCTGAGACTTCAGGAATCTGACCTTTGTCTCACAGGAAGGTACACAGCTCGTCACCTCTTGACTGGGGTAAGGACTTTCATGGTCCTTAGGGCAGTGTAAGAGCCACCTTCCCCAGGGCCTGCACACTCAGCGGACATCATCCCTTCCTCAGTACTGCAGTATAGTGCCACACAGACAACAGTAAAGAATATAGTCACTAATTATCAGACTCTGTCTCTTACACCTCAGTTTAGGAGAAAGTAAGGGATTGCTAATGTTTGGCTCATACTCATGAATGCTTATCTCCTTGTTTTATGTTTAAAACCTGATTTTGAGGCTGGGAAAATGGTTCCCTGCTCAAGAGGATACACTACTGCCCCTGTAGAGGGCCTGAGTTCAGTTCCCAGCACCCATGCTGAACAATTTACAACCACCTGTGACTCCAGCTCCAGGAGGCTCTCATGTCTCTGTCCCTTCCTGGCATGTTCACACACTCACATACATACACACAGTTAAAAGTTATAAACCACGAAAATGTGTAAAATAATACAACTGGTATTTGAAAGAGGATGAGAAATTTACAGAAAACCACTCAAATCTAAAGTAGATAGTAAAATCAGCAGTTAAGCCTAGAGGCCCTTCATCAACTCTGAGCTTAACAGTTTTCAACCTACATGCATGTCAGACTTGCTCACTGAGAGCAAGCATACTTCATTGAAATTATCTAAAAGAAATACTAAAGCCATAAGTGGCACAAAGGAAGGAAATGACTGCTTACCTACAGAGTGCCCATTACTCTCTACACTATCCTAGCTATCCATTGATGTAAGACATGTTAATCCTCATCACCATTCCCAGGAGCCTAAAGCAAACCCAGTGAGAATGAGGTCTCCTAAGCTAATGGGCACTTGATGTGCTGTGCTGCTCAGATCACAGGTGTCCAATAAGAGCAGGCTGTGAGAAGCATGTTTGGAGACACTATCAGTTCATCTGCTTTATCACACACTTACTGAGTAGTTCTTCTCGATGGCAGAGAATACAACGTCCACACATATGAACACCCCTGTTCGGCCTACACCAGCACTGCAGTGAACAAGGAGGGGTCCTGTAATGTGGCTCTTCCTCACATAACGAACATATTTTATGAAAAAATCTGCTGAGGCAGGAGTGCCATGGTCTGGCCATTTGGTGAACTGCAAGTGTTTTACAGAGTGACTCTTTCCTGTCTGTTAGAGAGACAGAGAGAGGTTTATTGATTTCTTATATTAGTCATTTCAATATCTATTATAGTAACAATGACGATGCTGCTGCTGGAGACAGTGCACACTGGTGTATAGAGCATTCAGAATACAGAAACCTAAGCTTGATGTGTGTAAGAACTCTGAAAGTTGCCAGAATTAGCTTTTCTCCGTTTTAAAAAGGAGAACACAATGAAAACAATAAAAACAAGAATGCTGTCAAGATGCAGGAATCCAGTACTCACTCCCCACTAGGTAATACACAAGGAGCTCCACATGGGTTATCTACTTTAATCCTTATATCAGCCTAAGATAAAAGTACTATTTTGTCTCCATGTTTAGAGATCAGAATTGGGAGGACTGGGAGGTATACGCTAGGTCACAAGGCTCACATATTTACAGCTTGGATTTGAATGCTTGCCTTCCAAATCCCACACTAACACTTTTCTTCTGTATTATGAGGCTGCAGATAAACCAAGATTTCAAAGTACTTAAGGGTGAAAAGTTGGCTGACACATTCAAAAGGATCTGCACCTCCTGTCCAAGACTCAAAAGTAATGCATAATGCAGTATGGTTTTAAATCTTCTTGGTGTCAAAAGTACCAAGTCCTAAGTGCCTTATAAATCTGGCAATTTTATTATAAAACAAAACAACCCTACCTATAAGTGTTCTGTCCCAATTGCTACTTATAAAATTCATGTTCTTTTGCAGAAGTCAGGCATTTCATGTTCTAGCCAGTCCCTGCTTTTGTCTACAACCATCCTTTATCCCTCACTGTTCCTTGATAATGTTCAAATTTTTGTTCTATGAGCACTTATTTATGTTTCTATAAATACACGAAGGTCAATGTCTTTTTCAATTGTCTGCTTCCTTTCTCATCTAGGGCCTTCACCACCCAGATGTGATGTTAGCTTCAGTAATCTGTTTTCCAGATACACAATTTCCCATCTCAGCTCCCAAAGCACCCCATGTGAACCTTAACATTATCACTGATCACAGCAACTCAAGTACTGGAGAATATAGGTGTCTCCTTGCTCGCTGTGTGGCAGTAGAATCCAGCACAGCAGTAGGCACTCTTGACAAACTAAGTTGCAGTCTGCCACACTTGGCAGGAACCACCAAAGTGCATCACAGGACCAGAAGCATCTGGTAGCCACTCCCTGCCCCATGGTCTCCTTTAAATTTTCTTCCTCTCTAGTTACAGTTTGGCTAAGCAGAAGTAAAAAAAAATATAACTTTGTTTCTAGATTACAAAGAGGTAAAAAAAAGTTACTCTATTTTCTTCTAAAGCTGGCTGTCCTGGAACTCTGTCTGTAGACCAGACTGGCCTTGAACTCACAGAGATCCACCTGCCTCTGCCTTCTGAGTGCTGTGATTAAAAGTATGCACCACCACTAATAACAAAAGTTACATTTTAATTTTTTTCATTTTATTTATTCTTCTTTCATACAATACATCCCAACAGCAGCCTCCATGTCTCCATTCTTCCTAGTCCCCCTCCCCATACCTCCCTTCACTCAGAGATCCATGGCTCCTCCATTTCCCTTCAGAAAACAGCAGGCTTCCCAGTGACAGCAAGCAAACATGGCATAGCCTCAGTATATATTCCAACACACTAAGTAATATTGTAAAACATGCATCTACAAACAGCATTATAAGACTTACAGACTTCTTCACAATTTGAAATATTCGAATGACGAAATATTGAGTTATCTGAAAGTTCTCCAGAAAGACACGAAAGTGTTTGAATTCCAAAGGCTCCTTCTGAGAAATGGGCCAGTAACTGTAACACTTGATAACTCCACCTTCTATCTCTCTGGTTATCATAGCAATAACATTACAATTATTTTCCAAAACCATTTGCCAAAAGTCTTCTATAGTATCTGGCAGTGGTCCTTGAGTGGCAATATAAAAATACTCTTCTTCATGATTTATTATTCTAATATAACTAGCGTTGATGTAGTCCTTGTTTTTTCCAAGAGGAACACGTGTTGAATCATCTATTATGGAAACAGAAACATGTGGTAAAAATAATGGAAGAGTGAGCTATGCTTCCTAGACTTTATGAAAGCATTTCACATAAGTAAGTCCATGAATTTCTCTACCACTCTCTCAAAAGGAAATGGCACAGGAGATTATTTTCAAAAGGGCTAAGTTTAAATTCATCCCTCTATTGCAATGAGTCATTGGTCTGGTTAGAGGTCTTTAGCTTCTGTGACTCTTTCAAGATTGGATCCTCACTAGGACTCCTGGCTATCCTGATGCCCTGTGTCAAGGAGATCCTGCAGATTTGCATCAGCAGGACTGGCCCTTCTATGTGCCCCAACAGTTCACAGATGATGCAGACTTTGGGGAGGGAGAGGAGTATACTATGGAACACATTATGACACACTACAGCTTCCACAAGATGATTTTTATGCTTTGTTTTGTTTACGTGTGTGTGTGTGTGTGTGTGTGTGTGTGTGTGTGTGTGTGTGTGTGTGTTTTACTTTGGGGGGATTGCAAGAGCAGAGGGTGGATATGAGGAGATGGGGAGATGAACAGGACTGGGGTGCATAATGTAAAATTCATAAAGAATCAACAAAATGTTAAAAATAAATAAATTCATCCCTTCATCAAACCTATTTATAAGACTTTAGAAATATACAGTTAGGAGGACTTTAAGAGCATCTTTTAAGAAATAAAATTGTGCCATCAGTACTGTCCTATAGGACTTCCGTGAGATACAGCAGCATTAGACCAAAGGGCTGTCGGTGTCCACTACTGTGCTACTGAAAACAGCACAGAAGCACCCTCAGGAGCAATAGCAAATGGTATTCTCCTGAAAATCTGGGAAATCTATAAGTTTAGGGCAACAGAGAACACAGTTTTACAAAATAGGATAATGGTTTGGAAACAAATTCTAGTATTAATGGAAGTCTATCAATGCCCGTAATCTAGCCGGGCAGCCACCTTTCTCAGCTTCCACTGAGTGCAGTGATGTGGCAATCAAAACAAGGTACATGGCCAAAAAGATGTTACTGAAAGTACTGGCTCCAAACAGCATGGGGCTTGTCTAACACTGTCAGAAAGCATGAGAGAAAACTGTCATTCTGTCCCATGGTAATCTTCACCGTTCAGGAGCCCTTGTTTTACTGCACATAGACATCTGCAATCTGTTCCACCAATACTCCATCTATGTTTTGCTTACTTGACACCAAACAAGGTCTATGACTTCCAACATATGATACAAAATTCTTATAAATTTTCTATTCTCTTATAAGGGGAGTAGAAAAGTCTATTGCCAAATATAGAAAGACACCAAATATTTCAAAATGGGAGCAAGAGCAGTAACTGGTGCTAACTGATATGACATCTCACCACCCCAAATGCTACTTTACATAAACACTTTTAATTTTAAAAAGATTGAGTGTGTTGAATAATTTAGTAAAATCTAGCTTACAGATACAAACCACAATTATTCAGTTTAAACTCCTGTCCTGCTTGTCCCATTATATGCAGCCTTTCTGGGCTCCACAAATCCCCAAGTAATTACATGTTTGTTGACTCTTAAGGAAGACTCAAGTTTGCAGAAAGACATTGCTTAAGTTGGGATAACATTAATGAAGAGAACTGTTAAGACTTCAAGGCCAACATCATGGCAGCAAACACCTACCTTCTGACTGGATTAAAGGTCCGTTCCACAAAATGAAACCCATACCAAACACCATTATCAGAACAAGAACGTAAGGCTAGAGAGGTATAGACCCTAGTAAACTATTATGACGCTAGATGGACATAGTATTAAATCCACTCCTAATGACCTAACATCATACCCTATATTAACATACCTCTTAGCCCTCAGCAGAGGGCTTATATTTGCACCAGATAATTAATGATCAATGTAGAGACCTATGGCTGGGAAAGACGCAGAGAACAAGAGACTGCAGAATGTTCATCTCTAAATTAAACCTATGCGTGAACTTCCTCCACCAAAGTCTTGGGTACCACTGCAGAAGAGGGTGCATAAAAATGTAAGAGACAGAGAAGGCGGATGACAACAAGGAGAGTGTTTTCTGGACACAGCAGGCAGCTGCATGTGTGAACTCACAAAGGTTGTAGCAGCACATACAAGACTCACAAAAGTCCAACAAGAGCAGATCTCAGCGTGAAGAACAGAGTTGGGCACAAAGCTCTACTGCCAGCTGAGGTGCCACTGGCAACTGACAGCTGCTGGGAGAAGCTTTCTCTAAGTGTGCAGTGCCTGAGAAGTAGCCCATGCCCTGGTAAAACAGCCCACACCCAAGAGTGCCTGCTGAGAGCAGAGTGTGCACGCCTGAGTCCCTGAGCCCTGGCTACAGCGGGTAGCATGTGTTCAGCCAACTAGAGAACATTGTCCCAGGAAGGGTCTGTCACCTACTCAGCACTATAATTTTCTTCAAAATGTCATTCAACCATTATATCAAGTAAGTCTCTTCAGGATAGTGGAGTCTATATGGACCTCACAGAAAAAGGCCACTGCTAAGAGCCATTTGCCACAAAGAGAGTTCCTTTGTGTGGAGTACCATGATGTAAGGTATTCTTTAGGTCTACAAATTCTGAAAAAGCACTGTACTTAGGGAAGGCAAATTCATAATTAGAGTAAATTTCTCTTTTGTTAGAAAAAAATAACTGTTTCTTTCATGATAGAAGTGGTTCAACATAACCTCTCACCTCAGAGAATAAGGTTTCATATCAAGGACTCTGCAATATTCCATGCTTCTTGAAGCCTAGATACTTGGCAGTGACTGAGTATAGCCTGGTTGTTTTTGGTGAGTGACAAAATGTCTGTGAAGCTGAATCCATACATAGTCTCCAATAGTGCCAAATAGGCTGGTTTTATTTTTTCATGAGCTGTTGAACAATGGCAGAGTAATTAGGGAGAATGACTGCCGTCCACAGAGAGTATCCTACCCACATGGTTACTGTCCTCTGTTGAAGTCACTCTTCACGAGCACTCAGGTGAGACATAGGATTTACATGGGGTTTGCTTATATGGAAAGCTCTTCCTGTCTATCTTTTCCCTAGACCTCCTTTGTTATTACTTTTCAACTATGTTCCTTCCAAGGCTTTGACCATCCATCCAGTTAAGGCACTGGCTATCACCTAAGCTTACCTGCCAACCATTTCTCCAAGAAAAATGAACAACCAAGTACACCTAGCAAAGTTATTCCCAGTAGATATAATTCCCTTCACATTACACTTCAGAAATGTTTCAAAAATGAGCTACAGTAGTGCAACCGTCCAGTGACTTAGGTGATCCACAGAAACAATTCAGAACCATGTCGAACCCTGTTTCCCCTGTCAATTGATCACAGGGAACTCTTCATAAGAATTTAAGTACAAGCTGAGGAGACAAGCCAGTGTACAGAAATGGAGAGCATGGATATTTGGACAATTTTTTTGTCATGGAACTTCCTGTGACTTCAAGGTTGTGGTGGTTTGAATGAGAATGGGCCCCATCGGTTTGTATATTGGAATGTTTGTTCCCCAGTTAGTGGAACTGTTAGGAGGTCTGACATTATTGTAGGAGGTGTGTTACTGGGTGGGCTTTGAGATTTGAGATGCCACTTCCCAGTTAACTCTCTCACTGCCTCATGCTTGTGGATCAAATGTGAACTCTCAGCTCCTGCTCCAGTGCCACGCTGGCCTGTCTGTTGCCATGATGTCCATGGACTCTAATCCTCTGGAAACATGAGCTCCTAAATTAAATGCTTTCTTTTATAAGTTTTCTTGGTCATGTGCTTTGTCACAGCAATAGAAAAGTAAGTCATCAAGGGTCTACTCAAGAAGAATCTCACATCTACCATTTCTTTCTGATAAGCAAGTGCTGTTGTGTACACCCAGCTTAATGGCTTGGCTGTTGATAGAGAAGTAATATTTACTTAGTTCTCTATTATGCAGTCTCTGCTAAGGTGTAATAATAATAGGCTGAAAACCAGCTTCTCCAAAAGAAAGCAGATCCTACAGGGATTGCAGTGCATTGCTCCAAAATCTCAAGGCTCTCCCCAGCACTGCAACAGGTTCTGAACAGCATCCTTCCTAGCGACCATTACATATATTATAAATGCATATTCTTTGTCAAGTAGATGTTTTATATTTAAATTTCTTCTAGCCTGATACTTGCCATTTTGCTTTTAGAATGCTATACTCAAAAGAGCAATTTTTTAAAAAGTTTGATGAAATCTAATTATTTTCCCCTTGGCAGTTTCAAAGTTTTGTATCCTACTGAGAACATTTTTTACTAAATACAAAGATGCTAAAATTTTTCCTTGGGTTTAATTCCAAGAAGTTGTATTTTTTTATATTTTTAATTAAAGACACCATTTTACATGTATTTATTTATGCCTGTGTGTGTGCCACCTGTGGGGTTTGTGTGTTTGTGTGTGTGCACATGTGTGTATGTGCACAAGCACAGAAGACAAGAGATATCAGATTCCATGAAACTGGAATTTTAGACAATTGTGAGCCGTCTGATATGAGTCCTAGGAATTGAACTTGTGTGCTATGGAAAAACAGCAGGGGCTCTTAACTACTGGACCATCTCTCTAGTCCCAAATATGGTTTTTATTACATTTAGTTCTGTGTTTAAGTTCATTTTTATATAAAGTATAAGGTAAAGGTTAGAAGGGTTTTTGTTGCTGTTGTTGTTGTTGTTATTTTGTTGTTGTTGTTGAGTTGACCGGAACATTTCTTGATCTTTTCCATATTTTTTGGCATCCTTAAATTCACATATTATCATCTTCCCTGGCTTCTCACATTGTTACAAAGAATACTCAGATATTCAAGATACTACCATTATCCGTCCTGATTATGTCTTGACCCAAAGACAGGTTACAAAAAAGTACTCCCCTTGAAGTAGGAGACTTGATATATAATGTGTTCTCACTCACTAAACAGCTATTAAAATAATTTTGAAGTCATAAAATGTTAAATAAATGCAATATATTGTGTTTCCACATGGAAATCTCTGTAATAAAGGCCTTTTTGCTTGCATGATGGTACAAAGCCATAAACATGACTATGTAAACTGGAGTTGCAAAAATATCTTAAGAAAAAATAGATTGTTTCAGGGCCCTTAAAATTTTCATCAAGGCTTTAAAAACTTTCCTGTTGGTTATAAATATACAGAAAAAAAATAAAGCAAGACTCATATTGACCCTAAGACATTAAAAACACAGAATTTAAAACTTCATTTTCAGTTTAAACAGAATTTGCTCTTTTTTGTTCTATAACTTAGGGTGAGCCTCTTACTGTGCCTTGATTGTCATATTCCCTCATCCATTTGGATTTGCTTCTATCATTTCCCCTTTATATTTCCTCTGTTCTGAAACTACCCTAATGTTCCTGTAATGTGAAGCCTCTAGCCAGCACATGTTTCCTAGGCTGCCTTCATCCTAACCACCCCAACCACTCAATGCTTTCATTTTGGTAAGTCACTCTTCAGCAAGTCCCTCTGGGTACAGCAGTAGAGGTCCCAGTTTGGTAATAATACCACATACTCCAAGTAAGCTATTTATTCTATAAGGTCATTTGTGTTCAATTCTAAATTTATCCATAGAATAATATAAATGTATAGTATATGTATATGTATATAATCTTGCTGCCACTGACTGCTGTGTTTGTGAGTCAGCTCTCTTGGTTACCCTGTTTGCAGGATGCCACACAGGCTTCTCACTGAGAGATGAAGGGACAACACAGCTGCATGCTCTGCTGTTTGTTCACACAACACAAACAAATTTGGAAAGAAGTTAGGTGAAGCCCTGGTATGCTGCCCAACTTTTACTGACAGTCATTTGTACATCAATGAGGCAGGCAGCTGTCATACTTGCTATGTTTGCACTATTCCCAGCTAAGGCACAGTGATAACGGAAATCTAACTCATGTTACAATATTTCTAACAGTGTGTTGTATTATTAACAATATGTGTACATGTTGGGGTTTGCAAAGTGAAAACTAACTGAACCAAGGGCAAATAAATGATTTCTGGCTTTCTTGACGTGTCATCAGAACTTACCCTGTATGTGTGATGAAGAAACCAGGTGTGTTCATAAGCTGCTGCTCAGATTAGACTAGACTGTGTTATAAAGTAAGCAAATCTTAAAACAGAACTTAGTTGAATTACAGTTTAAGTGAAGCAAAAACTTTAGGAGAATTTTCCTTATTTTAATCATTTAAATGACCTGTTTTGCATCTCTATAGTCCATGCCCACAGGACAGACTGGAGGAGGATCATGTGCATGTGTTCTTCACTCACTCAGTGTGCCTTTTACTTCTTATAATCCTGAGAGGGTCATTTTTAAAACCTTGTTTACTTTCCTTGAAGAGAAATTAATTGCACACTGAAGGGATAAAAATCAACATATGAGACCTTTGACCTTTCAGAGAAGCACCAAATTGTTTGCACTGCTAAAATGTTGCATAGTGGTCCGCTGACCAGATTTTCAAAAATACATACTAGTGAATTTGATACTGTTTCACAGAAGATGACAGAATGCACTGGTTTAACCACTTTGAGAAGGTGCTCAGTGCTTTATAACCAAAGTCAATTTAATCTGAATGAGCTAACAAAACATAACAGCATCTATTCTGCCCTGGCAGATATTGTCCTTCTTTGATTTGTACTACTCTCAAATTTATTTAGAGGAACAATGAAAATCATTAAAGCATAATCTGGTGAGTAGGAAGTGTACTCACTCCCAAGGTACTAGAACCCTTGGAAAATCATCAAATCTTGCTTTGAGGAAAACAACAAAGGTTAGGCTGATGAGCTATGAAAGATAGAGGGATAGCCACAGCACAGAAGGAAGGTAGTTTTTGCATCGCTTCAAGGTTTAATCATATGGAGGGAAGAAGAGAAACCCACAATAGCTTTAGAGACAAACACACCAAGAAAGACATCACCGTTTACAGTACCAGAAGGCCATGAAAGACAACAGCCAGATGGATGTCCTGACTATGTTGTAAGAAAGTCACTTCAGCAGCTGTTTGAATGAATAAGAAAGGGACACAACGAGGAAAAAAGACAGACATCAGCTGAGAGGTAAGAGACATTCAGTCCAGGCTGACAGCAATGTCAATAGAGAAGTGTGGGGAGATTTGGGAGGTATTAAAGAGATGGAAGAAAAAAAAATGCAAACACTTTTTGCATATGACAAATGACTAAGCTTTCTGGCTTGAACAGTGGAAGATTATATTTATAGATGATTGTAGAATAAAGTTTCCATTAAGACTACATTATTGTATTTTTATTTCTGTTTTTTTGGGTGGTTGAGACTGACAAATGCTGTGGGCAAATACACTGAGGGAAAGAAAACTGGTCTACTTTCCACCGGTGTAGGGAAGCCATGAGTAGAGAGCCCTTTGGATATCAACAAAAAGCAGCTGCCTGTTGGGCATCAGATTGGTAAGTTAGCTTTAATGTCTAGGGCAGAGGATATAAAAAGCCCCATTGTGTTTTAATGTTTAAACAAATTGCCAGGGAAGGTAGCCAGGCTTAGGATACTAAATGAAAGATGTTTTAGATGGGTAATCAAGACTAAAGGGCTGTGTAAATAGTTTACTGACAGTTGACAGAAGAGATATCACATTTCCTAGACTATGCCCAGGTAATCCAGTGCTAACTACTAGAGTTATTCGTGGTAAAGTTCAAAATTTGTCATGCAAAAAGTGGGCTTTTCCCTTTCCCCTACTATTAACAGGAAAATAACTTAAAATGTTCTCAGCTTACATGGAAGAATATCTCGGTATCTGTTCTTGTCTCTGTTCTGTAGCTCATTCCCAGACGTGAAGTCATCAGGCAGAGTCATTTGTTCTAACTCCTTCAAAAATTAAAAAAATAAAACATGTATTTATTATTTCAAAAGAATGAAAATCTTCCTTTGTTAGGCATTTATTATCCTTAAACTCCACATGGTATAACCTGTTATTCAATGTTATATGATAAACCAGAGAAACCAGAACCTCATCCTATAAGGCTGAATACAATGTCCTAAGTTTAGAGAATAAATTCATGAGTCACTTGATAAAAAAATGTTAAATTTTCAAGATAGTTTTCTCCCTAAATACTACTGTTTACCTTTTCATGTAAAATAAAATATAATACTTAGTTATTAGCTTCTAATCATACCATTATCATTTTATAAACAAAACAACTATAATAGAAATATTTCAACAAGAAGCTGCAGGAAGGCTTACAATTTACTTTTTGAAAAATTATAGCTGGGTTACTGCCAAAAGAATTATCTTCCTTTTAGAAGAAATTCTTTAACAAGTATGAATCCACAAAGAATTTATCAAGCAGCTAGTTCTAGATACTGGAATACAAAATGAAACACCTTCCCATTCTTAAGCAGTTAATAAAGAATATTTAACCAAATATCATGTGACTTACAGAAACAATAGTATCAGTGATAGTGTCTAATTGTGTCTGAAGATACATAAAGAAAATACCAAGAAGGTGAGTAACAGTTAACATGGGTCTTAGTCAGTCGCCAAAGTGACTATGTGAAATGTAATGCGTGTGGAAGGAAAAGCAAAGGATGGTCAAGGGTGTCCTTCCAGCTACAGCATAGTAACAGGAGCACTAAGCATCTGGTCTAGCTCAAAGGCAGAGTAAAACTAGGAAACAATCTATTTCCTCATCCACTGGTATCCATAACGAACTGGTGCCAGGACTCCTATGGAAATAAAAATCTATAAATGTTAGAGCATGTACATAAAATGGGCGTGGCAGTGTTTTCATGTGACCTGTGCACCTTCTCCCATACTTAAATCATCTTCCAATCACTTATACTCAATATAATCTAAATTCTACATGCACAGTTCTGAAAGGCAGAATAGGAATCTGTACATTTCAACACAGATACAACAGTATAGCAACATACTGCCAAATATGTTTGAACTACAGTTCACTGAGACCAGTAATGTGGAGCTCACAGACATAGAGGGCCAATGGCACAAAAGAGACTGAGAAGCGTCAGGTCCTGCTTGTTTAATATATATGGATAAATCCCGAGACTCTGTGTATTTTGAATGTTCTTTGCTAATTTCTATGCATCCAATATTTAATCACCAGTGCCTAAATAAGTGGGACGACTGCTGCCATCCTAAGAAGGTGCTTGCCTAGGTGTCAAGCACCAGGGTACTACAGCCAGTTTCTACTCCTTCTAAAAGCCAATTCTAAAACTAGTCCAAAAAAAAAAAAGAAATCTTTAAGAAAAATCAGAAAAAAATCACACAATGGTAATGAAGACTATATGACAAAGCTTAGAAATATAGAACCAGTGCCTATAGAATAAAATCAATTTTTAAAAATCTAAGATAAAATGCCATCATTTATTACCAAAAAATTTAAAAATTAAGTAAAATTCAGAAGACTTAAGACAAATGCACAGATATACAATAGTGGTTCCTTCTAAAGGCCTTAAATCAAGTTAAATGCTAACTAGATACTGAATGAAAACTTAAAACACTAAAAAATATTTTAATTGTGTCAGAAAATATAAAATAATTATTATATTCTTAGATTGAAATGGGTGTTACTAAAAAGTGGATATAATGTAAAAATCCAAAAGTCCTTCGATCACTGAATTTCACTACTAAAAATTAGTTCTTCCTTCATGGTGAATAGGCAAATGTGCATATGCTCACATCTGTGTCTAAATATACTATGTGTGTGTACATATATATACACATATCACAAAAGAAATAATTTATTATATGAAAAATAATAAGCAAAAATATGAGTAAAAACTGAATGTTAATATGAAATGCTTAAAACATGGAAAGATAATTTTGTATCTTATAATAAAGAAATGACAAATCATCAACAAAACTCATGATCAACAAATGTCAAAATTTGACAGCACAAAATACTGTCTTTCTAAAAATTTGTTCTTTAAAAAGACACATATAAAAAAAAGCAAATGAAGAATGATTGCTGTTTTTTTTTTTGTAATTGTTTTTTTTTAATTTATTAGATATTTTATTTACACTTCAGATGCCATCCCCTTTCCCCATTCCCCCCCCTTAAAAAACCCCTATCCCATGCCCCCTTTTCCTTTTTGCATTTATACATTTTTTTTAAAATAATGTTAATCATAAGCGTTATAAGTTTGGAATTGTTCAATCAGAGGTGTAACCCACTGACCGACCTAGATATATCAACTATCTTTGACTGGTGGAGATACGTCTGCTCCTGACAGCTTCCTGTCGCGGATTCTAAGAAGAAATTGAGCATCCTTGGAGTTACTCCAGTTGTGTGGTAACAGCCACTAGGCAAGAATTGCCTCTCTCCATCTACAGACAAATTACTGTCCAGAAAAGGACACACATGCAGAATAGTCGACTGATTATATCTGCCTAGACAGAGTAATCAGTCCTTAATAATCCTGCATCACCAAGGTCTGTCAGATGATTCTGGGCCAGAAGGCTGAAGATTTGATGCTCCAACGTTCGGTAGTATAGGGGCTTTTCAGGTGTTCAGAGGTCTCTATAAATTGGCTAAGTTTTAGAAGCTATGCTTTGTGCTTCCCACAATTATAGTTAACTCAGTCATTCTGGATTTCTGATGGGGTTGAAAACTTACAGCTATTTACCATAAAAGAAAAGATTGCTGTTTTTAAAAAAAGGCAGAGAGTAGAACAAGCTAAATTTCCCAGAACTATTTCAAAAAATGAAAATATTTGACATGTGATTAACTCAAAGATATAGCTGTATATAGTGGTAATATGAGTGAAAATTGTATGTTATAGAGAAGTTTCTATACAAAGTACACTTGTGAATAAAGAACAGGCCAACACTTCTTTAAGCCTAAGTTCACGGAGTTCCAGGGGGAAATGGGAGTAAGAGATAGGAGAATACTTATATATTTTATAGCCTTTTATGCTACTTAATTATTTTTACCATGTATATCTATTATTTTAAGGATATGGTATTTAACAATACAAGCAATGTACTGAGTAAAAAAATGAAAAACAGGATGAAGAGGAACAGAAAAAGGAAGAAGGAGGAGGAGAAGAAAAGAAAATTTCTTGTTGTGGCAGAAAAAAGGAAATTATAAACTTTTCTTTAGACCAACATATTTACCAAAAACTCACGGATGATATCAAGTTCTTCTTTTTTCTGGAGCATTTTCAAACAATCCCTCATGGCAGATCGTGAAGAACTGTTGAATACTAATGGTCGAATCTGAGCCAACTGAGTTAGCTCCTTTTCAGAGAAAACTGTTTCAGTGTCTGAGAAACAGAAAAGTCCACATTTGTAAGTTCTATGTAGACAATAGACACTTGTAGGGTATTTTATGTTTCTTAGACTTTTTCCTCTTTAAATACAAAGATTTAAACTTTAACAGAAGTTTACTTTTCCACAAGAGTCTGTTACATTTAAATAGACTATCATTTTTTAAAAATGCTATGTATCATGAAGTTATAAAAATCCATCATTTGTAGACAAGATCCATTCAGGGTTATTAGACATAAAGGAGACTGAAGCATATTTGGTCTTATACTATGAACATGTTGTGTGGATTGAAAACCACATCAAGGCAAGAATGCTTCACTTTGTGGATTTAAAAAAAAAAAAAAAAAAGACTGGTCCCATGAAGGATGAACACCGAGTGGGGGGGAATTCGAAGGTGGGAAGGTGGGAGTGGGGGGAATAGGTGGGGGCACATCCTCATAAAAGCATGAGGAAGGGGGATGGGATAGGAGGTTCCTGGATGGTGGGGGGAAGGGGCGTTAGGGGATAAAATCTGAAATGTAAATATAATATCCAATAAGAAAAAAAAAAGACAAAGCTTTTTTTCCTCCATGGAATCAAGTATTTAGAAGCCCATAGAGTCTATCTGAGAGGACATGGAGATTCTAATACATGTCTCACTCTACAAGAATAGACCAAACAACATGAAATACATCAAAAGACAGAGAAGGCCCAATTATAGAACTAATAGGACAGAATAAAGAATATATACCCACACAGAATAATCGAAGAGTGTGTTCTTTATCAAAGAGCACATATGGAATCCATTAGTTTACAATGACTTTTAGGTCACATGGTCAGTATAAGTTCCAAGTATTTGAAACTTTATAAATATCATTGGTGGGTCAAAAAATGTAATAAGTCTAGAAGTTTACAATACAATATACTTTTAAAGTTTCACAATTTTAAGGTAAAATATTGAAGTTCCCAAAATCTTTTTCCAAAGAAAACAATGTGAACAGAAAATAAGTTACTAAAATAAGTTAGTACTAATAAAAAGATATAAAATCAATTAAACAAAAGAAGAAGATGACCATTCTTAAGAATCTGAACATTTTTGGATGGCTCATGTTATACTGAAACATCTTGGGATATCTTTAGAAGCCTTTTTGAGTGGCAGAGGAAAAGGCTCTTGGGTGGATGGACAGCCAAAGAAATTGTTCTACAGTTCTTTATAAACTTCTGTAACAACAGTATGAAGGGAGTATAAGCAGTCCATGAGAGGAGATATAAGTCTCACAACAAAGAATATAATATATATATATATATATATGTATACATATGTATATATACATATATGTATATATATTCTTCATATAAAAATAGAAAAAAATGTTAAATTCACATAGAAGCAGCTAAAGATGCCTATTAGCTAATCAATCTTGAATAAAACAAAACAGTAAAAAATTTGAATACCTAATAAGATATTATGATATTACAAGGATATAGTAACCAAAACAATATGACATTGCCACAAAAATGGGTACATACCAATGAAGCAGATCACAGAAGTAAATCCATAACATCTATAGACAAATAATTCTCAAGAACGCATTCCCTCTCCCCACTGTTGGGCATTTCATCTAAGGTCCCTCCCTTTGAGTCTTGAGGGTCTCTCACCTCCCAGGTCTCTGGTACTTTTTAGAGGGTTGCCACACCTCCCACCTCGACCCCGAGGTTGCATATTTCCATTCATTCTGTGGGCCCTCAGGACTTCTCTCCTATCTCCCCTCACCCCCACACTGATCACATTCCCCTTTTCCCTTCCCCCTGCCCTCCTCCACCCAGGTCTCTCTCTCCCTCTGCCACTGTGATTGTTCCCTTCTCTCTCCCAAGTGGGATTAGAGCAACCTCACTTGGACCCTTCTGCTTGTTAACCTTCTTTAGTTCTGTGGATTATATCCTAGAAATTCTGTACTTTTTTGGCTAATATCCACTTATTAGTGGAGAGATGAGGTTGCCATCCCACAGTCAAAAACTCTGACCCAGAATTGTTCCTGTCTAAAAGGACAGCAGGGACAAAAATGGAGACGAGACTGAGGGAAAGGCAGTCCAGTGACTGCAGAACTTGGAATTTATCTCAAGGGAAGGTTCCAAGGCCTGACACGATTACTGATGCTATGGTGTGCTTACAGAAAGGAGCCTAGCATGGCTATCCTCCAAGAGGCCCAACAAGCAGCTGACTGAGACTGACACAGATACTTACACCCAACCATTAGACTGAAGCCAAGGACTCCTGTGGTTGAATTTAAAAAAAAAAAAAAAAAGGCTGGAAGAAGCTGAGGAGGAGGGCGACCACACAGGAAGACCAGCAGTCTCAACTAACTCAGTCCACTGAGATCTCTCAGACACTAAGTCACCAACCAGGCAGCATACATGAGCTGGCTTGAGGGCTCCCGACTTATACACAGCAGAGGACTGCCTGGTCTGGCCTCAGTGGGAGAGGAGGAAACTAACCCTAGAGAGACTTGAGATCCCAGGGAGTGGGGATGCTTGGAGGGGTTAGGGAGGATGCAGCCTCTCTTGTAGACAGAGGGAGGAGGAATGAGATGAGGAACTGTGGGAAAGCAGACCAGGAAAGGGACGACAACTGTACTGTAAAAATATATATATATATAAGTAATTTTTAAAAATTTTAAAAAATTCTCAAGAAAAATGCCAAAGTAGACACTGGAAAATAATTGTTTCTCTAATGTGTGATGCTGGGAAAACTAAACATCCATATACACAAAAAAAGAATCTGGGCCCTATCTTCCATTGCCTGCAAAAATCCAAATGGACCAAATGCTTAAATGTCTGACCTTAAATTACAAAACTATTTGCTTAAAGAAAACATCGAAATGTTTCAAGAAATTCACATAAACACATGTTAAAAGTTGAGATCCATATACAAGAAGAAAAATGTAGCATTTGCAACATTTTCCAGTTCCATACATTTTTTCTAATAAATTATATGATTTTTAAAATTTTATACCTGAGTAATTTTTCATTATGTATTTGTATTACATATTCATCTGTTGATGGACACATCTATGCTGATTCTACTTACTATTGAGAATAGCACATCCATAAACATGAATAAATATCTCTGTGTAGAATCCTTAGGGTATATGCTAAGAAGTGGTCTGGCTAGGTCATATGGTAATAATGTTTTTAATTTTTGAAAACTGCAGATTTCTAGAGTAGTTCCCCAGTTAACACTCCCACCAACAATGAATAAGGATTCCTCTTTCCATACCTTGCCAGCATTTCCTTTGTGATGATAGCCATTCTTACTGGGAAGAGATGGGCTCTCAAATGGACTTGTGTTTCCTTGATGGCTAAGGATGCTGAACACTGTGAAAATACTGACATTTTACTTCTTCTTTTGAGAAGTATCTGATCAGTTTACTGACCTGGCAGTTGTGTTTTAGGAAGTTGATTTTATTTATACATACATACATACATACATACATACATACATACATACATACACATACACACACACACATACACATATACATAGCTTGTCTGAAGTACAGCTGGCAACAATTTTGCCCCACTCTGTAGGTCATCACTTCATTCTGTATCCCTTTGTACACAAAAGGCTTGTATTTCATCTAAGCACATTTGTGTCTATTTTCTGTACTATTAGGGTTCTGTTCTCAAATTCCTATCTATTAATATTCCTTATTGCTGGCTTCAGCTTTTCAAGTTTTAAGTTGAGGTATTTAAAACAGTTTAATCTTACTTTTGTTCAGGACGAGAGATAGCAAACCTAATTTTATTCTTTGCAGGTAGATACCCAGTTTTGCATAGTATCCTTTTGGGGTCTTATTCAAAAAGTTGTGGTCTTTTATGTCCTTCAGTATTTGTTTCATGAGATTGAGGACCCCACGATTTGGTGCATGAGTATTTACGATGGATATGTCTTCATATGATAGATAATTCTTCAAACTGAGCAATAGCATTAACAAAATAGTACTTAGCATTATCCTAGAATTATTTCTTGCCCAAAGTGGAGACTCTTAACAAAGGTGTCCACTCTTTTCCTTCTCATTCAGTTTTGTTCACTAGCTAGTGTAGTAAGTACAGAAAATCATGAGAGGCAGATATGGGGGGAAGGTAGAAAAACCTGAATCTACCTAGTGACTTAAGTATTTACATTAGAAAAGTTATAAATATATACAAGGTAGCACTAGAGAGACAGCTCGGCTGTTAAGAGCACTTACTGCTCTTGCAGAGGACCTGAGTTTTCTTCCTCCACATCAGGTGACTCACAACTACTCTAACTCCAACTCTGACGCCTTCTTCTGAACTTTGCAGAAACCTATAGTCAGATATATATATATATATACACACATATGTATATTGTGTGGTGTATATGTATACATACATATTTGTGAAAAATAATAAACTTTTAATATAATAAACACATATGCACAGGAGCACATATGTTTAATCTCAGCACTCAGGAGGCAGAGACAGGCAGATCCCTATGAATTCAAGCCAGACAGTACTACATAGTGAGACCTTGTCTCAAAAAAGTCTCAAAATGTATATGCATGTGCAAATGTATATATATATATATATATATATATATATATATATATATATATATGGATAAGTATACATATATGTGTGTTTATACATGGGAATATATATGTGCGTATATATATATGTGTGTGTGTGTGTTTGTGTGTGTGTGTGTGTGTGTATACACGCACATATATACATATCCTGGAATTAATGTTCAAGAAAGTCACTAAAAACTATAAGGGCAATTTACAAGTCAGTCATATTTTCACATTTTGGGAATGAATGGTCTATGTTAAAATATTTTCACAAGTCCCATTTACAATATCACCAAACGTGATATATTTAACATAAGAACTAAAATAAATGTACAAAATCTGTATAATATCATTTCAAACCAAATATTGATGAAAGAAATCAATGCAGATCTAAGAAGATTGAGAAATAAGTCTATTGGGGGAAATAATTATGAAGTGAAGGTAGCAATGCCACCAGGCTCTCTGGCTGCTCATACACCACCAACAGGTAAAAGGAAATGATTGTATTGCCTGGTGTGAGAGATTATCATTATCAGGGGGAAACAGGAATGCCTCTATGCGATGAGGGTAAGGAGGACTATGGCTGAAATGCCAGGGACCCTCTAGGGAATGACTAAGACAACTTATGGCAAAGGAAAACCACAGTCATCCAATTTAAGCTGAACTGCTAATTGCTTGGATATTGTGGAATGAATGCTGCAATCATTTTATCAGACCAAATGGGCATGCATGCACATGCATACATGTAATGCATGCTTCAACAGATGGCATCCAACGTGTGAGAACTCACTCTTAAAAATCAATTGGAGATTCCTGAATACACATGCTGTCCAAGCTAACCCAGATAAAGCTGACTGGCAGGTTCAGGATCCAGTCTGAAGCATTCTCAAAGGCTTCTTAGATGCCTCAGAGAGCTTAAGGCTCAGTAGTGATGAGCCCATGCTGTGCATGAAGACAGGCTGCTCAGAGGACAGAGAGCAAGATTGCATGCTTCCTGCAATCAAATAAAAAGAATAGAAATAAATAGAAATTTAAGAAGTCAATGCTATCTTAAGCAACTGGGTTCTTTGAATGTGGGCTCCAAGAGAATTCTAGGATTGCTTAGCCTGGCATATGACACATTGTTGGCCTTAAGAATAGGCTTATACAGTAAATAGAAAGGAATTTAATTGAAGTTAAATAGGAAAGGATATTAATTCATTTCCTATAAAGAGAAAGGTGATGTAATTTTATATATCCACAGAGATATTAATCTCCACAGAAGGAAGAAATAAATAAAAATTGCTTATTTTTTTTAAGTATGCATACAGAGATGAACAAATAAATCTAGGCCTTTGATCACACACACAAAAAAAGGAACAAAGGCAGGAGATAGGGAAGAAGCCCTGTCTCAATGGATAATAGTAATTGTTTGAGATTGCCTTAACTGCTTTGAGTTGTTTTGATTATCAAGGTGAAGGTGGATATAAGTTTAGGGGTACTGATATTGCTGATACTCTGGGAGACAGGTCACAATAAGCAAGCCTGGATTAAAGAGAGGCTGCTAATTTGAACCAGTCAGTTTCAGGTTACCAGCCCAAGGACATGCTATTTTGGGAGAAAGGCTCTGTATTTGTGTTAAAAGGAAAGGAGAAAGGCTTTGGACCTTTTCCAAAGTGATATGGACCAGATATGATGGGGAGGACTCCCTGAAGATCTTGGCTACATACAAAAAAAAAAAAAAATCAAGAAAACCAAACAGGACAGGTAACAGGATTTGCTAATTCCTCCTCATGGGAACAGCCCTGAAACTGGTTTAGATATAAAAATGTCTCTAGGCAAAACTTCAGCTAAGATTAACAATAAATATTGTTGGTTACAGAATCCTTAAAATTCATTCTTCATGGCATGAATGAAGATTTATTATAATTGGTTATTGATCAAATTAACTCATAAAAAAGACAGTTGTCTTTCACCTGCTTAAAAAAAGCAAAAAAAAGTCTTTAACATATCTTGTAAAATCTATACAAATATATTTATAGTAATTAAAATTTGGTTGTAAGATTTATATTGCAGAATAAAACACCAAGATGAAGCTCTGGCAAGATTCAACCTCAGGGACACTGAAATGACCTGCTGTTCCAACTCCCTGCCTGATTCTGCCTCACCTGACACTGCTTCCAGAGACTTGCCTACAGAACAGCTTCAGGAATACATGGTGATTTCTGATGACCTAGGTTCATCCAGCCTTTCAGACAGATCCAGACAGAACTTCAGTCAAGCCTTGAACTTTTTAAGCATAGAGAGACTGGATAACAAATGCTAAAGCTAGCTTTCTTAAGTCTTAGCCCATTTTTCCAATTTTCCTACCCTTTCCCAAAATTCACCTCCCCAAGTCAGCAGAGAGAAACTATGAAGAGTCATTATTATGGTTTCTTGGGTTTAGGGTTATGGTTATTTTATAAATTATAGATAGGTTGTCATTTTAAGGGATAATTTGGAAATGGTCATAATTTTGGACAGGAATGAAACTAAATAGAGAGCTTAGACTTAGGGATTTCTGTCTTTCCTTTCCTCTTTATCATTTCTTTCTTAAGTAGAGGGAAGGAGATTGAAAGGGGAAAAAAAGGAGGCTAGAGTATTGCTGCGGCCCAAGCTGCCCCACGTTAGGCACCAAAATGTCAGGGATCACTCTATCAATGTTGGGACCCGCACTGCCAAAAGCCTTGGGGGCTAAATTGTTAGAGCCCACACTGCCCCAAGCTGCTCCAGTCTGTGGGTCAGGGTTCAGCAAGAGAGAGTGTGAGGATGGACGAGAAGAATGGAGACCAGACAGAGTATGATTCAATCCCGTTTATTCTTCAGTCTCTCTTTCTAGTCCAAGTTACCATTCTGGAGTTCCTAGTCCCTAGTTCCTAGTCCCTAGTGCCTCCAAGTTCCAAGTTTCCAGTTCCAAGTTCTTTCTCCAAGTGCTAAGTGCCTAATTCTCTAGTACTCTTTCCAAGTCTCGAGTGTCTAATACCTACTGTCTAATACTTAATAATCTCTTCTGTCTGCCTCTTGCCTTTTATATGTCTCACTTCTAAGCCACACCTTTAAGTCACACCTTTAAGTCATGCCCTTAGGTCTTGTTTCTAAATCTGATCTCTAAATCATGCCCTTAAGTCACACACCCAAGGGAAAATCCTGGGTATCTAAAACAAGATGTTATCAGAGTGTGCTTGGCTGTTGTAGGCTATTGTAATCAAGTCCCTTGTCAGGGTATATGGCTGCAAGGATGACAACCGTCTTCTGTTGGCTCCCCACAGAGTATATTAAAAGAAATTAGATATATGAAAATGGAGTACTACTTCTGGTCTATGCCAGTGAACAGAGCAGTCCTAGGGTGCCAGCTGCACCCAAATCCCCAACAACCCAGAGGAGGCTGGACTCCCAGGAGCGTTAACATGCCCAGGAACACAGGATAATAGGATCACAGAACCTCAGGAGCTGGGCACACCAGGATTTCAGGATCCCAGAAGCAGCCTGACTCCCAGGAGCTATTACAACCAGGATCTCAGGATCACAGGATCACAGAGACAGCTGGACTCTGAAGAGTTCCACAAAACCAAGATAAAAGAACAGACAGGCTCCAGTCAGAGACAGTGAGTAAAGGTAGCAATAGAGATAACCAGATGGCAAAAGGCAAGCTTAAGAACATAAGCAACAGAAACCAAGGTTACTTGGCATCATCAGAACCTAGTTCTCCCACCATAGCAAGTCCTAAATACCCCATGACACTGGAAAATCAAGATTCAGATTTAAAATCACTTCTCATGATGATGATAGAGGACTTTAAGAAGGACATAAATAACTCTCTCAAAGAAATACAGGAGAACACAGGTAAACAAGTAGAAGCCCTTAAAGAGAAAACACAAAAATCCTTTAAAGAATTACAAGAGAACACAACCAAACAGGTGAAGAAATTGAACAAAACCATCCAGGACATGAAAATAGAAGTAGAAACGATAAAGAAATCACAAAGGGAGACTACCCAGTAGATAGAAAACCTAGGAAAGAGATCAGAAGTCATGGATGCAAGCATCATCAACAGAATACAAGAGATAGAAGAGAGAATCTAAGGTGCAGAAGATGCCATGGAAACATTGACACAACTGTCAAAGAAAATTCAAACTGCAAAACACCTCCTAACCCAAAACATCTAGTAAATCCAGGACACAATGAGAAGAACAAACCTAAATATAATAGGTATAGAAGAAAGAGAAGATTCTCAACTTAAAGGGCCAGTGAATATATTCAACAAAATTATAGACAAAAACTTCCCTGATCTAAAGAAAGAGATGTCTATAAACATTCAAGAAGCCTACAGAACTCCAAATAGACTAGACCAGAAAAGAAATTCCTCCCATCACATAATAATCCAAACATCAAATGTACAAAACAACAACAACAAAATACTAAAAGCAGTAAGGGGAAAAGGTCAAGTAACATATAAAGGCAGACCTATAAGAATTACACCAGACTTCTCACCAGAGACTATAAAAGCCAGAAGACCCTGGAGTGATATCATACAGACCCTAAGAGAACACAAATGCCAGCCCAGACTACTATACCCAACAAAACTCCCAATCACTATAGATGGAGAAACCAAGATATTCCATGACAAAACCAAATTTACACAATATCTTCCCACAAATCCAGCCCTACAAAGGATAACAGATGGAAAACTCAAGGACAACACAAGGAGAGAAACAACATAGAAAAAGCAAGAAAGTCATCTTCCAACAAACCCATAAGAAGATAACTACACAAACATAATTACACCTCTAATAACTAAAATAACAGAAAGAAACAATCACTTTTCTTTAATATCTCTTAACATCAATGGACTCAATTCCCCAATAAAAAGACATAGACTAACAGACTGGATACATAAACAGGACCCAGAATTTTGCTGCATACAGGAAACGCACTTCAGTGGCAAAGACGGACACTACCTCACAGTAGAGAGCTGGAAAACAAATTTCCAAGCAAATGGTCCCAACAAACAAGCTGGAGTAGCCATTCTAATTTCAAAAAAATCGACGTTCAACCAAAAGTTATCAAAAAAGAGAAGGAAGGACACTTCATACTCCTCAAAGGAAAAATCTACCAAGATGAACCCTCAATTTTGAACATGTTCCAAATGCAAGGGCACCCACATTCATAAAAGAAACTTTACTAAAATTCAAAGCACACATTGCACCTCACACAATAATAGTGGGGAATTTCAACACCCCACTCTCAGCAATAGACAGATCATGGAAACAGAAACTAAACAGAGACACAGTGGAATTAACAGAAGTTATGAACCAAATGGATTTAACAGATATCTACAGAACATTTCATCCTAAAAGACTATACCTTTTTCTCAGCACATCATGGTACCTTCTCCAAAATAGATCGTGTAACTGGTCACAAAGCAGGCTTCAACAGATACAAAAAGATTGAAATAATCCCTTGCATCCTATCAGATAAAAATGGACTAAGGTTGGTCTTCAATAATAACAAAAACAATGGAAAGCCCACATATACATGCTGAACAATGCTCTACTCAATGATGACTTGGTCAAGGAAGAAATAAAGAAAGAAATCAAAGACTTTTTAGAATTTAATGAAAATGAAGGCTGGTCACGCCAAAACTTATGGGACATAATGAAAGCAGTGCTAAGGGGAAAACTCATAGCTCTAAGTGTCTACAAAAAAGAAACTGGAGAGAGTATACACTAACAACCTGACAGCACACCTGAAAACTCTGGAACAAAAAGAAGCAAATACATCCAAGAGGAGTAGATGGCAGGAAATAATCAAACTCAGGGCTGAAATCAACCAAGTAGAAACAAAAAGAATTATACAAAGTATCAACAAAACCAGGAGCTGGTTCTTTGAGAAAATCAACAAGATAGATAAACCTTTAGCCAGAATAACCAGAGGGCACAGAGACAGTAACCAAATGAATAAAATCAGAACTGAAAAGGCAGACATAACAACAGAAACTGAGGAAATTTTAAAAATCACCAGATCCTACTACAAAAGCCTATACTCAACAAAATTGGAAAATCTGGATGAAACAGACAATTTTCTAGAGAGATACCAGGTACCAATGTTAAATCAGGAAGAGGATAAACCATCTAAACAGTCCCATAACCCCTAATGAAATAGCAGCAGTCATTAAACGTCTCCCCACCAAAAAAAAAAAGCCCAGGACCAGATGGTTTTAGTGCAGAATTCTATCAGACCTCCAAGGAAGACTTCATACCAATTCTCTCCAAACTATTCCACAAAATAGAAAACAGAAGGAACGCTACCCAATTCATTATATGAATCCATAGTCACACTCATACCTAAACCTCACAAAGACCCAACAAAGAAAGAGAACTTCAGACCAATCACCCTTATGAATATCGACGCAAAAATACTCAATAAAATTCTCACAAACTGAATCCAAGAGCACATCAAAACAATTGTCCATAATGACCAAGTAGGCTTTATCCCAGGAATGCAGGGATGGTTCAATATTCAGAAATCCATCAATGTAATCCACTATATAAACAAACTCAAAGGAAAAAAAAACACATGATCATCTCACTAGATGCTGAGAAAGCATTTGACAAAATTCAACATCCCTTCATGGTAAAAGTCTTGGAAAGATCAGGAATTCAAGGCCCATACCTAAACATAGTAAAAGCAATATACAGCAAGCCAGTAGCCAACATCAAACTAAATGAAGAGAAACTGGAAGCAATCCCTCTAAGATCAGGGACGAGACAAGGCTGCCCACTCTCACCCTACCTAATCAATATAGTACTGGAAGTCTTAGCCAGAGCAATTAGACAACAAAAGGAAGTCAAAGGGATACAAATAGCAAAAGAAGAAGTCAAAATAACACTATTTGCAGATGATATGATAGTGTACTTAAGTGACCCCAAAACTTCCACCAGAGAACTCCTAAGCCTGATAAACAACTTCAGCAAAGTGGCTGGATATAAAAGTAAGTCTAACAAATCAGTAGCCTTCCTCTACTTAAAGGATAAACAGGCTGAGAAAGAAATTAGGGAAACGACACCCTTCACAATAGTCACAAATAACATAAAATACTTTGGTGTGAATCTAACCAAGCAAGTAACAGATCTGTATGACAAGAACTTCAAAAGTCCCTGAAGAAAGAAACTGAAGAAGATCTCAGAAGATGGAAAGATCTCCCATGCTCGTGGATTGGAAGGATTAATATAGTAAAAATAGCCATCTTGCCAAGAGCAATCTACAGATTCAATGCATTCCCCATTAAAATCCCAACACAATTCTACACAGAGTTAGAAAGAGAAATTCTCAAATTCATTTGGAATAACAAAAAACCCAGGATAGCAAAAACTATTCTCAACAATAAAAGAACTTCTGGGGGAATCACCATTCTTGACCTCAACCTGTACTACAGAGCAATAGTGAAGAAAAAAAAAAAAAAACCTGCATGGCAAGAAGATCATTGGAATAGAATTGAAGACCCAGAAATAAACCGACATACCTATGATCACTTGATCTTTGACAAAGGAGCTTGAAAAAAAGACAGCATTTTCAACAAATGGTGCTGTTTGAACTGGAGGTCAGCATGTAGAAAAATGCTAATCAATCCATTCTTATCTCCTTGTACAAAACTCAAGTCCAAGTGGATCAAGGACCTTCACATAAAACCAGACACACAGAAACTAATAGAAGAGAAAGTGGGAAAGAGTCTCAAACACATGGGCATAGGGGAAAGTTCCTGAATAGGACACCAATGGCTTGTGCTCTAAGGTCAAGAATTGATAGATGGGACCTCATAAAATTACAAAGCTTCTGTAAGGCAAAGGACACTGTCAACAGGACAAAACGGCAACCAATAGATTGGAAAAAGATCTTTACCAATCCTACATCTGATAGAGGGCTAATATCCAAAATATACAAAGAACTCAAGAAATTAGACTCCAGGCAATCATATAACCCTATGAAAAATGGGGTACAGAGCTCAACAAAGAATTTTCATCTGAGGAATACTGAATGGCTGAGAAGCACCTAAAGAAATGTTCAACATCTTTAGTCATCAGGGAAATGCAAATCAAAACAACCCTGATATTCCACCTCATGCCAGTCAGAATGGCTAAGATTAAAAACTCAGATAACAGCAGATGCTGTCAAGGATGTGGAAAAGAGGAACAAATACTCCCCCATTGTTGGTAAGACTGTAAGCTGGTACAACCACTCTGGAAATCAGAAAATTGGACTTAGTATTACTGAGGATCCAGGGATACCACTCCTGGGCATATACCCAAAAGATACTCAAACATATAACAAGGATACATACTCCACTGTGTTCATGGCAGCCTTATTTATAATAGCCAGAAGCTGGAAAGAACCAGATGTCCTTCAACAGAGGAATGAATACAGAAAATGTGGTACATTTACACAATGGAGTACTACTCAGCTATTAAAAACAATGAATTCATGAAATTCTTAGGCAAATGGACAGAACTAGAAAATATCATCTTGAGTGAGGCAACCCAATCACAAAAGAACACACATGGTATGTACTCATTAATAAGTGGATATGAGCCCAAATGCTCACAATACCCAAGATATAACTCACAGACCAAATGAAGCCTAAGAAAAAGACCAAAGTGTGGGTGCTTCGGTCCTTCTTAGGAGTAACAAAATAGTCCCAGAAGCAAACATGAGACAAGTGTGGAACAGAGACTGAAGGTGGAACTGTCCAGAGACTGACCCACCTGGGGATCCATCCCAGGTGCAATCACCAAATGCAAACACTGTTGTGGATATCAGGAAGTGCATGCTGACAGGACCCTAATACACCGTGGGGCTTCAGCTTGCATGTGGACTTGGGTCCTGCTGGGCTGATTTGTGGGTCCCACGTGTCTGTCACGGCTCAGGTAGGCAGAAGCACAGGAATTTGACTGAGTTTACTCCACACAATGCCAAGCAGACACTGGGCTATGAGAAGTCACGGAACTCCACTCCAGGCATGGGAAGATCTCAGTCTTGAGACCCTGTAGGGGCAGAGCTCCTGGGTGGGGACCCCCGTGGAAGAAGGCGTGCAGGGATTGACTGGTCTCAGACTCCTGGGCTACCAGGCACTGCTGAGAGCCACGGAAGAGTTGACACGGGAGTGTATGGGCTAGACCAGGCTGCAGTTGAGGGGAATGAGAGAGAGACAAGCTCCAGCAGCGCCCCATGGGGTAGAGAGACTCTTGGTCATGAAGACTCACTTGGCTGGGTCATGGCTAGCTCAGTTTGCTTGCTTGAGTTGGTGGCCTCCATGGCTGGAACACAGAGAGGTCCTCCATGGAAGATTAGGCACAGCTCATTAGTTGAAGGCCCCCTCCACAGTTCTCAATGGCAGGCTCCAAAGACATGAGGAAGTCCATGGTTTTAAAAGGTTTATTGTCATGGCAGAAAGTGGGTGAAGCTGTAACCCGTGTCTTCAGGGAGGGCCTGAGGTTAAATATTTTTTGCAAGAGGAGGGTCTGGGAAGAAATGCTTAATTGGCTATGGCCTCTGGTCTTTAGGTATCTCATTAATATGGAGATCTCTTGAGGCTCTGAGGCCTGTAGTCAGGCCCTCTACCTGTACTACGTGACCTAAGGCCACAAACCTTTCTTTGGGAGGGGCTGTGGATGGTTGAAGCTAAGTGGAAGGAACCAGAGCCCAGGAGCAAGGCCGAACTCCTACTGTCCCTTTAGAGTATCTGGGGTTCAAGGCCTGTGTTCAACCAGGTACCCAGCTGCCTCTTACAGCCCCACAATACACCTGTCACCTGAGAAGCTCTACTAGAGCCTGACATATACAGAGGTGGATATTGGCAGCTAACCATCAAACTGATCATAGGGTCACCAATGGAGGAGTTAGAGAAAAGACTGAAGGAGTTGAAAGGGCTTGTGGCTCCATAAGGAGAGCAACAATACCAACCAACCAGAGCTCCCAGGGTCTAAACAGCTAGCCTGGGAACACACATGGAGGGGCCCATGGCTCCAGCTGAATATGTAGTGGAGGATGGCCTAGTCGGGCATCAGTGGGATTGGAGGGCCTTGGTCCCTTGAAGGCTTGATGCCCCAGTGAGGGGAAATTCAAGGGCATGGAGGTAGGAGTAGGCAGATGGGGGGGGGGCACACCCTCATAGAAACAGGAGGAGGGATGATGGGATAAGGGGCTTCTGGAAGTGGGGAGTGAGGAAAGAGGATGACATTTGAAAAGTAGATAAGGTATCCAATAATAAAAAGCAAAACAAAACAAAAACAAACAAACAAAAAACAGAAAATGGAACTGGCTATCACAGTCAAGCATTTGAGACTTTTTGGCAGCAATTTACTATTACCCATATTACTGGGATTCCTTATAATTTTCAAGGACAGGAGACTGTGGAAAGGACTCATGGAACTTTAAAACAGTATCTTCATAAAATGAAAAAGGGGGAGGTATATCCCCACACATCACAAATTTATTTAAATCATGTTCTTTTTATTTTAATTTTTTTTTTTTAAAAATTTGGATGCAAAGGAACTTTCTGCTGAGTGTCTATGGCACTCTACAACTAGGCATACTTATGCATAGGTGAAAGGGAAGGATCCACTTACTGACATATGACATGATCAGGTATTTAATATGGGAAAGAGGGCATGTTTGTGTATTTTCTGCAGGATGCTGAAGGAAGATGGTGGCTGCCAGAGCAACGAGTGATGCATCCTGTTGCCCAGACAAAAAATGATGCTGACCCTTGAGCATGCTGAGTGCCCTGACAATGGTGACTGGGAAGCTGTAGTGAATGTTCCCAACCCACCATTGCTTACCTATACCCCTGATGGGACAAGCTGCCTTGCCTCAAGTTTTTAGACCTTGTGGAACAAAGAATCAAAAAGAAGTTATAAAGACTCTTGAATTGTTCTTAAATGTGACCAGCTATTCAGACTCAATAATGTACTGGTCTAGAAATCAATCCAATATTGGAAATAACAGTCTTCATTTGGAAGTCTGGTTCTGGACATTTTCAGAGACATATTTGGAAGTTAGCTGCAGTTCTCTATGATGTTATGTTAGCGAGAGATAAAGGTGGAGTAGAATCTGGATTTCAAACAAGTGTTAGTGCACGTGTTAAGGCTCTTTTAATTGTCAAGTTAAAATTACTTTTGTTTCTTCTACAGTATTAAATGTAAGTTGCATTGATAGTATATTTTCTATTAGTGAAAGTGTTGAAATCCAGCATGTCAGTTATGAAGGTCTATCAACCAGCTTTTGTTTTATTGCCCTGAGTATCACAGAACCTTGGTCTTCTGAAAAAAAAAAGCTTGCAAATACTGGAAGAAGTGAGTCAGGCTTTAAGCAGAAGCAAGAGGGCAGTGGGCTTAATTATTGCTGGTACAACAGCTTTAATTACATTAATTGCTAGCACCACTGCAATCACTTTGACATAAGAAAATAAGACAGCTACTTTTGTCAATCATTTAGCAAAAAAATGTTGCTAATGTGTTGAATATACAAGAGGATTTAGATAGGCATTTAGAACAATGGATTGATGCTCTTTATTCTATTCAAATTATTGGAAGGAGGTTCAGAGTATAAGAGTAAGGAGCCATCTTGAGTGTCATGCCAAAATACCATTGGACTCATGTTATTTCTAAATTTACCGTGGTAGTCATTATAATTAGGAAAAAGTTTAAAGACACTTGCAGTGTATTTGACATAATTCTAACACCACTCTGGATGTTTTAACATTATATAGTGAGCTTATGAATTTAAAGAATGCTACTCTGCTGAGTGTTGATGTGGCAGATACTGCTGATAAAATTACCCATGGCCTGAGGTCAGTAATTATATTTTGGTCAAGCTTCAAGAATAGCATATATAGCTTGATCATGCTAGCCCTTTTTGTCCTGGGAATAATTTTATTCCTGCACATTGTATTAAAGCTCGTCTTTAACAACATCAACTTGTTGGCAGCCAAAGTACATGGCTTGAACCTGAAAATGGACCCCCAGACAGAGTTATTAAATTAACAGGCTGGCAAGCTGAGAAAGGGTAAAATTCTGCACAGAGCCTTACCATCCTAAGACAGAAGTGCATTGCTTTTAATAATTCATATTCTATGATGGGTAAGGAAAGCATTCTTGGCAGAATGACCTAAGACAGATGCAGTCCTATTTATGAAAGAAAAAAAGGGGAGAGGCAGAGTGCTTTGGACTAAGGACAAGGAAATGGGCTTCAGGCAGAAAGCTGACAGGCTAGAACAAAGAAGTAATTTCAGGCAGGAATATAAATCTTAGGCTAGAACATAGAAGTAATTTCAGGCAGGAATCTAAATTTTGGGCTAGAACAAGGAAGTAGGAAGTAGGCTTTCAGACATGAAAATTATTTTGTACTAGGACAGGGAAGTTGGCTCAGATATTTTGGTCATTCTGATAAGCCCTTAAAAACAGTGATCACGGGAATGTTCATGGAATTTTGTTTATTGCCTTGCTTGTTCTTTGACTATTTGTGTTTACTGTCTTGCTTGTTCCTTAACTATATACACATATTGTATTACTAGTTCCTCAAACTAGAACTGACCTTAATACTTGCGTGTAATTAAAATGGTATAAAAGCAAAAAGGAGGAGGGGGGATGGGATAGAGGGTTTCTAGGGAAGGAAAATGGGGAAAGGAGAAGGCATCTGAAATGTAAATAAATAAAATATCCAATAATAAATAAATAATGATAGAAGTCAGTAAAAAAAAATAATCTGTGAAAGAAAGGGTGAGTTGAGCTATGATATATTTAGATGGCAAAGGCATTAAATAGAAATAAATTTTAAGATAAGAAAACTTTTTTTGTAAAATTTCCCTTACCTAATTTAAATAAGCCAACCAAAAAAGTCTTCAAAAAAAAGAAAGAAAGAAAATGGAGTACTAAATTTATTCTTAAACAAAACATTTTATAGCCATAATCTTATATTGGTAGAAATCTTTACATTTTGATATATAATTGATGTTATATGTTCTTATATTGATACGGAAATTTATAGATTGTTACAGGTTTAAGGTTTTCATTGGTATAAATTTTGATACAAAATTTAAAATTAATTTTGTTACTCTTATATAGGCATTGTGCCTATGCAATTCATTTAAGAATTCAAAGTTTAAACCCAGTCCTTCTAATAGCTGCTATTACAAATTGTTTAGGATGATGAAGTAATGGAAGTTAAGAGCCAGATAGTAAACTCATGGTAATATTAGATTCTGATTTAATTATAAGAAAGTGTTTTCAATATTATTGAAATAGAAATAGCTAAGAGTAGTCAAGGTTTAATAGTTCAAATATACTATATATAGGCAGATAGTCTTCAAAAGCATCAGAGATCCACAGAATACGGCATTTAAAATCATTTATTTATTAATAGATCTTTTGACCAAAAGAAATATCTGCAGCTAGTCCTTCAAAATTCCTCCTTCACTTAAGGTCTGTCAGATGGTGCTAGACCAGATGGCTGGAGACAGATATGCCAATATTATGAGGAATATAGGCATTCTAGGCAGCCAGCTGCCTATATAAATTGTTTAAGTTTTGGAAGCTATATTTTGGTGCTTCTTACATATACAGGTAATATTTAATTCATTCTCAGTTCTCTGGTGAAATTAAAGACTGGTTATAGTCTCATAATCAAATTTAAGTTGTTTATCATTAAGGAAGATGATCTAGATTTGAAAGGATGGTTTTCAGATGGTAGTACAAGTTAAAATCAACATAATTCAGGCACAGAATTATGAACTCTTTAAGTTAGGATACATGGTAGAATAATTTATCTAAATTGCCAAATATGATGGACTAGATATTATAGGTGCATATCATACCTTATAACTTACATAATTTTTATAATTATGTTCAACATATATCTGAGAAAAAAAAGAGCCTTTTTAAATGGACAAAAGGGGAAATGTATTGTTTGGTTGAATGCTGCTTATGTTGATTTGGGTTCCCAAAATTATTTGTGCGAGAATGAGAATCTGCATGTCTGCATGTAAGACACTGGGGGACCCTACCCCAAGTTGGTTCTGATTGGTAAATAAAGTTGCCAACAGCCAATAGCTGAGCAGGGCAGACGGAGGTGGGAATTTTAGGATTCCTGGGCTAGGGACAGAGAGAAAGGAGTGAGGAGAAGGAGATACACCATGCCAGAAGAAGGAGAGGAAAGATGCCATGCCTGAGAAGGTGTGGAATAGAGAGCAAAACCACCATGTAGGAACGAGAAAAGAGGGACTTCAAGAGGGCTGCCTGACTGAATCCAGGTCAGCAAAGATAGAATATAGATTTAACTTGGAAATATTAGAGGGAGGTAGATTAGCCACATGTTGTTTAGAAGTGGCCCAGCTATTGAGACATTTTAGGCATATCAAAATATAAAGGCCGTGTGTGTGTGTGTGTGTGTGTGTGTGTGTGTGTGTGTCTTGCATTTGGGAACCCAGAATACTGGGGTGGGTAACTAGGAATGCACCGCCACCTCTGGATCAAATTTAAATATTTAATTGGGTACAACCACACACACAAACACACACACACACACAATCAAATGAGGCACTTGCTGTTGTAAAAGAGAAAAGAGAAAGTCATTATTGAGGGCATACTCACTATGAATAAATATAATAGGTATGAGACTTTCTCTTTCTTCAATGTGAATATATGATAAAAATAAATCACCTTTCTCTCTTATAAGATAGTAAAGGGAATGTAAGTTAGAGAAGATTAACAACTGAAAATTATTTCAGCCATGACACATGCTTATCAAGAGGGACTCTTAACACATTTTGTATTTTAAAACAGTTTGTATTATTCATTACAGTTTTACAATTATTTCATTGTTATTGAATTTTTATTTTCCTGATTTATGATTAGATTAAAACACTTTTTATATTTCTCTTCTGTAATGTGCCTGTCAATGTCTACTGGTTGTCCTTTACTTGTTAACATATAAATCTTCACATTTTGAGGACACTAATTCTTTGTCATTAGGGCCCCTAATAGTCAATTCTTGGAAGAGTCTAATCTTACTCCTACACTGAAACTGACAAGGCGAGTACTTATGAAATAAGATATTTCTCTCAAGTATCCCTTGGTATGCTGAGAATCAGTTATGAAAGTCCTTTGTGGAAAGAAGCAATTTTCATGCCCCACAAACATGAGCAACATGTCACTCAGAGTTCATAATAAAACAAAAAAGGTCATTATGTCTGAATGCTGGCAGAACTAATAAGAACAGTCCCAGATATAGAGGATGTAAGTATGTGCTTTTACTATGGCTCACAATATCGCCCCTTTCATTTTAGAACTTCTGGATACTTTATTTTTATTCTGGATATCTTGTGCTTGTTTAGTCACTAAACTGAGTTTGTGGGCTTGTACTGTTGTTACAGTAGTACAAATCTGAGTAACACTTTTTCTTTTTCAAATTCAATCTAAGAGTATTCCTAAAGCCTCAGACCCAATAATAATTATCACAACATCTATATATCCAACAAGAAATCAATAACATAGATTATAGTACAGTCATACATTGGGTATTACTATTTTTCAAGGCTGAAAAAAATTAACGTGCAAAACTATTTGTTTTGAAAACAATGTTTACAAAGGAATGTATCCATATTTTATACATATGTATATTAAAAGTTCTACTTTTTAAGATATAGAAAGCTATTATTATTATCATTCATGTCCTATAAATACAAGTTGCTAAGCCCATTAAATTATCCTTTTGCTGAACTATCAGACAGCTGAGAGCAGGTCAACTGAAGGATCTAAAGTCTAAGACTGAGTTCTCTAAAGAGTGTCAGGAATTGGAACACTATCTCACTTATAGTAGCTAGTAGGAAAGACAGAAACCAAGAACTGTACACATGGGAAAGAAACACTTGGGCACAAGCAGTGCATTGACAACTATGATATGGGCCAGTGTGACAATACAGAATCCTAAGAAGTCAAGAGCACAGTCAGACTCAATGTCCCAGATATCTAACGGGTCCTCATTAGAAGACCTGGGAGTACATGAGGGAATGGAAAGGATCATTTCCCAAGTAGTACAAGCTTGGAAGAGGGGAGCTATTACCACCATGGAAAATACATAATGCCTGGGTAGGATCTAGCTCCCCATAAGACCAAAGTCTTAACAATAGATAGAATTACAGCAACTATTATTGTAGGAAACTGAAAACCAACTGCAGGTAGGAAAAGAGGGTCCAACTAAGACTGTACTCCAAGTGGATGGGAAAGAAACAGTGCTTGGCCCACTGTTACAATGGGCCAACACTGGTACAAATCTATCACTGAGTGGGGACAAGAAACCTTCTCTCACTACCAAAACCTATGAGAGAGATGGGGTGGGGTGGGAGGAAATAAAATGGATTGAAGGGTAGAAACTGATCTCATAAATATGAAGGGCTATTGTATTTATTTTTAAAGTATCTATGTATAGGTCATGAAACAGGGAAGCAGAGATCTTGAGAGGCAGATGAGGTAACAGAACAGCTATGTCCTGAAAGCAGAACCAGGACTATTGTTGAAGGAGGAAGGGGGATCAGACAAGGGGTTTCAAGGGAAGTGTGGAGGACAATAGGGAGGTGTTGTGGGTTGGCCTGATGCTGTTTATATTCTGATGTTAATTCTGCTTCCTCAAGAGGAGATGCCCCATAAGCAGTCTATCACATACTCAGGTGATCTCATTTCCCTTCTCCCCATTCTAACTGGTCATTAAAGGATAGAGCCTGTGATTGGGCAGTGAAGGAGAATGGTGGGACTGGAGGTTTGAGAGTGAGGACAGGTAGATGGGGAGAGGAGGATGAGAGGGTAAAGAGAGAGGACAGAGGAAGAGGAGGAGGAAGACACAGTGGACCAGAACCACGTGGCCAGGAGAAACCACAAATAGCAAGGGGTCTTATAGCTGGGGAATAAGTTAGGTCTGCCAAATCTAGGCATATAGCTTATAATTATAATAACTGGATAATATGTTTTTATATGAGCTTATTGGGGTTGGAAATTCCAGCAACAGGGAGGATGATGTAAAAACATGAAAATCCCTTAATGAAATCTATTATTTTAAATACTTTTAAAAATTAATTGAAAATAAAAACAATATAAGAAAAACATATATATAAACCCTTAAAAATTTATTTTCACATCTAAATTTTTCCATATCTCTTTCATTTCTTATTTTAAAAAAATCTTTGTACATACCCTTTGAGAGCTTACTACTACCAGAAAGCACTGGGGAGACAGTCTTTGATGGCCCTGCAGAGTCTGTATCCACACTGCTCCACCTGCTTCTGTGGGACAAGTCACTGACATCCCACATTGTCTCATCACTGTTACTAGAAGAAAAACATCCACGAGATTCAGAAAAATATATAGCACATACATTTAGAGAAGAACCTCTAATAACCTCTAGGGTAACGCTGAACTTAACACCTGATCACAAACTGCATATCCTCCTGCACTGGGCTTGCAAACCCCGTGACCAGTCCACCTATCCATCCTCTCCTCTCCCTTACCTAGGCAACAAGAAGTAATGGTGGGCCAAGTTAAAAGCCACTGCTCTGTCCTTAGACAACTCCCACCATCCCCTCTTGTAGCCCTATGTAATCACCTTCCTTGCTAAAAAGCAATCCCCACTCCCAGAAGGTACAAACCAGGATTTACTCTTTGAAAACAAATAGATGATCAACTTCATCACTCCATACCTGCTCCCTGTTCAGAATTAATCCAACTATGACTTGTCTGTTTTGCAATAATTCATCATCTACATTTTCTCTCACATCCTAAATTCAATTCTCCATCTGTCGAGTTGACAGCTATGAACAAGTTTTTAAGCTGACTGTACTCACTTCCTGTTCCCTCTCCGACTTCCCACTACTCAGCTGACTTAGTTTATGGACTTGGCTCTTGCACTTTTGTTTGCAATCTCACTTAGCAAATCTTCCTCATTTGATGTCTGGACTTAATTCTCAATGTCTAGAAGAAATTCTTCCTAAGATTAACTATGACTGCAGGCCATACAGAAAAGGCTCTCTGTTGCACACGAACAACATTGCAGCTGCTTATCCCCACCATCTCTACGGATCTTTTACATGTATTTTATGCTTTCACCATGTCCTTTTCTTTGGTTTTATAGGAATTATTTTATTTTATTTTTTTACTATTTCCTCTTCATTTTTGGAACCACTGTAAACATATTACTGATGTGCATTATCTACCATTCTAAACCATCCTCAATTTTCCTTCAGTAACCTTCAAAGTAGGGGCTGGCCGAAAGTATAGGATGGAGGACAGACTGTCAGAGGAATGAACCTGGAAATCTAACTGTGCTTCATTTTAATTGTAATAGACAAAAACCAGATAGTCTTGGATTCACACATCCTAAGTTCCTTCACTCCAGTGCATACTGTATCTTGCATTTTAATTCTCTTCTTCTCCAGCTTTCCGTCATCCCAACTCATATAACATCATTTCATTCTTGACAAATATTCCTGACATTAGTAAGATATCTTCACAAGCCCTTACTTTTCTCAAACATCTCTCCCACCTGAAATTTTCACCTGCTAGGTTTCTATTTACTTAAATTCTAAATCCAGAATTATCTCTTTTTCAAAAAAGCTTATGAGGGGCTGGAGAGATAGCTCAGTGGTTAAAAGGCTCTTGGAGAGGACCTAAGTTTACTTCCTAGTACCCTCAATGACCTGCAATTCCAACTCCAAAGTATTTGACACCTATGGTCTCCATGGGCACCTGCACACACACGCACACATGCACAGATACAAATAATTAAAAATTAAATACATCTTTTTTAAAGTTTGTGAAAAAACTTCTTTCTATAAATAGTAATAAACTTTCCATAGCACAGTCTTTGCATTTTGACTACATAATATTTGCTGTGCAACCATTTGTCTTTTTATGTCTAATCGCCTAATTGAGCTATGATCTGAATGGCAAAGGTACATATAGAGAGCTCACCAGACAGCAGGGTCTCAGAATACCTTGAATCACCATTATATTTTTGTTCCTGTAATGTACTTGTGAATGTGATACACATACATTTTACACAGACACACACATGTAAAAATATTTACATTACTATAGAGTAGAATTCTAGTGAGTATAATCAATGTTATTTGTAAATCCCTCTGGAAACACAGTCTAATCAAACAGGTTTTGATTTAATATATAATACCTAAAATTGGACATTTGATAAGCAAGTTTTATAAAACTCCTGCCCTTTTGTTTTGAAATGGAAATAAAGTTACTTTCTTCTGGTTCTTTTTTTTTTTTTTTTTTTCAGACACAGTACTAAGAATTCACCATTCTACTAGTACTATTAATTGAAAATAAAATTTTCTTTCCCAAAACAAACTATTTAAAGAATCTAAATGCACACTAAATGAGGTAGTTTTATGCTACTTCAAAAACACTGTCTCCTCCCAGAGCTTTACACACATTTACAAAAAAAGCTTTGTATCTACTGAGATAATACAGATACTAAATCTTTTGAGAAATAATTTTTTTTGTTAATATCCTATCCTAAGAAAGATAAATCAGGCTTAGAAAGAACTGCATCATAAAAAATAATCAGATGTTAAGGTTCATTGAGCACCGTCTCCATTTTGAGGACCAGGTATGAAGAACATGAAGAGGATAAACAGAAAATTCACTAAATAAACACATTGTTTTTACCTTTCTATAGGCTCTGGAAAAACAAACTCATACTTATTTGAGAATGACAGATGGTGGGAGGGTTTTACACTCTCTGAATTCACTTTATTCCCAAAAGCCTATTGGCATGAGAAAGAAAACAAATTATAGACACAACTTTAGAAAAATATAGTTAAAAATATGATTAGTATAGTACAATCTTACAAGTATTAAAATTTTAAATGATGAAATTAAAGTCATAATCACATAATTAAGTGTCAAAAAGACACTCGAAATGTACATTGACTCAGCAAACATTCCCCAATATTTCAAAATAGAGTGTGGAATGCTATGTAAATACAAATAATATATTTGGAATAGTCAAGTTATCTAAGGCCAATAAAAATTGGCTTTGTTTGGAAAATGTTGGTTATTACTATAAGCTAAAAAGAATTTCTGTGAGTGCTTATGACATTTTATTTACTGTGAGTATAAAGTTCTTAGCACTCCATTTATCTTTACTTAGTACTTTCACAATCTATATTCAGTAATTCTGCATGTGTCTGCAGCATGAAATCCGCACTGCCTAAGGGAAAAGGGTTGCTTGTCTTTCAGATACTTGCAACGCTCTGAATTGTATGTACCTGGCTCACTGGTAGACAGCACTGTACTTAATTAATTAGAGGGATAAAAATCACATAAAGACACTTTTCATATCACACTTCAAAATCAATACAATTACATTTTTAAAGAGGCAAATTATTCTAGCAGCTGATAAGATGGCTCAGGGGTTACGAACACCTGTTGTTCTTTCAAACAACCCAGGTTCAGTTCCCAGCACCCATCTGGCAGCTCCCAACCATTTATAACTCTAGTTTCATTCTAGGGGATTCAACATACTCTGACATCCATGGATACAAAACATGCACATGGAACACACACACACACAGAGGCAAAATATTTATATACATAAAACAAAATAAATAAATCTTTAAAATATTTCAAAGTTTTCACAATCAGAATTTAGTAAACTATTCAGCAAACTATTCTATATGGCTACAATTCAAACTGAAGGCTCTATCAAGTCTCTGCTTGAATGAACTAAAATTAACAAACAATACCAATAAGAAGAAGAAACACAATATAAATTAAGACAACAGGTCTTTTGGAAATTGCTCAAAGAATCAAATTGACAACAAATTGAAGAAAATGCTGGCTAATTTTTTTCTGAGGAGCCTAAGATTTTTGTTTTTTGTTTTTTACTGTATACCCTTGCTGGACAAAGTGAATATAGTTATATTAGGAGGCACAGTCTTTTCTCTGCTCCTGAAGAGCCATATAGTCATGGCTCATTACTTCACCTTCCTAAGTCTCAGTTTCTTCATAGCTAAAAAGAGAAACAGACAAAAATTTAAAAATCTTCCAGTTCAAATTTGCAAGTCTATAAACAACACAATTCCTAAGAGACAATATCATATTTAAAAGGAAAGCAAATAATTATAGTGTCAAGTTGACTTATGAAATATAAGTTAAGTAAATTCTGCCACAAATACTGCATGCTATACTTCTGACTAGTCGGGAAAGGGTGTCTGTCCACTGGTACAATAGTGGCAAGTCTGTTCTGGGGGTAGCTAACTACTTTCTTAGAACTAAGGCCTATTCCATGGAAGCAAATCCTATTTTCATAAATATGGTCAAAAGCCTGTGGCTAGAAATGTCATAGATCCTAGTAGAGATGCTGTTTTGATAAATGTATATAATGTGCTCATCAAATTACCTTCTCAATAACTATGTTTATTCCCATATATTGGTTTATTCCTATTATGCTGTTGTATTTGGTCAGAGAAGCTTCTTTTTGTAACAGGCAGTAAAAACAGCAGAGACTCATAATAGACTAAAATGTTAAGAGTAAGTTACCATTGAATGTTTAGCCATAAATGGGAATTTATACCACAATGTGACTTTGGAAACACTGTAGTAGACAAGGTATTACAAATATAAGAGATAGAAAATAGAGTAATGTAGAACACTGCCTCCTGGACATGACACAAACATGGCACTCTTGAACTAGCAGCACCCATGATAACTTGCACAAGACTGGACACTTGGTATCCTGTCATGAGAGGAGGGGGTTATAATGAGGCTCACTCTTCTCTGAGGTGTTTAGGAAGTTAACCTGAACTAGGGACATGAGTTTCACAAGGTCTTACCACTCTATGAGGATCTATAAGTAGTTAAATGGTTGCTAGTATGGTGGCTTGAATGAAAAATGCCCCCATAGGCTCATATATCTGAACACTTGGTCCCCAGATAGTGCTGCTATTTGAGAAAGAAATGGAACTTTTGGAACTTAGAGCCTTGCTGGAGGAAGTACATCACTGGTAGTGGACTTTAAGAGTATGACCTCACCCCCACTTCCAGTTTGTTTCTTGTATGTGCAGTTGATAGTGATCTCTTAGCTTCCTGTTACCGCTGCCTTTACCATAATTATGGGCATATATCTTCTGGAACCATACACCAAAGTGAATTTCGAGAGTTGCATTTGACTATAATATTTTATCACAGCAACAAAATGGTAACTTATACAGCAGTGGGGTGTTTCTGTGAAGAACTTGACCTTGTTGGTTTTTGGAAGAATGTGGACAACTTTGAAACTTTGGACTAGAACAGTTCAATGCTGTAAACAGAGATTAACAGGCTGTTTTAGTAGGAACCTGAAATACAGCAATGCTGAGAGTAATGCAGAGGGTAAAGAACAGGTCAAGAGGTTTCGAGAGGAACAAAGTGCATGAGCAACTGGGCTCAAGGACACTCCTATGATACCTGGGCAAAGAATCTAGCAGCCTTTTGTCCATGTCCCTGAGACCTTATCTAAGACTAAATTAAAAAGCAAAGGACTGACCTATTTGACCAGGGAAATTTCAGTCTGCATAACATTGAACCTGTGGAATGGTTATTAGTGACACTTTTATATAGAAAAAGAGCAAGTAGGGCAGAGAAAAATACAAATGTACAGTTTGGAGAGGGGAAAGCAGCACCAGTAAATGTAATGCTGCCCCAAGGCATGGAGGAGAAAAGAGAATGTAATTGCTAAGGAGATTAGTCTTGTTTAGGTGACACCCAAACTGCACTGAAACAATGAGAAGAGTGCCTCAGACAGATCCCACCCAGCTAAGCTTCCAACTTGTGAAAAAAAAAAAAAGGCCTAGGGATCGAATGTGATCAAATGCATGAAAGTGCCATAATGAAACTCATTGCTCTCCATAATTAATGTGCGCTAATAAAAAGGAAGCTCCTTGGGACATTCGGTGAAGTTGCTCACTTTCAAATCATCTTTATTGAAGAAAAAATAACATTCTGTGGATTAACAGTCAAACATGACCCTAGGCTAGAGATTCCAAGCCAGATGTTCTGATGACCTTGACGTGTCTGTCTACCACACATATAACAGAAGGGTAGACAAGACTCCAGGAGACTACAACCAAGCTGCATCAGTCTTTGAAGCAGCACTCTTGCCAGTCTTAGGTGCAAACAGAAGTTTAGTCAAAGAGGTGTGAAGAGCTTGCTCATGGTACAGACTTTTCGTGCTGTACATTCTAGGAGACAGAAGTGAGTGAAGCAGCAGCATCTAAGTCCCCAAGCTCCAGATGACTGGATAAGAGAAAAAGAAAATGCAACTGGGCATGCTACACACATGTGATCCCAGCTGAGAGAGGAGGATTATAAGAGAAACACAAGCCTAAGCCCTCCCGCAGGATCCTGAACAAAGCACCTGTAAGCTTAAATGTATACCTCCCATCTTCGCTGTTTCCCTAAACTGCTTCTAAAAAAAAAAATCATGTATGCTAAGGATTACTTACAAGCTTGACTTTCCATAATTTGAAGACATTATACCATATGGTTTTTATCAATTAAAAACATCATCAATACATCTAAGTGCTCTTCATATTTCATGAGATATTTTATTTTGTACCTGGTAGTAACACAAAATAGCATGAATATCAAAACAAGTAAAATTTCTAGACTAGCAATGAAAGAAGTTTCCTCTAGATTGTCAAAAACAAAACCCTCCAATCTTTTCAATTCCTATTCTGGTCATTTTTAATATCAGAAGTATTCTTTTTAAATAAGAAGTAACTGTGGTAAGAAAAAGTAAATATATACTTATTCCTAAAAGCGCTGAATCAGTGGTCTAAGAACTACCACCAGCAGTTAGCAGAAAGCCCGCTCCTTTTAGTTTTACCGGTTTTGTAGGTGTCATTTTCTGACTTGATGAAGGCAACGACTTCCGGGGATTCAGGTCATCTGTGTCATCTTCATCTTCACCATTAGCTCTTCCTGAACAAAAAGAAACAAAGACTCGGTCAAATGGGAAACACTAACAGAAGTTGAAATACTAGTGAGAAAAGTCAAGCTATATGAGAGAAATTTTTAAAATCATCTTATGTTTATCTTGTATATTAATTTCTTCCCCCCTGCTTTGAAAAACCAGCATCAAAGAGTATTTTGTTTCCTAATATTATACTTATAAAGCTGATTTGTAAGCAATTTCTTTTTTTCTTAATTGCCATATTATTAAATAAAATATTCTTCAGGGGAATTTGAAGTATAAACAACCTATAGAACCTACACACTGAGAGCTATAAAGTAAAATTATTCTGTATTTCCGAATCCATGAAGCAGGAGGTATCTGTGAGTTATGGCTAGTCTATTCTACACAGTGAGTTTCAGGATAGTCAGGGATGCATACTAGAGAGACAATATCCCAAAAAGATTGAGCTAAAACAAATACAGCAAAATAATCCTAGACATCTGAGAAATAAAAACAAAAAGGAACTCAGAGTGGCAATTCTACACCAAATTAGTAACATTCATTTTTGCCATGATTCCACAGCTGCTGGTGGGTTTACAGTTTAAGAGGATACTTCTGGTGAAGTACATATACCTGATCTGGAAATGACACAGCAATAGGAAAGCCACCCAGACGCCCTATGTCAAGCTTCCTAATCCTCTGTATTGACAATAAACGCTATAATTATCAATATGTAGTCCATAGCATGTCTATACTAAAAGGGGAAAGCAGAGAATAATTCATGTGCTAAGTAAGTCACCAAGAGAAAGGAAGCGGCTGCCTGGTCTGTCTGAGTATGAAGGAGACCAGAAGAACTTGTGGAGCTGGAGCTGCAAAGTCAGGAGTGAGCTGTACTCACAGAGCCTCGCTTGCACCTCTAAGGCAATAGTTACAAAGGATCCTTAGTTACAAAAGACCAAGCAATCTTAAGCAAGAAGAAAAAAGCTAAATCCATCATACTTCCTAATTTCAAAGCTATAGCTTTACAAAGCTATAGCTATGATAATCAAAATAGTATGCTGGGTCAGCATAAAAATATACACATGGGCTAACAGAAAAAAATATACAATACAGAAATAAATACACATTTTGACTGTCAACTGATCTTTTTCAAGGGACTAAGAATAAACAATAAAGAAGAAGGTAGCCTCTCATGCCAGGCACGGTGCACCTAGCCAACCACTCCTGGATACAGAGGCCAAAGACTAGAGGAGGAAAATGGTTACCACTGCCATTTTCTTAAACTAATTCAATTTCTAATTATTCTGAATATAAATCCTATGCTCACAGTTAGGTGTAGTTCTCACCCCTCACCAAAGAAGCTTCTTTTTGCACCAAATAAGGGCTACTACAGACATCAACATTTGGTCATTTGGTCATAATGCTGAAAATAAGTGAATTTGCCCAGCTCCACTTGGTACAATACAACCATACATCTAAGGCTCAGAGAATATTATGGAAGAGGAAGTTGAAAGATTGTAAGAGCCAGATAATCAAAATAGCTTGTGCTAGATAGTGTCTTCTAGACATGAAAGTCAAGTCAGTATAGTTGCATCCATGAAATCTCAACAACATTTATGCCTAAATGAAACTGGCACCATATCGGTCCCAGACTTAGATGAAGAAGGACACTGCTGCTGAGAAAGGAGAACCAGCCTTCTTAAGGGATGAGCTCTCTTACAGATTACCTAACTCCAAGTGGTCATCCCTGAATACATGTACACAAAACAAGACTAAATGGGCTCAGTAGGTTAGTTGGCTGAGTATGTCCTAAAGAGTTTCTGGTCAACCTGACACAAGCTAGAATTATATGGGAAGAAGAACTCCAATTTGAAAAAAAAAAAAATGCCTCTACTAGGTTGGTCTGTAGGCAAGCCTATAGGGAATTTTTTTTGATTAATGAATGATGTGGATGGTTCTAGCCCTGAGTTCTATAAAAATAAATAAATAAATAAAAAAGCAGGTTGAGCAAGCCATGAGGAGCAAGCCAGTAAGCAGCACCCCTCCAAGACCTCTGCATCGGCTCCTATCTCCAGGTTCCTGCCCTGTATGAGTTTCTGACTTCTTTTGATGATGAACTCTTATGTGGTAGTGTAAGCTGAATAAACCCTTTCCTCCCCAAGTTGGTTTGATCACAGTGTTTTATCTCACAGCACTAGTAACACTAACAGAAGCAATGGTCATGATACTTTACCACAGCAACAGAAGCCCTGACTGAAACTCTCTCTCTGTGTGTGTGTGTGTGTGTGTGTGTGTGTGTGTGTGTGTGTGATCATGAACTTGAGAGGGAAGGTAGATGGAGAAGAGTTGAAATTGGAAAAGGTAGGGGTAGAAATAATATATAGTGCTCATGAATGAAATTCTAAAAAATAAATGATAATCAACATTTTTAAAAGGGCTAATCTTCTTCATAAGTAATATCAAAGAAACCTGGATCCATATTCAGAAAAATAAAACTGTATCCCTAACCCAAACTAAAAACAAATTGTCAAAATTTATAAATACAAGTTTATATTATCTTAAAATATAAGACCAAGACTATAAAACCACTAGAGAAAAAAACTGATTTGAGTAATGGGTTTGCAATATGACACCAAAAGTAAAAGTAACAGGCAAAAATATGCAAGCATCAAATTAAAGTACCTGCAAAGCAAAAGAAACAACAGCAAGAGGAAACTTAGAGAAAGAGGAGATATTTAAACCATCTCTGATAAGGACTAATATCCAAAGTACATAAAGAATTCAGACAAATCAAAAGGAAAAAAGACAACCTGATTCAAAATGGGTGAAGAGCTAAACATTTATCCAAAGAAGAAATACAAATGTTGATCACATGTATGTGAGGGTGTTCCATGTCAGTGATCAATAGGAAAATCAAAGTCAAAAGCACCATGAGTGTGACCATGCACCTGTTAAGACTACTACTACCAAAAAGTCAGAAGAGAGCAAGTGCTGCCAAGGATGCCGAGAAGTCTTCATTATATGCTGTTAGCTGTGAGGGTACATATAGAAAAGCACCTGTTATAGAAACATATGGTGTTTCCATGCAAAACTTAGAATTATCAGAAAGTCTAGAAATCTTACTGCTAGGTATGTGGTACTAAAAATCAGTGGATGAATATCGTAAAAGAACACAAGCATTCCCCACATCCCTGCAGTATGAAATCTCAGCAGCCAAAATGTAAAACCAACCTAAATACCTGTCAAAAAAGAAATGGATAAATAAAATATTGTAAATATAAATATCATGTAATAGTCATCATAAAAAGAGGAAATTTTGCCATTTACAACAACATGGATAAACCTAGAGGACATAATGCTAAGTAAAATAAGCCAGCTACAGAAAGTCAAAACTGCATTATCTCAATTATAAATGTAATACAGAATCACATGGCAATTACCAGAGGCAAGTAGGCTATTGTTGGTAAAAAGATACAAAGTATTACTCACATAAATGAATAAATTCTGAAGGTTGAATTGACAACACTATTTCTACCGTTTATCATACTGTCACTGTAGCTGGAGATGTGCTACAAGTGCAGACCTTAACCACTCTTACTACACACCAAAACTAAAAACCAGTTATATAAAGTACTGGATATGTTCATGAGCTTGATTGTGGTGCTTATCTCACAATGTACAACAATGCTGGGGAGGGATACCCTACCCAGAATGGAAGGATAGTGTAGACAAAGACAGTAGAAAAGGAAATAGAAGTTGAGTCCAGAAAGAATAAAAGAGAGGAATTCTAAAAGCAATGGCCAAAGCTTGTATGGTGCCACAAGTACATAATTCCAGCATTTGGAGGCTGAGGCAGGAGAACTGACAATTCCAGGCCATTGCATAGTGAGTTTGAGGCCAGCCTATTTAAATAGAAGATTCTATCTCATAAAAACTAAACCAGGAGAGAAAAAAGAGAAGGAAAGGGAGGAGGACAGAAAATGACAGCAAGCTACTGACTGGGGCTAGAGAATGACAGCATGGACCAGCTGAGAGACAGGTGACACCTGTACTATGAACCAAGCCTTTAGAAATGTGCATACCCTGAGTTTATATCTAAGGGGAAAAAAACAGAAATAACAACAGCGTAATGAGAAAGTTAGTGGTTTCATTATCGTCTTTGAGGTTTTACAGGGGAGTGTGGTTTTCATAAACTCTGTAAAATAAACTTGGTTTACAATAAGTAAAAAAAAAAATGTTATTTGGAACAGATAAAGTCAGACTTGAGTGTACTCCTTAGTACTGTGCATATGATGGCTTTTTACATGGCTGTCCCTAGAGTCAGAGAACTGGCCTCTGCAGACTAACAAAGCCACAGGCAGTCCTTATTCATGGCTACAGTACGAGAGGCACAGCTTCAGTTGTTCCTATTCCCAAGTTCCTCTAGGTGAAGAACCCATGAGGACCTACCAGTTTTTTGATTAACCTCCCCGGGTGAAGACATGTTGTCCCCATAGCCGGAATGAGATGGGCAAAAAGCTTCTGCAGACGCTGAGCCTCAGTTCCTGGAGTCAGGCAGGTCTAGTTAGTACCCAGGGCCCAGCATACCATTGGAGCACTCCTAATCAAATACATGAAGCAAAGAGTTTTCTGTTAGACAACTGGAACTTTACATTTTAACTAATAATTCAGCCACTGTCATTCAAAGGGCACTCAATTTTTTAAAATGCCTTATCAATGTTATTCAATGCAAAATAAAAAGCATTAGGTGCAAAGCCTGTCACTGAGCTGTTCATTTTGGTTCAATCTATAAAAAGTCCTCACATGAATACTTTTTATTTTCGAATCATTGTCATAATTGCCCCCATAAGATCATGTTTTATTCTTTCTATTATCTTTTTTCTATTGGCTAACACATACACACACACACACGTATGCACACACTCATGTGTGCATATACACATATATTTTTTCTATAACCAAGATTTTGTGAGTTTCCATGAAACTCACTATGTAACCTTGAACTTAAAGTAAAGCCCCTGCCTCAGCATCTCAAATTCTGAGATTTTAAACATGGAGATACTTTTTCATTAGCTGTCCAAAAATGAATTAATATGAGTTTAAAGTGAATGTCTCAATACAAAGCATTTTAAAATATATTAATAAAAATTACTTACAATTTGAGATAAAGCAAAAAGACAGATGGAATGTTCTTCCAGTGTCTTGTGATGACAAACTACTCCAACAACTATTTATGTGGGAAAATTATAACCTACTCAGATGTTTACTATTAAGCCTTCTAGATTTATTAAACTTGTATAGTAACATGTACATTTTTGTTTAGTGGTGATACAAATACTTTCTGATAGGTAAGATAACACCAAAGACTGCTGCGTCAATCATTAACCAGTGTTTTAAGTGTAACTCACACTTACTCTAACCTTAGTGCAAAATTCCTTAATTCAAGACTCTAGATAAGAATCTAGATCTTTGAACTATCTCAGAGTGACCTTTGCCATCCTTCTGGTTTCTTCAGTAATGAGCTTAATAAAATCTTAGATGTGATTTCAAACATATATGAGTTGCATTTTTAATTTCTTAGAAATTCTACTTTAAAACAGAAGAAAGAAAATACCTTTGTTTATAGAAGGAAACTAACAAAAGCCTTCCAGCTGATAGTGAGGCAAAGGACTCACCTGAGGAGCACTGAGGAGCACTGAGGAGCACTCCCAGAGGCAGAGCTGAGAGGCTGAGCTGTGTGCTAAGAACCTCTGATAATGACAATCCTCTGTCCTTCCAACTACATAGTTAAAAGCATGTTCAACAGCTCTTTTTAATTAATGCCAAAATTAATTTCCCTTGGAATTCTGCCAGCTAAGTTCTAAATATTCCTTGGTAAGTAGAGACCTAATTTCTTATTTAACATCAGGGTTTAAATATGCCATACCTCATACCTGACAGCCCGCCAAATAAATATGTGAAAAATTCAAATGATTTGTTCTCCTTAAATAAATATACATAAATTAGATTGCTCTAGTTCACAAATAAGTAGGTGAAATATTTCTTAATTTATACCCAATAATCACCAGTTTCAATCTACAAAAGTAAAAAAAAAAAATGCATCCAAACAATGTTTTATGCCTTTTAAAAATTGTTTATAGCATGGCTGAAAGGTTCTTAAACCAAATTTTTGTTTCTTTTTCTTTATAAAGATAACCAATATTGAAAGTGACAAGTTACCATTGATCATTTCATTCAAAAAGGCACACCCACTTCTGAGATGCTTTTACCAAATCCAGTGCAGTGAGTCAGAGACAATCCTGGAAAAACAAGAGAGAAACTGAATGAATAAACAAAACTTAATATTGAGTTGATGAACATTTAGTTCTGTGTTGAGCTACAGGACAGGAATAGAACAAGTCATAGAACTCAGCACTGTGGAGATCGGGCTATGCTCTATGCTAAAGTTACTTCATACCGTATAAAACAGTGCTTTTTCAGGCTGTGGCATCCCCTATGAGATTCATTCTACAAGTATTTTTGACTTCATGCAGCTACTACATGTAGCTTTCTAATACTTTCTAATACAGAAAGTATTGCACCCTTAAGGAGAACGAGAAGGTAATCTATTTCTAATAGAGGTTACTACAGTCATTTCTGCTGGCTACTGTGTGTGTCTTATTTGAGTTACTTTGTTTTTTCTGTCAGGCTTCCATGCCTCTGCTGATGCTGCACCTGATGTGATGCTGTCTGCCTATCTCACTTTGCTACTTGCTATTCTTGTACTTTTGCTTTCCACATGCTTCATAAACTCACTCACTTGAGACCCCAAATATGGCTATCATAGATCACCCTCCAGGCCAAATACAAAGGTTTCTCTCTCTTAAGAGAGATGTAATAATGTCGAAAATCAAGGAATTAGCCCTGAGAAGAAAGACCTAAAAGGAAAAAAGAAAAAAAGATACTCAGTTGAGGTGCTAAGACCAACTCTTCATAATGGATTTTAGTCTGGGTAAAAGATGCCTCATTTACTACTTAGAGTGACATGCCCACTCTGCCCTGGCAGTTACTTTCAGGGCTGATGCTGTTTGAAATACTTCTTAACGTGCTAAAGTGCCCTACTCTCAGAAGCTTACACTAGCCAGAAAGAAGATGCAATAAGCCTCAGAACTGAAAACTGATGAACTCTGGAACTCTACAGTCACCTGGAGATAATGCTCTTTCTAAAAAAAAAAAAAAAAAAAAAAAAAAAAAAAAAAGTATTTATTTCCTATAAAGATACTCCCAATACAAGTTTTTAAAAGCTGTATTACTTGATAGGACTTATGTCTTAAGGATTGTTTTTGCTTTAGATGGGGTTCTTTTAAAAATAAATGGTGTTGTCTCATCTAATTACACCATTTATTTTGCAGTATACCAGTGGGTAATTTACTTTCACTGTGAATATTGGCTGTTCTCCCTTTTTTGGATACAGGGTTTTATACATTCCAGATGGGCCTTGAACTCACCATGTACTCATAGGATGACCTTGAAGTTCTAATCCAACTGTCTCTAGCTTCCTAAATGCTGACGGTACAAGTGTGTACCATCGTCACAGGTCTGGCTTATGTGGTGTTAGGGACTGAACTCAGGGTTTTGTGCAGGCTAAGCAGGCACCATGAAGACCGAGCCGATCCCTATCCCTGGCGTCTACTGTTGCCAGGGAAGTGTAGGGAAAGTAAAGGGCACACATTATCTTGTAAGCATCAACATGTTTGTCTTATACTATGAAGAAAAACATGTAAGGAGAGAGAAAACAATTCAGATTAGAAAGGAATTAAGGATATCACATTTATTCACAAGACCAAGATTTTTGTATGTGCTTATACTTCAATAAAGTGATTTTAGTGCAATAAAAATATAATATACTTCAATAAAATTGAGGCCAAATAAATAACAAGTAAGTTAAAACAATTGTAAGTTACTAATAAAAAGCATTTTAAAGAGTCATGACCCATTTACAGCATCAATATTAAGTTTGTTGAGAAGTACTGTGGCCATTGTTTTGAACAGTGAACAATTTAAGATTTTAAAAGCATTAGAATCCTATGTCAACAATGCTTAGTAAGTTGTAGCCAGGGAACCCACAGTTATGAGCCAGACTGTGAGGCTTTTCTGACTAAAAGTGTTCACTTAAAACATCTTTTTGTTGCTCTGTTTCATTTTTGAGGAAGGAAAGCATTAGGTAGCCCCGATCAAACTATTCTCAAACTTATGGAGCTCTGCCTACTTCTGCTTCCCAAGTGCTAGGATTAAAAGTGTGAGTCACCACACCTGGCCTTTTTGAAATTTGTTACTGCTGTCGTTGCCTTAATCATCTTTTTAAAGCAACTCCACAATCTGGAATATTTCTGCTATTCTGTACTGAAGTATATGATCCACTGTTTCATTCATGACTTAAATTCTGTTGGTTAAGCCCTTCCAACCTTCTGAATCTCAGAGCCATCTGGCATTCTACTGTCTCTTTTACAAGTATGTATGTAAAAGATTTGTGCAGCCTGGTCTTCATGTGGGATTCCTAACAACAGGAGAAGGGGCTATCTCTGACTCTGTTGCCTGCGTTTGGATTCCTTTCCCCTGACTGGAATGCCTTGAGTAGCCATAATAGAAAAAAAAATGTGCCTAGTCCTACTACAACTTGATATGCCAAGGTGGGTTATTATCCATGGGAGGTTCCCCTTTTCTGAGGGAGGGAGGAAAGGCTGGAGGATGGAGGAGGGGAGTTGAGATCAGGGTGTAAAGTTAATTCATTAGGTAGGTAGGTAAGTAGGTAGTAGGTAGGTAGGTAGTTTGAAAAAAAAGTCTGAATGAAAGTCTGGCCCTTAGTTGATGTCTGGTTTAAAAAGTAACAAAATGTTTCATTGGCATTCTTCTCCCCAAAACAAAATGCTTAGAAGGGTCATTGGGATGGTAAGAGTCAAGCCTAAGAAGACTAGAAAGCCACCAGTACCTTCAGCATCTACAGAAGACAGAAAAGCAATGAAGTGCTGTGGATCCAGGAGTCACCTAATCAGCTACCTAATCACTCAGGAATAGTCAGAGGGTTGGGGTGCTTTGCTCTACACAGAAAACATGAGGAGAAAAGGCAAGGCTCTTCTAGTGCACTTCATGGGAAGCTTCTGAATCTCTTGGCATCAACAACAGACAACCTGAAAACAACAGCAGGTAGTGCCTCCTAGTGTCACAACTCTAATGAAAGTCTTGGGCAAACACACAAGGACTCTTAACCTGACAGTGACAAAAGTGTGAGAGCTTTTATATAGGCCTAGGAAGTCAGCTCTTGATAGTGGTTAGTTTTATAGTGCCAAGACATTTGCCACTATAAAATATTTAGACATTTGGCCTATGTATTAATTAGGGTTCTCTAGAGGAACAGAGCTGGAGGGGGGAGGAAGAGAAGGATAGCGGAAGGGAGGGAGGGAGACTGTGTTTGTGT